>NC_138063.1:51145970-51529695 GCF_964194185.1 Rhinolophus hipposideros
GGTGGTGTAGGCCTTCCTAGGCGGCTCCTTGCTCACCACTCCTTCCTGTTGGGATGGGGCATTTTTGTCCCTATTTGGCTCTCTTGGGACTGTCATGGCAAGACAGGGGTGGAGATTTTTTTTTTTTTTTTTTGGCTGTCATGCTAATATTATAATCCATTATAATCAGCAAAAGTTTCCCTAAAGTGGCAAGATGGCGTCCTGGATCCTCTATTGGCTGCCAAAATCCAGTCCTGGCTGGATTGTAGTGGGCTTTTTCCTTAACTGCTGATCTTGTCTCCTCCTTAACAGCTGGCCTCGCCTCATTCTTAATAGCTAGCCTCGCCTCCTCCTTCCTTCTCTCCCCTTTCCCTTGCAGCCCTATTCTTTTGCCTACAGTAACATGACAAGTATTGCAGTTGGCTTTTAGAAGCTAGAAAAGCAAGGCAATGGATTCTTCCCTAGAGTCTCCAGAAAGAATACAGCCTTTCTGATACTCTGACTTTAGGACTTCTGACCTCCACAACTGTAAGATAATACATTTGTGTTGTTTTACAGCAGTGAATTTGCAGTAATTTGTTACCACCACAGTGGGAAACTAATACAAAACCTTACTGTAGTTGGCTGAGTCTTGTGAACAAAAAAGGGATACTATAATAAATCTAACTGAAAGTAACCTTACAGGGTGATCTGGTCATAAATTGCTACTTGAGCAGATCATGGTGAGTAGTCAAACCTCAGGTATATAACTTCTCTAGTAAAAGGTTATTTTTGCCTTAAGCAAGCTCTGTCCATTGTTCTTGTGACACCTTTGAAATGCCACAAGTAATTCTCTTTTTCAGACCCCTGGAAGGCGTAACCACCCCCAAGGGACGATCCTGTACCTTGCTTTCTCCAATCTTCATGTAATTTCTTTATGTTCCCTTCTTAATTCCAAATGTATAAAAGAAACTACAAAAGTGTCATTCTCTGGAGTATTTGAGATCTTGCTTCCCAGCGATGTCCTCAGTTTGGCTCAAATAAACTCGTAAAAAACCTCTACAGGTTTGGAGCTTCTTATATCAACAGTCTGAACCCTATATCTGATTAAAGGTTAGGTGAATCAGTGACATTTGACCTTTTCGTCAAACCCTACTAAGAGGCTTTGTTGCACTGATCATGAAGTCTTCTGGTAAAATAACACTACAGTAACCTCTGCAGCTCTGATTCCCAAACTGCCAAAAAAAATCCAGGGAACACTTGATATTCACCTGGAAGTTCCACCACCATTTGACAGTCTAGGGTATGTCAAAGAGAATCTTTAAATTAAAAATAACGGTATATTTTTTCTTATTACCAAAGTAATACAAGGAAAGACATCAAAAAATGCAGACAAACAGAAAGAAAAAACAGCAACAACAAAAATCACTCATAATCTCACCAAGAGATAACCACGGCTAACACCATGGTTGTCTTTCCGGGTCTTTTAAAATAACTGTAATGTATACACAATTTTTAATATTAATTCTAAAATATACACATAACTTTAAAATTGGATATATTATGAATAATATCCTTCCATGTCAACAATATGCATCTGCAACATTAATTCTCAAAATGTGATCTGGAGACCCTGGGGATCCCAAGACCTTTTCAGGGAGGTCATGAGCGCGAAACTATTTTTATTTTAATTCTAATACATTATTTGTCATTTTCATTCTTCTCTCACAAGTATGGAGTCGTTTCCTAGAAGCTACATAATATATGATACTGCAACGGTTTGAATGCAGAAGCAGATATGAAAATCCAGCTGCCTTCCATTAAGTTTAACATTAAAGAGAATAACACAAATGTAAAACAATGCCACTCTTCTCACTATTTCTTTTTTGTTTTAGAGTATATACTTATTTTTTATAAAATATGTTATTCATGTTACCATAAAATGGAGTCTGTTTTAAATGAAAGAAAGAATAAATATTTCTTAAATATCTGTTTTAATTTCAAAAGTTTGATAGATGTAGCACGCATCAACTAAAGCTCTTTGGAGCCCTCAATTATTTTCAAAAGCAGGGATTCTGAGACCAAAGCGTTTGAGAGCCTCTTATCTACAATGTCATTTTTTAATAGCTGATTTAGTCCATTGCACTGGAATATGGTAATTCATTCAGTTCATAATGCAAGATCCTTCAAGTTAATTTGTATACACTCAATTATTTCTTTAGAATAATATTTCAGGGATGATTTTTAAGATGTATACTTATTTACTTGTACAAAAATAGACTAACATCAATAATGCAATCCACCCATTCAGCCAATTAATTCTTTCCATTCTTTCTGTTTTCTTCCAATCAGCAAAGAGGAATGCAAGGCATGTAAGACTCCTACTAGCTTTACTAGCACTAGGTCACTATTTCCAAGGGGAAAATACCTTGTGGATCATGTAGCCCAATGGGCTCCAACTTAATCACTGTGGAATCTTTTTAAATAGCAAATTCCTAGGGTTGTGGGAAAGAACTAAGTGCAATTCCAAATTGCCTTTATCTACACGCTACCTGTTGGTGGAATGAATTCATTTTTCCAAAATACAGGCTGAAATGAGTGCGGGCCTTGCATGCTTCGGCAGCCCTCTCCGACAGAGGCTTGGGGTGGTGCGCTGTGGCCATTTGTCCAACTGTCTGTCCATCCTCACCACAGGCCAGTGAGTTCCTTGGGCGCTAGCTCCCACGGCGTCTCCTTCCATTTCCAAAGCTAAGCACAGTGCAAGTCACTTACCAAGGGCGCAGCAGATTTTAGTGAACTGCTGAAAGAAGGCTCTACTCTTGGGGATGGATCCTTATTCAGTCGGTCTGAGGCAAATCTCAGAAACCTGTATTTTAATAAATCCGGCCTCCGACGTCAAATAACACGGATTCAAATGTCAGCTGTCCTGGGTCACGGTCTGGGCTACTGGAGCACTCAGTGCCTCAGTCTTGTATCCCCATCACTGGGCATATAACAGCCCCGTCACAGGCTTGCTGAGCGGATTCCATCAGCCCGTGCACGTCACATCTGAGTTCGGTGACGAGCACATGATAAGCCCAGAGAACGGGCCCGACCGGAGCGCTGGCTGGAGCCTGAGGTAGGATGGCAGGGGACCCGGCCGTGCGGGAAGGGGAGGGGGCTGAGGGAAAGCTCTCGTGGGCGCCGGGGTGGGTGTGGCCCTGAGGGTCGGGCCTCCGTGGGGGCCGGACCGGGGGCGGTGGGGGCGGGGCCATGGCCTGGTGGGCGCGGTGGCGGGGGGGGGCCGGGGGTGGAGGGCGGGGGTGGGGGTGGGGGGGACGCTGACAGGAGCGTCCCGGGAGTGAGAGACGCCTCCTGGCGGGAGCTGACGGCGGCGGGGAGCTGAAGCGAGGCGGAGAGAAAGGGGGCAGCGGGGAGCGGGAGCCGGCGGGGAGCGCGGCCGGCGGGCCTGTCTCTTTAAGGTGCGCGAGGCTCGCGGAGCCGCGCGGAGGGACTGCGCGGGGGCGCGGCCTGCCTCCCTCGCACAGCCCCGAGGCACGCTACGGGTTCGGCCGACCCGCCGGGGAAGCAGGGCCCGGCGGCCTCGCGGTGCCGCGGCTCACGGTGAGCGGGAGCGGGCCGGGGCAGCTTCTGCAGGCGCGCGGGGCTGGCCCCGAGCTCGGGCCTGGGGAAGCCGAGGCGGGCTGCTCGGGAGCCGGGAGAAGCGGAGCGGCCAGCTCGCAGCCTGAGCGTCGCCTCCGCCAAGGACAGAGTTGGGGTACCGCCGCCGGTGGGTGCTGGGCGCGGGCAGGCAGGCCGGGGTGGGCCCCGGACGCCGGGGTGGGCCCCGGACGCCGGGGTGGGCCCCGGACGCCGGGGTGGGCCCCGGCCGCGAGCCGGCGGCACCCCAGCTGCCCCCTCCCTGAATCGCCAGTGCCCGCGGTCCTGGCCTGCCCTGCCCTGGTCGGCGCGAGTCGGTGAGCTGGGGCCGAAGGGCTGCGCTGGCCTCGGCCTCCTGACGGGACGGCAGGGTCTCGGCCCAGCGGTGCAGAGGCGCTGTCAGTGCCACCTCGCTCGGGATCACACAGGGGCTGCCGGAGCCTGAGAAACTGGTCACTGTACGAAAACAGATTTGATGCGCTATTGTTCTTAACTCCTTAGAAAGGAACAAGAAGCTCTTTAATTCTGTTACCTGCTTTGTACATGCCCTATTTACGTGAATGTTTTTTCAGTAAGATTTTGGGAGTAAGATGAAGACAACTGTAAGAGAAGGGGAAAAAAATCCCATTCTGGGTCCTGGAAACTAGTTCTGGAAAAATCAGTTTTCAAATACCTTCCTTGGCCTCCAGAAATACGTACTGGTGGCTCCAAAAATCATCCTACTTGGTTTGTGTTGTTAAATAAATTAGATAATTGGGTGACTAACGGTCTTTAGGGAAACTTTGTGGGCCCCGGTAACAAGCCAGGGCTTTCTCTTTAAAAATTGAGTCACACTGTGTACAAAGCCCTTTCTTCTTTTCACCATCTTACTGTTTTTTTGCATTATTGTACTTAGAAAATAGTGTAAAAGTACAGAGGCTCCATAAACGCATCTCTGTACATCAGTAGTTATTTATTTTAATTAATTTTATTTTAGGGGTGTGTTTTAATCCCAAGAAGTTTATCTTCTCTTTTTTAAAAGTTTAATAGCCATGTTGGTTTTTTAGCCACTGTCGAAATTTGTGCTGGTCTTTTTTTTTTTCCTTTTTCTATTTAAACTGTAATATCTTCTTAATTCTTTGAAGAATCTATGGTACATGTGGTATAGAATCAAAAGAGTATCTTCACAGTCTAGTAAGAGTTCTTAATGCAGTTAATAATTTACTATCCCCTTTGTTGTTTGCTAAATTATTTAAGGAATGACTGTCAACTCCTTTCTTTGAGCTGCTTCATTCTGAGTCATTATGTTAAGAGACAATGAGATAGTCATCATCACTAGAATAATTTGCATTTTAAAATTTTGTTTTAATTCTAAAAATTAAAATATTGTTAAATGTTTTCAAATTACAATACAATATTAATAGTTTTTATACAGGCTTAAAGTTGAATAATGGGCCAAAAACTAAAGTTGAACAGTCTGAGAAATTTCAGTATTCTAGATCTTTGAGGATGGCCAACAAGACATTACTATATAAAATTATAGGGGGTTTTTTGCATGTTTAAGCTTTCATTGAGTAGTCTTTCAATGATTACTCAAAAGTTTTTAACACAGTCAACCTTAGTTTATTTGTTTTGTTTTTTATTTTTGTATTTGTTTTTACTCTAGCACTTGCCTTTGAATTAAAGGTGTTTGTTTGTTTGTTTGTTTGTTTGTTTGTTTAGCTTCCTGGGAGTTACTGATTGTCTTTGAAGAAACATGAAGTCACATTTTGTTGTTATGCTTCCTCTAGCCATCCTGGTGTTCCTGACATCGGTCCCTGTGTCACTGAGTTGTAACAAAGCACTCTGTGCTAGTGATGTGAGCAAATGCCTCATTCAGGTAGGACTGAGTACTTTTTATTAATATTAAAATATATTGTAGAGCAGATATAGAGTGTATATATAATACTGCGTATTAGGTCGGGGCCTTAGTTACTGAACCGTGACACATTGTTCTGCGTTTTTGCCCCATAGTTCTCTTGCATACAACCAAGGTCAGGTTCAAGAAGTTCAGTACTGAAAATAATATCTATCATATAAACCTGCCATTACAAGATGATGAACATTCTGTTCAGGTGAATTAAAGGGTTCCCTTGTATAATATAATTTATGTAGCAAAGAGGCTCAGTAACTATAGAAAAAGAATTAGCTTGTCAAATATTAGACAAATTGTACCCTAAATATAATTTGTTAGTTGTCTGTTCTGTGTAAGACATTACCCCCAAATATAGCAACTTAATGTAGTAAACATTTATTATTTCATGCACTTTCTGAGAGTTAAGAATCTGAAAGCAGTTGAGCTGGGTGGTTTTGGCTCAGGGTTTCTCACAAGGTTGCAGGCAAATTAACTGGGATTAGAGAATCTGCTTCTGAGATACTTGACAGTTATCTTTTTCAATCATCAAGGCAGTAATGTAGCTAGCTACCACTGTCATTTTTCTGAAAAGGATAGTGAGATGAAGTAATTGGCTTTGGAATGTGCTTTGTATTTGACTCCAAAGCCTATGGCGTTTCCACTAATCATACTGGTTATCACGCTTCAAAAAGTTGTGTTAATTAGCAGTGAACTTTATGTCTTTTATAGTTGTTCTCTCTTTTCTATCCTGTTGGACCATCAGCAGTGTTGTGCCCTTTGTTTGTCTGTATTTATTAGCCTCCCTTCTAGTTACTGGCTGTTGGCTAAGAAATTCAGTAACCACACATACTAGAATTCTACCTGTGTAAGTATGAGTTAGCTACCTCTTGGCTGTAATCCTGAAAAGAGAGCAATTGTGTTTATGTATGAGAAGTGATAATGATTTTAATAGATCAGAGGCATTTTGTGCTTATTTCTAACATTTTTGTCCTCATTAATAGTTGAAATTCTAGGAAGACTGACCTTTACATGAGTGTAGTGTGCCACTATCTCATACTGTTTACTCTTACTTTGCATTTCAAACCAAAATATTTAACAAGAGAAGTTTTTCGGTTGATTGGTTTCTTTTTTTTTAATTTTGTTTTTTACTGTGGACATTTTCAAGCACAAATAGAAGAGACAAGAGTATAATGAATAGTAGTTACAGCAGTCATTAACTCATGGCTACCTTTGTTTTATCTATATTGCCCTACACTGACCACCCAGCTGTTTTCATTTCAAACAAATCCCTGATACTATTTTATCATAATTCTAATATCTGTTTCTTAAAGAGAAGAGCTCTTTAAAACATAGCTGTTAGCAATGTAAAAATTAACAGTAACTATTCAATATCATTTAATTTTCTACATGAAAGTTTTGAATTGGCATGTCTGTTTAGGCTTGTGCTAGCTGAAAATTTTATAGCCTTCACATAAAGTCCAGCTTTGTGCTGTAGTCAGATGGGGACTCTGGGCCACTTCCCAGGTTGTTTCAATGTAGCTTCACTATTCATTAATATAAATAAAATATCATAACAATTGCTATATTCATGTTTAGGTGGAAATTCACTTAAATTCCAAATTGTTTTTTGACTCTTCAAGTCTATAATTTCCATTAGTTCAAATAATGAAAAATTAGATTTTATTTAAATATCCTTGCTTGGTAAGAAAGTATTTAAAAAAAAAAGCTTTTGGTTAATATTGATAAACACTTTCAAAGGTTTGTTTGTTTTGCTTTTTATTTTAAAAATTTGTAATACTTCCAAAATACTTCAAAAAGTAAAAGAATACTATATAAGTGTAAAAACTGGAAAATTAAGTGAAACTTCACCTGTTAAATGGCAATTCTAGTAAACTCGTTGGAAAAAAGCTAGGACTTGGTAGGTTTGTTTTATTTTATTTTATTCCCACTAATTTACTGATGCTAACACTTCTGATTCCTGTTGTTCCTTCAGAGCCAAAAATCATCAAATTTTTTTCTGGAGTAGTAGAGATAACTCTTCTGGTGCATAGTGGTAAAGTATTTTAGGTTAAAAATATCAAGGGCTCCAGTATTGAGAATTTTCTTGTTTGTTTATTCGCAAACACTTATTGGACATTGAAATGAAATGTGATTAGTTCTATTTGATTGGCTTTCCGGACTTCAGACTGCAGCAGATTATTTCACATTCTAAGCTTTACTTTCCTTAGTATTACTCTCACTTTAGCTATGTAACAAATCACCCCAAATATCAATGGCTGAAAACAACAACATTAATTTTGCCCATGTATTGATATCATACAGCATTAGCTAGATAGCTTGAAGGTAGGGGACTGGAATTATACGAAGCTACACTGTGGATTAGAATTGTCTTTCTTTTTTTTAATTAAAGTTTATTGAGGTGACAATTGTTAGTAAAATTACATAGATTTCAGGTGTACAATTCTGTATTACATCATCTATATATCACATTGTGTGTTCACCACCCAGAGTCAGTTCTCCTTCCATCACCATATATTTGATTCCTTTTACCCTCATCTACCACCCTCATCCCCCCCTTACCCTCTGGTAACCACTAAACTATTGTCTGTATCTATGAGTTTTTGTTTCTTTTTTGTTTGCCTTGTTCCTTTGTTGTTTTAGTTTTATATCCCACATACTAGTGAAATCATAATGATTCTCGACTTTTTCTGTATGATTTATTTCGTTCAGCATAATAATCTCAAGATCCATCCATGTTGTCACAAGTGGTCCTATTTCATCTTTTCTTACTGCCGAATAGTATTCCATTGTGTATATATACCACATCTTCTTTATCTATTCATCTATCGAAGGACATTTTGGTTTCCATGTTTTGGCCACTGTAAATAAAACTGCAGTGAACATTGGAGCACATGTATCATTAGAACTTTCTATGATGATAGAAATGGTCTACATCTGCCCTGTGGCTAGTGCAGTAGAAACTAGCCACATGTAGCTGCTGAGTACTTGAAATAGGACTGTGTGATTGAAAAACAGATTTTAAAGTTTTAGTTAATTTTAATTAATTTTAATTTAAATAGCTACATGTAACTAGTGGCTGCGCTGTTGGACATCATAAATCTGAAGGCTCATTAATAAGTCTAACATCTGTGCCAGGAAGATTCTCTCTCTGCCTCCCACCCCTTCCTCTCTCCCTCCCTTCCTTCCTCCCACTCTCCTTGTCTCAGTAGTCTCTATTTGACCTCTCCAGCGTGCTGGCTTAAGACTAGTCAGATTTCTTACACGTTGGCTCGCTCAGAACTTCCAAGATAAGTGTCTTATGAAAGAGAGCTGGGAGAAACTCTATTGCCTTTCATGGCCTCACCTTAAAGGTTATGGTGTTATTTCTGCCATAGTCATAGGCCAGCCCGATTCAAGTGGAAACATAGGCCTCACCTCTGATGGAGGAGCATTGGTATCATGCTAAAAAAAAGAGCATGTGGATGGGATATAGTGGTGTGGCCATCTTTGGAAAACATGGTCTGCCACATCTTTACTGTAAAATGAATTGGCTGGCTAGGTGATCTCAAAGTTTCCTTCTAGTTCTATGAGGTTCTAAAGAAAGAAACCAACTATTATGTATTAAGTATTTTTTTAAAAAACTAGAGTGATAAAGTCCTCTTTTTAAAAAGGCAAATTGTTAGAAGAGTACATAATGAAAAATAAAAATCCCTTGAGTAATTCTCCCTACTCCTCATTCTGTTACCCAGGGAGAACCACTTTTGATCTAGTAACTGCTTCCATTTTTTACTTCTTTTAGTGATTTTTTTAGCCATATTGATAATAATATGCTTATATTACTATTTCTTGATTTATAAATTCTAGATATTATGTATTTAAAACTACCTTTCTTTGTTAGATTAGGATATAACTCACTTACCAACCTCTCTTCCCCCACTCCTCCTGTGCCATATTGTTTCACTGTTTTTAGTTTCTCTCTTGGTTACCTTTTCAATTTCTAAAATATAGTTAAACCTTTCTGTTTTGTTCTATCATCTAGAAACACTATCTCTTGATTCCTGATAGAAGAGAATATTAGTAGCTCTACTCTTTCCTTTTAATTTATTTTTTATTTTGTATTTATTTTTATCAGTAGACAGAATATAATTAAGTTTTAAGAAGAACCATGCATTTCTTTAGGGATCTAGAAAAGGGAGGGCTCCAAACAGTCTTGGGATAGCGTGTGAAAATACCACTGATTGCCATACTTAATATCATAGAAAGCAAGGAACTTAGTTTCCTTGCATTTGTGAATACTGCCCACCAATTTTCTGCTTTTGGAGGGACTTCTGATGGACTGTATTGAAGTCTGTGGGGAATGGTGTGTAACCTATACTTTTATATTGTTAAGCTTGATAACAATCTATGTTTTGAGGGGCAATGTAGTGTAATGGTTAAGAGCATGAATTCTGGAACCAGACTGTTTGAATTTGAATCCAGTTCTGCCATGTATTAGCTATATGACCGTGGGCAAGTTAGTCTTTCAATGCCTCAGTTTCCTCATCTATAAAATAGGGATATAACCATACCTACTGTGTGTGGTTATTGTGAGGATTCGGTGTAAAGTACTTAGATTAGTTCCTAGAACATAGGTGCTCTGTCAGTAAATATTATTAACCTTATCTCTGTTTTGTAACTGTATTTGAGTCTTCCATGCTTTATATACAGGTATATTCTAAAACTGACAATAAAATTGTAATGATTATATATTATTGACTGTATAGTCAGTCACATAGGGTACTTACTGATTACATTTCCTTTTTTGAATGACTGTTTTTCTTGAGTTTCTAGTTGTCTTTCTTGATTTTGCATCATCAGTCATTAACACCTTATATTGTTTTAATTCTTAGTCAGTTTTTCCCCTAGGTTTCATCCAAGCTGTTCTATAGTTCATTCCTGTTGTTAATTCCCTAAATTGGTTCCATTATTACTTTGATTCCATATCTTGTTCTTTCTTAATTTATTCATTTTTGTTGTAACATGCCTTAAAAGTATCTTCTATGAAAGGCAGTATTGAAAGTGAACTTTATGGGTCCTGCCTATCTTGAAAATGTATTTGTTCTCACTTTATACCTGATTGGTGATTTGCCTGGATATAGAATTATATGTTAAAATCTTTTCCTTGGGAAATTTGAAGACATTTCTCAAATGTCTTCTTACTACTGGCATTCCATATTGCTGGTAAGAAGTCTGATGCCAATCTGTTTTTTATTCTTCGTAGGTGACTTTGTTAGTTTCTTTCTCTGTCAGGAAACTTGGTTTTATCTCCTTATCCTTGGTTTGAGTCTTTCTGTGCCAGCTTTGTAACTCTTTTTTGGGAGGAGGGATTTATTTTAAGCTGAAGACTGGAATATTCTCTTTTGTTATTATTTTTATATGTAATATCCTCCTTTCCTTTTGGAATTCTGATTTGTATGAGTCTATGATGGATGCTGTATATGTTTTAGATTTTTAAAAACAGCTTTCTTGAGATACATAATTCTAATACTATAAATTTCACCATTTAAATGTGTAATTCAATGGTGGTTAGTGTATTCACAGAGTTATGTAACTATCACCACAATCTAATTTTAGAACACTTCCCTTACCCTAAAAAAAAAATGTTATACCCATTGGCAGTCACTCCCCATTTCTTCCTCCCCACCTCTAGGAAATCTACTTTCTATCTCTTTACATGCCTATTCTGTACGTTTAATATGAATGGAATCATACAATATGTTGTCTTTTATGTCTGGCTTATATTATTGAGCATAATGCTTTCATGATTCATCCATGTTATAGTATGTATCAGTACTTCATTCTTTTATGGTCAAATAATGTCTACTCTATTGATATTCTGCATTTAGTTTATCTATTCATCAGTCGATGGATATTTAGATTATTCCTACTTTTTGGCTATGGTGAATAATGCTGCTTTGAATATTAGTGTATATGGTTTTATGTGGACATGTTTTCATTTTTTTCGGTATACGAGTATACCTAGGAGTGGAATTGCTGAGTCATGTTTTCTGTGTTTAAGATTTTGAGAAACTGCTAAAGTATTTTCTGAAGTTACTACATACATTCCCACCACCAGTGTTTGAGGGTTGCAATTTCTCTCCATCCTCACCAGCACTTGTTATTATCTTTTTTATTATAGCCATCTTAGTGGGTATGAAGTGTTTGGTTTTTTTCTAAGATTTTATTGGGGAAGGGGAACAGGACTTTTTTGGAGAACAGTGGGTACTTCCAGGACTTTTGTTTTTCTTTCCCCAAGTCAAGTTGTTGTCCTTTCAATCCTACTTGTGGAGGGTGCCATTCAACTTCAAGTTGTCCTTTCAGTCTTAGTTGTGGAGGGCGCAGCTCAGCTCCAGGTCCAGTTGCCGTTGCTAGTTGCAGGGGGCAGAGCCCACCATCCCTTACGGGAGTCGAACCGGCAACCTTGTGGTTGAGAGGACGCGCTCCATCCAACTGAGCCATCTGGGAGCTCAGCGGCAGCTCAGCTCAAGGTGCCGTGTTCAATCTTAGTTGCCCGGGGCGCTGCCCACCATCCCTTGCAGGACTCCAGGAATTGAACTGGCAACCTTGTGGTTGAGAGCCCACTGGCCCATGTGGGAATCGAACCGGCGGCAGCCTTCGGAGTTAGGAGTACGGAGCTCTAACTGCTTGAGCCACCGGGCTGGCCCTGAAGTGGTTTTGATTTGCATTTTTTTAATGATTAATGATGCTGAGCATCTTTTCATGTGCTAATTGGCCATTCACATATCTTCTTTAGAGAAATGTCTATTCAGAATCTGTGCCCATTTTTTAAATTGGTTTATTTGTCTTTTTACTGTTGAGTTACAGTTCTTTATATATTCTGGGTACAAGTCCCTTATCATAGATATGACTTGCAAATAATTTCTCTCCTTCTGTGTTCTATCTTTTCACTTTCTTGATGGTATCATTTGCAACAGGAAAGTTTAAAATTTTGATTTGGTCTAATTTATTTTTTTCTTTTGTCATCTATGCATTTGGTGGTGTAGCTAAGAAACCATTGCCTAACTCAAGGTCACAAAGATCTACTTGAATATTTTTCTTCTAAGAATTTTGTAGTTTTAGCTGTTATATTTAGGTCTATGATTTATGATTTATTTTGTTGATTGTTTTTGTGTATAGTGTGAGGTAGAGGTCCAACTTCATTCTCTTGCATATAGATATCCAGTTGTCCCAGCACTATTTGTTGAAAAGACTATTTTTTTCCCCATTGAATTATCTTGGCATCTTTGTTGAAATAATATGACCTTAAATGTTAGAGTCTATTCCTGGACTTTCAATTTTATTCATTGATCTATATGTCTATCTTTACACCAGTACCACATTGTCTTGATTATTGTAGCTTTGTGGTGTTTTGAAATCAGGAAGTATGAGTTTTCCAATTTTGTTCTTTTTCAAGATTGTTTTGATTGTTTGCGATCCCTTGCATTACCATGTGAATTTTAGAATCAGCTTGTCAATTGCGCCAATAAAGCCAGCTAAGATTTTTTTTTATAATAGATTTTATTTTTTGGAGTAGTTTTATTTAGGTTTACAGAAAAATGGAGAAGAAGGTACAGAAAGATTCCATATATTCCTTTCCCCTACACACACCCACTGTTTTCCTTGTTATTAACATCATGTATTAGATGGTACATTTGTTACAATTGATGAACAAATATCGACACACTATTATTAACTAAAGCCCACAGTTTACATACATTAGGGTTAACTGTTTGTCTTGTACAATTCTATGGGTTTTGACAAATGCATAATGTCGTATCTGCCATTAGATTGTGACCAGAATAGTTTCATTGCCCTAAAAATCCTCTGTGCTTCCCCACCTGGCCCTTCTTCCTCCCTTCCCCCGGCCCCCCAGGCCAAGCCCCTGGTAACCACTCATCTTTTTTACTGTCTCTATAGTTTTGCTCTTTTCAGTATGTCATATAGTTGGAATTACATAGTATGTAGCCCTTCTAGGCTGGCTTCTTTCACTTAACAATATGCATTTATCGTTCCTTCCTGTCTTTTATTTTTTATTTTTTGGCATGATAGCTTATTTCTATTGCTGATTTATATTCCATTTTATAGATGTACCATAATTTGTTTGTCATTCACTTATTAAGGTACATCTCAATTGCTTCCAAGTGTTGGCAATTGAAAATAAAACTGCTACAAACATCCGTGGACAGGTTTTTGTGTGGACATAGCTTAGCTCATTTCAGTAAATACCAAAGAGCACAATTGCTGGATCATATGCAAAGAGTGTTTATTTTGGTAAGAAACTGCCAAACTACCTTCCAAAATGGCAGTGTATTTTGCATTCCCACCAGCAATGAATGAGAGTTCCTGTTGCTCCACATCCTCGTCAACATTTGATGTTGTTATTGTTTTGAATTTTAGCCATTCTAATAAGTATCTATTGCTATGTCATTGTTGTTTTAATTTGTAATTCCCTAATGACATGATGTTGAGCATTTTTTCATATGCTTTATTTGCCATATGTATATCATCTGTGGTGAGGTATTTTGCTTGTATCTTTAGCCCATTTTTAAATTGAGTTGTTCGTTTTCTCACTGTTGAGTTTTAAGAGTTCTTTGTATATTTTGTATAACAACAGTCCTTTATCAGACAATTCTTTTGCAAATATTTTCTCCTAGTCTGTGGCTTGTCTTCTCCTCTCTTGATAATGTCTTTTGCAGAGCAGAAGTTTCTAATTTTGATGAAGTCCAACCTATCTATTTTTTCTTCCATGGATTGTGCCTTTGGTATTGCCAGCTAGAATTTTGATAGGGATTGCATTGAACCCTTAGCTCAATTTGGGAAGTATTGCCATCTTAACAGTATTAACTCTTCTGATTCATGACCATGGAATGTCTTTCCTTTTATCTAGATGTTTGTTATTTCTTTCCACAATATTTTGTAGTTTTCAGTATACGCTTTTGTTAAATTTATTCATAGGCATTTTATTCTTTATGCTGTTATAAATGGAATTGTTGTCTTTATTTCATTTTCAGATTGTTTCTTGCTTTTATATAGTGTGGTAGATCTTAAATCTGTTTTCACCTTCTTATTCTGCTTTCTTGGAGATTTGTTTTACCTTTGAACCCTTCCTATTGAGTTTTTCAATTTTAGCAATAACTTTTAAATTTTAGGAGCTCTTATTTTCTGCTTGTTAATTTCTTTATATTAACACTTTTACTTGTTTTTCAATGCACTATTTTCTCAGCTATTTCTGAGGGTACCTATTGGAAGTTTTATTGGTGTAGGTGAAAGTGTGTGTATCCACACCCCACCCCACACACCCTACCCCCAATTCTATTACCTGGATTTGTCTTTTCTTTCAATATTAGCTCTTAATTTATGTCTCTTTCATGTAGCAGCCCTTCCTCAAATGTATAGTATTACTTAAGTTGTCCATTATAGTTAAGAATGAGGAATTCAAAGTTTGTTCGGAGACTGTATCTCTGCAGGCCTGACATACACAGACTAGAGGGTTTCACTTGAGGGGCAAGGAGACCTTTCATGCTGGAAATGTGTTATCTGCTCAGAAGCTGATCATTTTCCTAAAGAGAAGTTTTTGACTTGTTTGTTTTGATTGGTTAGTTTTCTTGCTGTGGTTGGAGTGGGTGGATGGTCAATAGATGGCCTGGTTCTTGTCTTTTTGCTCTAGTGTGGAGGGTAGTTTGACTGGTCTGATAGAAACTTGAACTTTAATGCCCTCTTTTATTCCTGTTCTCCTCAGTTGAAGAACAGGTTGAGTATTTATGTTTCATGTGCCAAGAATTGCTACACATACTAAGTTATTAAAATCCTGCTTTCATATTCAACAAAATACAAGGCACATTGACATTTTAGATGACAATAATAGCTTTTCACCTTAAATTTACAGAAGAAGAACATGTACAGAAGTGAATGTGGGAGAGAAGTGCTTTAAGCAATGCTATATAGAAGTTTAAAGAAAGATATTACTTCCCTTTTAGAGGGAATTTTCTTTTTGTTATTTTGGTTTGGTTTGGAACATCTGTAGTGTTGAAATGATGTGCTATGAGGATAAGTTAGAACATTTGTTTATGTTGAGCCCTCTGCAACTCATGAATAACTAAGTATAAAAAAATTTCCCTGGAAGCTCATAGTTATGTAAATATTTTTTACCAGCAAGGCAGCACAGTCATTCCTGCCACTCCTGCAAGTTGCTATGCATAAGGGTGGTCCCTATATAAATATTTATTTTCTGTTTCTGACAGGAAAGAAATCTAACTTTAAACACGAAGAAAATAAAATTGTCATTTTGGTGTATTCCCTTGCTCATATAATGAGTGGTTTAGTTGTCCTATTTTAGGGGGGAAAATGGTAACATAGGATTTTGCTTTTAACAGGATCTTTCTAGTTTTTTTCTTCTACTTTGTGAAAATAACATTTAAAATTTGGATCAATATTATGCTTTTACCCCAGAAATCTCAAGACCCATTTTGTATTAAGAACTAAAAAAACCCTTATTGGTTTGTGAGTAGTTGGCTATATTTATGGTCATATTTAAAATGATATAAATATTATAGTTCATGAAAATATTAAAATTTAGGTTCAGAGATTGTTGATGCATTATTTTAGCACTTTATTGGTTATCGGAATAGTTATTTAGCACTTTTATGTACTAAATCAACAGTCTGCTTTTCTATTCTAAAAACTGATTTAACTGTTAAATAAATCTTAGATTTCCTGAAATAAGTTGGGATTTCAGAATAGTTTTTATTAATAATTCTAATTTTTAAAGTGTATTTTATCTTAAAAGTATAAATAGTTCAGATTATTTCAGGGCTTTCTTAATCACAGTAAACTAAAACATTAACTCTCTTCCTTTTTCCTTAATCAGTGCTAATTTCTACATTAGTTTCTTGCTAGTTATCTTGATTTGTTACTATACTAGTAATATTTTGGTTTACAACATACAGTGTTTCCTCTTACAAACATTACCTTATTTTCTTACAGTGTTTTTTTCCTCTTCATTATACATCCCTGCTCTTAAAAATTGTGACTCTAACTCATTTTTGTCCTGTTTTGCTTCAGTTAGCACCTCATGAAAATCTCTGAAATTAATGTCCAAAAGTAATGAGTGAGGCCTGATGTAATTTAAGGGAAGAATAAGTCATTGTTTCCCTTCAAATGTTTAATGCAGTTAGAATAGCTGCCAAATTTGTAAGTGGAGACTACAATTTTTTTTCACTGGCTGTTTCCTCTGTTGAATTATTATATTAAAACAAAAATGAAGATTTCATTGGGACGTGTGGAGATTTTCAAATATAAATAGGGAGAAATTTTCAAATATAAAATAAAAAGAATAAATAATAAAATAACCCTCCATTAACCTATCCCTCAGCTTTAACAGTGACCAACATGTGACCCATGCAGTCACATCTATACCTAACCCCACCTTACCCCAGCAGGATTATTTTAAAGAAATTCATTGGGGAACTTGTAAAGTAAGGATTAAAATTTTATTACTAGGTTTATATAAGAAATGGGTGCCATTCAATATGTCTGGGTAGTTCACATATGTACATGAACTTGTGTGCTGATTTATTTAGCCAAAAGGATAAATTCTGTTCTCAGTAGTGTTTCACTTAAGTTTATATTATTTTTAGAGCAAAAGTTTACCAATCAGAATTTAAAAGAACAACAAGCTAATATGATTCGACTCAGATACTTTTGTTCCCAGTTTGAATGTTTGCCTGATGTCCTCCTTAAAGAGTAGTATTAATATGTCAAACTAGATTTGTGTAACCTAACATAATTATGTTTATTCTTTTAAATAAAGGCTAATTGAGGATATTTTGTATTTTACATTTGTTTTTAAATATCCATTTGACGTAAGTAAAGGTTGTTGTGAAAGTGGGATTGCCATGGGTACAATCTAATGCTTTGTTAATTACTGATGCTTATGCATTTACTTAATTAGTTTGTTCTTATATTCTTGTGTGGTTTTTTTTTAGATCAAGCTATTATAAATATTTAGAGATTGCTTAATTTAGTATTTAGGAACCTCTGTGTTTTGAGTATTTTTTTTAATTGTACAAACATTAAACTGGATCTTACATCATACTACCCAAATAAATTAAATGTTTGCCATTATAAAAATATTCCATACTCAAAGAATATTGACAGAATACACAGAAGTAGAAAAAGGAAAGTAAATCATTCATAGCTAAATTTTACAAACACAGACTACTCAATATTTTGATATAATCCTTTCTAGGTTTTTATTCTTTGTTTAGATGATGTTTAACAACTATATTATATATACAACTTTTGTGTTCTGCATTTTTCACTGGCTTTATTTTATGTTTCTTTGTAAAAAAAAGTATTTATATTAGTTTGGAGAAGTTTAGTATTAGCTTAAAAATAAAATAGAGAAATATATATTCAGAGTTAGAAGAACTATCTTCTGTATTGCTCTCTTTAATACCAGCTTGTATTTATACAGTGCTTTATATTTTTCAATTCTGGTTTATTAAAATAATAAATTTATGGACCATAGCGTACCATACTGGTCTTTCAGAGGTGAAATAAGGTATTCCCTGACCTCCCAATGAATTTTTGGGGGTCAGATTTATTGACGTATGATTTACATACACTACAGTTCACTCTTTTTAGGTCTACAGTTCTGTGATTTTTGACAAACAGATGCTCATATAGCCACCACAGTCAATACATGGAATATTTTTATCACTTTTAAGGTTCCCTCATGACGCTTTGTAGTCAAAACTAGCCCCCTCTGCTGCCTAAGTGTCTGGCTATCACTGATTTGATTTTTGTCCCAATACTTTCACCTTTTCTAGAACATCATATAAATAGAATCGTATAATATGTAGCCTTTTGTTTCTGTCTGGCTTCTTTCATCTAGTATAAGGCTTTTGAGGTTTATCCAGGACATTGCATTATGTCAGGCAGTTCTTTCCTTTGTATTGCTGAGTAGTAGTTTGTTGTGTGAATGTACCACAATATGTTTATCCATTTACTAGCTCATGGACATTGGGTTGTTTCCAGTTTTTGGTGATGATGAATAAAGTTGATAATTACTTTCACATACGGGTCTTTGTGTGGACATATGTTTTCATTTCTCTTTAGTAAATACCTAGGAGAGGGATTGCTGAGTCACCAAAGCATTTTGATAGCCATTATCTCACTTGGTTGCCAAAGTCTATAAAGGTAAACCCAGCAATACCATTCCCTTTTTATGACTGATAAGCTAAAACTTGGTGTTACGTGGTGTAGCTTATGGGCTAGGACTTGAATCTAGATCATATAAGTTTAAGTCATTTGATAGCTACTAGACTATAATGTTTTCAATGATGATGTTTCCCTATTTTAGCAACAGTGCTAACAAATCTATGAGCTCTTGGCAACAGAGAATGGAAATATTTATCAATAACTGAACATCAGAATGTAAATAAGATTTTTCCTCAAATTAGTAGTTTTCATCTCTGGCCTGGAAATTTGGGAATTCATAAAATAAATTTTTACTATTAAAGTCTAATCTTAATCTTAAATGGGTAATACCTGCCCCCATTTATTTTGCGTAGAGGATAAAGATCTCACCACAACCTTAGTTGTATGGAGAATAAGATATTATGTTAAAGATGATTGAATACTTATATAAAATCTCTGTCTTCTCTCATTGAAAAATTGAAATTCTCTGTCATAGTCAAGGTTTTTCCTAATACAAATGTAATAAAATACATTTTAAATGATTAGAGCCTTCCTCAAAACTTTTCATCCTGGCAGATTTTTATTTCATATAAGCTTTTTAAGTAACTCACCAAATTCTCTCTAAATACCCATGCTGGTAAATATGTGATAGCCCAAATATAAATTTCTGTTTTCTTTTCCCCCCAAGATTTGTTTATTAAAATAGCTAACATACAATATTGTATTAGGTTCAGGTTTACACCATAGTTATTCAACATTTATATACCTAAGCAAGTGATCACTATAAGTGCAGCAACCATCTGACACAGTACCACACTGTCACAGTGTTATTGACTATATTTTCTATGCTGTACATTACATCCCCATGACTTGTTTTATACCTGGAAATTTGAACCTCTTACTCCACTTCACCTTTCCTCCTTTTTAATTTTTCAATTACAGTTAACATTCAATATTATTTTATATTAATATCAGGTGTACAGCATAGTGGTTAGACATTTATATAATTTAAGAAGTGATCCCCTGACTAGTCTAGTACCCACCTGGCACTATACATAGTTATTACCATATTATTTATTATATTTCATATGCTTTATGTTCCATGACTAGTTTTTAATTACTGACTTGTACTTCTTAATCCCTTCACCTTTTTGCTAACCCCCAACCCCCTCCCATCTGGCAACCATCAAAATGTCTTTGTATCTATGAGTTTGTTTCTGTTTTGTTTGTTTATTTTGTTCTTTAGATTTCACATATAAGGGAAATCACATTGCATCTGTCTTTCGCTGTCTGACACACTCCACTCAGCACAATACTCTCCAGGTCCATCCATGTCACTACAGATGGCAAGAACCCATTCCCTTCCATGGCTGAGAAATATTCCATTGTATATACAGAGGGTGTCAAAAGAATGTCTATACATTTTAAGAAAGGAAAATGTATTAAAATTGTAATACAATGAAGGACAGTAGCATTCGTTTTTATAACACCATCTTTTAGCGAACATCATACTCCCCATTGCTACCATAATTCAATTCAACTTCGAAAAGTAATACATGATAACATCTCTTAAAATGTGTACTTTCTTTTGCCCCCCACCCCAGTATGTACCCCCTACTCTATCCACTCATCCATCAACAGATACCCAGGCTGCCTCTACATCTCTGCCATTGTAAACAATGCTGCAATGAACAAGTGGATGTACATGTCCTCTTGATGTAGCGTTTCGGGTTTCTTTGGATAAATACCCAAAAGTCGGATTACTGGGTACTTCTTTGGCTCTTCTAATAGCTTTTGTTTTAATGTCTGTTTTGTCTGACGTAAGTATTGCTACTCCAGATTTTTTTTCCATTTTTATAAAATATCTTTTTCCCATCCCTTCACTTTCAGTCTGTGTGTCTCTTTTGATATGAAGTGACTCTATTGTAGGCAGCATATATAAGGGTCTTGTTTTCTTATTCATTCAGCCACCCTATCTTTTGGTTGGAGCATTTAATCCATTTATATTTAAAGTATTTGTTGATAGATATGTAGTTATTGCCACTTTATTATTCATATTTTTTTATCTTTTATGTGTGTGTGTGTGTGTAAAAGAAGTCCCTCTAAGATTCCTTGTAATATTGGTTTGGTGGTGATGAACTCCTTTAGCTTTTTCTTGTCTGGGAAGCTCTTTATCTGTCCTTCAATTCTAAATGATAGCTTTGCTGAGCAGATTAATCTTAGTTATAGTTCATTGTTTTCATCACTTTGAATATTTCCTGCCAGTCCCTTCTGGCCTGCAAATTTTCTGTTGAGAAATCAGCTGACAGTCTTATGGGAGCTCCCTTGCAGGGGAGTAACTGATTTTCTCTTAATGTTTTTAAAAAGTCTTTTATTGTCTTTAACCTTTGGCATTTTCATTATGATGTGTCTTGGTGTGGGCTTCTTCGGGTTCATCTTGGGACTCTATGCTACCTGGGCTTGTATATCTATTTCCTTTGCTAGGCTAGGGAAGTTTTCCATCATTATTTTTTCAAGCAGGTTATCAATTCCTTGCTCTCTCTCTCTTCTCCATCTGGTACTCCTATGATGCGAATGTTGGTACACTTGATGTTTTCCCAAGGGCCCCTTAAGCTATCTTCATTTTTTGGATTCTTTTTTCTTTTTTGCTGTTCTATTTGGGTGTTTTCTGCTACCTTCTAAATCACTGATTTGATCCTATGCTTCATCTAATCTATTGATTCCCTCTAATATATTCTTCATTTCAGTTATTATATTCTTTATTTCTGACTGGTTCTTTCTTGTGTTTTCTATCTCTATTTTTATGTTTCCTATCTCTTTGTTGATGTCTCCCTGAGATCACTGAGCAGTCTTATAACCAGTATTTTGAACTCTGCATCTGGTAGATTGCTTCTATATTTTATTTAGTTGTTTTTCTGGAGCTTTGTTCTGTTCTTTTATTTGGGACATGTTTCTTTGTCTCCCCATTTTAGCTGCCTTCCTGTGTTTGTTTCTATGTATTAGGTAGGGCATCTATGTCTCCTGGTCTTAGTAGAATGGCTTTATGTAGTAGGTGTCCTGTGGGGCCCAGTGACACAGTCTCCCTGGTCACCAGAGCCAAGAGCTTCAGGTGTGTCCATTGTGTGGGTTGTGTATGCCCTCCTATTGTAGTTGAGCCTTGGTTGCTGTTTGCATGTCAGTTGGAGGGATTGAACCTTGGGCTGATTGGTTGTGTGGCCTGGCCATGACTACAGTGGAGAGAAGCTGTTTTGCAGATTGACCCTACAGTGCAGGATACTTTAGCAGGGCTCTGGTGCCTACTCAGTCTGCCTTTTTGGGTGTGTCATCCTTGGAAGTGGCCAGGTGATGCTCCAGCTCAGTCCACAGCTGGCCACTCAGTGTGCCAGCCCCGGGACCTCCTGGCAGGAGATCAGCTGCAAGCCAAGTACAGTCACAGTCTATGCCCTGTCTGAGGCCACATGGAGTGAACCACAAATCAATCTGCAGATGGCTGCTAACCACACTGGGCTTGGAGGTGCCTTGAGAGACCAAACCACTAACAGGCCAGCTGTCACTAGTGCTGGCCTTGGAGATGCTCAGCCAGAGGTATGGAACGTGCCGAAGCCAGATGCTGCTTGTTTGGGTTTTGTGAACCTTTGAGAGATTTTAGGAAAGTTCATAGCATGAGCCAAGAAGGCTGTTTGTACAGGAAAGTCACTGGAAGTGGCTTGGGTGTATGTACCCGTAAGTTGGGTGGGATGAGGTCTCAGGAAATCACCAGGGTGGGGTGAATGAACAGTGTTAGCCAGGTTAATGGAGATTCGGATATGGTGCTGTCTGTGCTGCAGGCCAGGATGGGGAAGGGCTCACTAAAGAAATAATGGCTTCTACCAGTTCCTCCATCCTGGAGAAAGCTACCCCTTCAGCCTTCGCCCTGAGGCCAGATAACTCAGTTCCTCCCCATATGTCCCTAGCCCCTTTCAAGCTGCTGTCCCAGCATTGGAGCTCAGAGTGAATGAGTCCATCAGTGAGTAAGTCTGTGCACAGACCCTTTAAGAGGATTGCTTGGGACTGCAGGTGCCATTGTCTCACTCAGCCACAATCTCTGCTGGTTTTCACAGCCAGAAGTTATGGGGACTTCTCTTCTTGGCACTGGAACCCTGAGCTGAAGAGCCTGGTGTGGAGCTGGGACCTCTTGCCCCTCTGGTGGGTCCTCTGCTGCTGAGATGTCCCTCTTGATTTTTAATGGTCATACACGAGTGTGGTATCAGCTCTTTCCATGTCTCTGCCCCGCCTCCCAGTCTCGTGGTGGTTTCTTCTGTATGTCTTTTGTTGTAGGGCTTTGGTTCAGCAAGATTTCAGGCTCTTCTCAATGATGGTTATTCTGTAACAACATGGTGGTTTAGTTGTAATTTTGATGTGGTTGTGAGAGGAGGTAAGCACAGAGTTTACCTATTCCTCCCTCTTGACCAGAAATAAATTTCTGTTTGACATTTAGTATAAAATTTTTATTTTTTCCATCATAAGATTATTGAACAATGTAATTACCAAACTGTAAAGAACATTTATGATTGTCCTTCACACAGAGAACAGATGTCTTATTTTATTATTAACTTGGCTCTAACATGTAAGAGCAGAAGTGGTAGGAACAGCCCTGAGTCAGAAGACCTGATGTCAGAGCCCCAGTTGTGTGAACTCAGACGAATCACTAACCCATTCCTTCTCAGCCTTTTCCTCTGTACTGTGAGCAACACTCACACTTTCTCTGAGACGTGCAGACTAAGGAAGCAGATGATATGGTCATTAACTGGCTGAAGCAACAAAAGAATTAACTATTAAATTCCCACTCACTGGTTTTGCAACTCTTAGCCAATGACTCTTATTTTACCTTTACAAACAATGATTAAACTTGGGCAATAGCACTTCTAATTGTATTCAGGTACTGAGAGTGAAAGATATAATGCCTTTAATTAAACAACCTAAAGGATTATCTAAATTTAATTATAGTTTCATTCTCTCTAAGAAAGAGTAATAACTATAATTATTGAAACACTGAATTAATAAGAAATAAGTTTTGTATTTCTCATTCCAGTATTTAAAAAGCAGGAATATCTAACCAAAACTTGGATCAAACCTCAGCCATTTACTAACTGAATGATGTGCAAATTTCATAACCTTACTTGAAAATGAAGGTATTAACTACCTTGGTAGGGCTGTATGACAGTCAAGAGAATGCATAAAAAAACACTTAGCTAGTGTTAGTGATCAATAAAACCTACTTAGTGCCTGACCACTGCAGTGTACACCTGAAGCTGAAGCTGAATAATAATGAGTGTCAACCATAGTATTACATATATGTGGAATACAGCATAAGGATATGGAATACAGCATAAGGAATAGAGTCAGTGGAACTGTAACAGCTATGTACTATGTCAGAGAGGTAATAAGTTGGGAGAGGGAAGTTATCACTTTATGAAGGGTATGAACAATGTTACATTGTTTTGTACACTTAAAATTAATGATAAATAAATAAATAAATAAATAACCTACTTAGGAACTTTGGGGAGGTGGTGGCAAATGGAAATACTGAATCAGTCTTTATCTTGGGCTTCTGTAAATTTTGTGTTTTATTGTGATCACGTATTCCATACAACTGAGCAGTACTCAAGTTTCCTCAAGGTGAAATATATAGCCAGTCCAAATAGAAAATTGTACATTTCAACCATATTTTCTGTTTAAGAAGTGGAGACTTTGAAATAGTAAAATGGAAGATAATGAATTTTTGAGGGTCATGATAAAAAATGAGAAAGTGGACAAGGTGTGGAAGGAATCAACAATTTAAGGCCTGTTTCTGAATTTTGGTACCTAGAATGTATTATTATGGACCTATTAAATTATGTTGACAGATTTTTACCATAGGGAATAGCTTATTTTTTTAGAGCAGGGGAGTATACAATCATTTTGTTAGAAACGAATAGGAACTTAATCAGCATGGAAGGAATTTGTTTTTTTTTTTGTTTTTTTTTGTACTCTAGTAAATATTTTTCAAAGTCCGCTTTGGACATACAAATGTCTCTTATGTTTCTATGTATCTTTTGATCTCTTGTTTCTTCTTTGATGTGGTCATTTTTTTAAAAGTATGTTGTTTAATCTCCACATATTTGTAGTTTTTCCTGCTTTCATTTTGCAGTTGATATCCAATTTCAAAGCTTTGTGATCAGAGAATATGCTTGGTATGATTTCAATCTTCTTAAATTTGTTGAGGCTGATTTTATGTCCCAATATATGGTCTATCCTTGAGAATGTTCCATGTACACTAGAAAAAAATGTATAGTTAGGTGTTCTAGGATGAAGTGCTCTATATATGTCAATTATGTCCATTTCATCTAATGTGTCATTTAGGGCTGCTATTTCTTCATTTTCTGTTTGGATGATCTATCCATAGCTGTCAATGATGTATGTAGGTCCCCTACTATAATTGTGTTTTGGTCAATTTCTCCCTTTAGTTCTGTTAGTAGTTGCTTGGTATATTTTGGTGGTCCCTGATTGGGGACATAAATATTGATGACTGTTATGTCTTCTTGTTGTATAGACCCCTTTATCATTATGAAATGTCCATCTTTGTCTCCTGCTACCTTTTTTTTATCATGAAGTCTTTTTCAACTGATATCAGTATAACTACACCTGCTTTTTCTGATTGGAATGTCAATTTCCACCCTTTCACTTTGAGTCTATGCTTGTCCTTGTAGCTGAGATGTGTCTCTTGGTTAGGTTTAGTTTTTTGTCCAATCTGCTACTCTGTTCCTTTTTATTGGTGAGTTTAGTCCATTTACATTTAGGGTGATTATTGATATGTGAGGATTTCCTATCGTTCTATCTTTAGTTTTCCGGTAAGACTGTGTCTCCATTGTTTATTTGCCTTTTTGTTGTTGTCTGTTATTTCTGTGTGGTGGTATTCTATGATTTTACCCTCTGTTTCTTCTTTTATTACATTATATATTTCAGTTCTAGATTTTTTTTTTGAGTGGTTAGCATTAAGTTTATGTAAAAGAAAGTTTGATATTTAGATTATTCCATTTTCTTTAGCATGCTTACTTTCTCCATTTCCATATTCTGGTTCAGGCCTTTACTCTCTCCCCTTTTATGTTTTGGTCACCACAAATTATCCCTATTGATGCTGGTCGAATAACCTCCTTCAGTATTTCTTGTATTGCAGATCATGTGTTAGAAAATTCCCTCAGCTTCTGTATGTCTGGAAAGTTCTTTATTCCTCCTTCATATCTAAAGGATATCTTTGCTGGATATATTATTCTTGGCTCACAACTTCTCTCTTTCAATAGTTTGAATATTTGGTTCCACTCCCTTCAGCAGTAGAGTTTCTGCTGGAAAATCTGATGATATTTTAATGGGCTTTCCGTTGTAGGTTACTGTCTTCTTTTCCCTGGCTGCTTTGAGGATTCTTTCTTTGTCATTGATTTTTGACAGCTTCAATACAATGTGCCTTGGAGAAGGCCTGTTGGGATTGAGGTAATTAGGTGTTCTATTTGCTTCTTGGATTCGAGGATCCAGTTCTTTCCACAAGTTTGGGAAGTTCTCATCATTTATCTTTTTGAATATATTCTCTGTTCCCTTCTCTCTTTCTTCTCCTTCTGGTATGCCCATTATTCTTATATTGCTCTTTCTGATGGAGTCAGAAAGTTCTTGGAGAGTTCTTTCATTTCTTTTAATTCTCAAGTCTCTTTCTTCTTCTATCTGTGTCATTTCCAGATTTCTATCTTTAATGTCACTGATTCTTTCCTCCATCTGGTCAACTCTACTACCTAAGCTGGCTATTTCATTCTTCATTTCTTCTATTGAGTTCTTAATCTCCAGAAATTCTATTTGGTTCTTTTTTAAAATTTCAATATCTTTGGTAAAATGTTCATTTTGTTCTTTGATTGCGTTTCTGAGTTCATTAAACTGCTTGTCTGTATTTTCTTGCATCTCATTGAGTTTTTTAAGAAGTGCAGTGTTGGATTCTCTGTCATTTCAGTCACATATTTCCATGTCTTTAAGTTCATTTTCTGGAGACTTTTATTTTCTTCCCAAGTTGTCTTGTTACCTTGGTTATTCGTGGCAATTAATGATTTATTATTTGTCTTTTAGACACCATGTGTTTCAGCAGTTCTGGTTACTCCTGCAGGAAACCATCCAGATAGGTGGGGACAGGGGCGGGGTGAGAGGTGGCCCAGAGCAATGGCGGCGACCACCACCACAGCCGGTCCCGCTTCCACAGCTCCCTCCCCTTTGCCAGAACTAGTTGGGCTGCGAGTTTGTGTCTGTGGACCATAGTTCTCAGAACTGCAAATGTTCTATTCTTTTGATATGACACCCCTACTGTTCTGCTTCTAGCACCGGGCAGGTGGGGGCGGGGCGAGCTCTGGGAGGGTGGGGAGGGGGCGGCTAGTCTTAGTGCCTAAGGCTTCCGTTCTCTGCTCGGCAGTGAGGGCTTAAACCACCGTTTTCAGCCTCCTTCCCTCAGTCTTTGCTCCGAGGTCTCCGCTGTGAGCGTTGGGTTCAGCTGTGTTATATGCTGCCCCCTCAGCCCTGTGGGCCATAAACGGAGCCCTAGCAGTCCGAGTTCTTCCCTCTCCCGCAGCTGTGGTAGTTCCGGGATGCAGCGAGCTCGGAGCACTGAGCTAGGTCTGTGTTCTGCGCCTGTGTGGCTCTGTCTTCACACTTCCCCCTTCCTTCCTACCCTGCTCGTGCAATTTGCCCACCTTTAGGTGAATTCAGTAGTGGGCCTGGTAGGCTTGCCTGTGCAGGGAGTCCTTTGTGGAGTTATAGTTGTTCAATTTGTTGTAAATTCCAGGGGAGAATTCAAGAGGCTCACCTCATGCCGCCCTTTTGATGATGTCATCCAGATTCTGCTAATTTAAATGAAGTTATTTTTTTCTGTGATTCTTGATTCATCACAAAGAGTTACATTTTGAGTTTTTTTTCTTTTGTATTTCTAATACTTAGATTCAAAGCACTTTAGAAATGTTTTTTATACCGCGTTTCCCTGAAAATAAGACCTAACTGGACCCTTGGCTCTAATGTGTCTTTTGGAGCAAAAATTAATATAAGACCTGGTATTATATTATATATTATATTATATTATATTATATTATATTATATTATATTATATTATATTATATTATATTATATTATATTATATTACATTAATACCCGGTCTTATTTTAATACAATATATGACCGGGTCTTATACTTTGGCTCCAAAAGACGCATTAGAGCTCATGGTCCAGTTAGGTCTTATTTTTGGAGATACACTGTATTTAGAAACATTCATCCTAAACACAGTTTTCTTGCTGTCAAAAAATTAAAGTATGTATTTCCAAATATGTCTATGACCCAAAATTATTCAATAGTGTGAGTTTGAAAGACATGTTAAATTGAATAGAAAAGATGAATTACCCGATGAGCTGCACATAGCTGTTATTCATAATTATTTACCCATGGAAATGCATTGTTTCCTTTTTTTTTTTATTTAATCTTCATAAAGCAAATGATTACCATATATTTCTGCTTTCTTGATTTGCAGTTAGGTTTTTGAGATCCTAAATGTCATATATTAAATTTGCCTGGAATTTTCTCCTGGAAAGTGAGAAGTTATGTGTGTTTTAAAAATTGAAAAGGCACGAATGGTGACTAAAAGGTTGGTTTGAAGATCTCATTTTCCATATTTCCCAATCTCCTAAAAAGAATGCTGACATGAGTTAAATGAAGAATAGAGATTTTTTTAATGTAGTCTAAACTTATTTCTTTGCAAAATTTCTTAATTTATGTGATTAAGTTTCATTAAGACAAATTGTTTTTTAGTCTTTTCTGTAGTAAGATTAAAGAAAAAATAATATTAGCTAGCATATTGTTACTTGGCATTCAACCAGTTTTAGCAGTCTTTTTACTAGTATAGTAATAAAGTTTATCTTTAAGTCATTTACCCCATGTCTCAGCTTCCTGTAGCCTCTCAGTTTGTAGTCTATCAGTAAATTATAATCATTAAGTACATTACTACTGTACATTATTCTATCACACTGACATATAAAAGTACAGGCATCTATTAAGAGGGTATGAAATGGATTTAATCTAGAGGGTTAGATAATCCAGGCAAATTCAAGCAACTTTTAAATAGTCATAGTTTAAACCTTCCATTAGTTAGCAATAATCTTAGGATATCACTCACCCTTTCATTCCAATTTAAAACACCTCACAAACACTTGACAGTAAAAGGCATAATGAATGCTTCAAAAACTCAGATTTCTCTAATGGAAACTATTAAATTGGCATTCATTTTATAATGATTTAGCATAACATACGGTAATTCATTTAACGGGCTACCATTTGAAAGCTGTGATAGGAAAAAGGAGAGACATGTTCTTTGAATAAATTCGTTATTTTTCTAATTTTCCTGAGGTAAATAGGTAATGTAAATATTAGCAACTAAGATAAGGGATATTTTTATGTAAAATGTAAATTAAAATTTAGAAGAAGCTTTATTTCTTGTGACTAAGTGGCAATCTTTATAAAACTAAAAGCCAAAACGTATCAATATCCTTAACTCTGACAGTATTTGCAAAAAAATGTATACTCAGAAAATGTTTTCTCACTCCAAAGACAGGACAGACAGGTTTTTGTGGAGAAACAAGTCACAAAGTATAGATTTGGCAACTGTGTTGTTCTAGATTTCTAAGTAAGTGTGAACTTGTCTGAATCAAGCATCACCAGATGCTTTTATGATGAAGCATCTATACTTCTCAGAAAGTCCCTGTCCTTGTAGTCCCTCTCTTTGTAAAAGTTATCTACAGTCTGCATTACATGAACATGGCCTGACTTACAGAACTCCACAGTACTGAAATATCATAACTTGCACATATTAGTCTCAGATTGTCATGTAGAGTGTCATGTAGAGTCTCTGGTCCCACTCCCCACATAAGAACGCTGGATATGGCAAGCCCAAAAAGGAACACCCACGGAGCCATAGATAGGGGAGTCATACCGCTATAGTTTCGCTGGCGGTTGGGTTGGAGACACAGGAAGCAGGAGCCACATGATCCACATTCCGCCGGCTGCTTCTCTGCCAAAACACAACCAACCAACCAACCCCTTGCTAACTGCAATACACCCTGCTAACTGCAGTCTGTGCTTGCCAGACACCATTTTCTTGCTAGCCCCCCCATTTTTCTGCTAGCATAGCCACGGCAGTTATATTAGTGGCCAATGGCTCACTGGTTACAGCTAGCTATAACACTGATTATAGCCATCCAAACACAATTGATGGCCATTTATGACCTGAGCCAGCACCTTTCCACGTGATGCCGAGAGCCTGGAAACTGCACTCCTGGCTCTGTCCCCACACAGATGTACATGAACATCAAAGTAATGAGTTAGAATATAGCACAAGTATTGATTCTAGAAAGTGCTGTGTAATAGCTAGGGGACTTTTGAAGGAAAAAAAGAGGAATTAAATATCAGTGTTTATTATCAGTGTGATTAAACTATCAATTTAATTAAATATCAGTGACAAAAAATCATGTCATATTAGAATGACTAGAAATGTAATAAGATGAATTTAATAGGAATAAATATTATGTTTTATGTTTAAGTTTTAAATTATATATGGTATCCATAACCCAGGGAAAGCTAAATAGGCAATGGTGGCTACAGAATTTCCCTTTAAATTGAGTTTAAGGAGTGCCTTAGGAGTGGCTGTCTGGTGACAAAGGCTAAAGGAATTATCTTGAATCTTCATTTACGAAACAACCTGTATTAATTAGCTTTCATGGAATAATAACAAACCACCCCAAAGTTTAGTGGCTTAAAATATCCGTTTATTTAGCTCTTGTTTCTGTGGGTTGGTAATTTGGGCCTATGTCAGCTAGGTGGTTTTTCTGGGCTCATTCCTGTGTCTGTTGTCAGGGGCTGATTGGTTGGAGGCTGGATGAGCTAGTAGTACTTCAGGTGGATTGACTTGCCTATGTGGTCTTCTCCCAGGCTACACGTGGCAGTGGGGCAAAATTCTAGGAGAAAGAATAGAAACATTCAGTAGTCTTGGGGCCTAGACTCAGAATAGATAGATGTTACTTCCACCAAATTCTGCTGATCAAAGCAAGTCTCAAGATAACCCTATATCCAGGCAGTCTGGAAATAGACACTGCCCCTTGATCAGAGAAGTTACAAAGTTACATTGTTAAAAGGGTGGACTTTGGGAGGTGAATAATTGCTGCCTTGTTTGTAAACAGTCTGTCACACCAAGCACACTGTTTTAGTATGTTGTAGATCAGATGAAAATAACGGTTTTTATGATGCTTTTGTTTATACTCTATATATTGAGAAACCACAGCTCCCACTACAAGTTGTCTATTCATTTAGATTAATTTGAACAATGAATCTAATAGCTGAAAAGCAGATTTCGTGCTTGTACTAAATTATTTTTTGAGGTGTTTTTGGGTGGTAAAGTTATGGGTTATAAAATATAATATTTTATTTCATAAAATGTTTCAAAATAAGATAAAAGCATCCAGAACATGTTCACTGAATGTGTCCAAAAGAAAATATAAATCTACTTGACATTGTAGGTATTTATGTTTTTGCAAATAGTTAATGATCTTTAATTAAAAAGTGTATCAAGGGTAAATTACTATAAATGCAAATATTGTGGTTTTTTTACTGCAAAATATTAAAAATTTTAAATACAGTTATTTGGAATTTTAAGTTTGAACATCTGTCTTTTTTTAGGAGCTCTGCCAGTGCCGTCCTGGTGAAGGAAATTGTTCCTGCTGCAAGGAGTGCATGCTGTGTCTTGGGACCCTTTGGGATGAGTGCTGTGATTGTGTTGGTAAGTTGATATGTAGTAAAGTTTCTTAATATTTCCTATCACAGAATCCTTGACTTTAAGAGACCTCAAAGAATATAAATGGATTTTATATGTATAGACTAGTGTGTGTATAAGTAGGTGTATAGAACATTATATTATTGCATTTGCTTGTATTGGATGTGTATTTTTATAGAAATATATGTGTATTTTTATAGAAAAAGGTCTAGGAGGAAATTAAAAGTACTTATGTGTGGGAAGTAGGAGTAGAAGAACAGCAGGGGATTTTTTTACTTTTTATTTTAAATTTCTTATACTGTTGGATTTTTTTAAATTGGGGAATATTGGGGAACAGTATGTTTTTCCAGGACCCATCAGCTCCATGTCAAGTCATTGTTTTCAATCTAGTTGTGGGGGGGCGCAGCCCAGCTCCAGGTCAAGTCTCTGTCCTTAATCCAGTTGTGGAGGGCACAGCCCAGCCCACTGGCCCATGTGGGAATCGAACTGGTGACCTTGGTGTTATGAGCACTGTGCTCTAACCACTGCGCTAACCGGCCGCCCCTTACTGTTGAATTTTTTATAAGAAGCATGTGTTATAGTTGTGAATGAAAAATAGGTACTTAGCATATTAAAAATAGATTATCTTCCTTTAGATAAAATTTCACTAAAAGATCCTTGAGAAACTAAAAGCTATTTTTATGGACTTTCTGAGGAATAGCCTTCAAGATGTATTAAATTTTAAAAAAAAGGTGTAAAAGTGTATTTATAGAATGCTATCATTTGTATTTTAGAAAGAAAACTTACACACATAGACTGTTCCTTGGAGATACACTCATCATCGTCTCTCCAACCAGTTAACTCTTTGTCATCTTTAAAGCCAAAGTTCAAGTATCTCCTTGTCTCAGAAACCTTTCTCATTTGACTGAGATAGGATCCTCTATGCTATTCAGATTGTCTGCTTCTGCTACCAGAAAAACCACCTAGCTGACATAGACCCGAAAATAAGACGTAGCCGGACAATTAGCTCTAATGTGTCTTTTGGAGCAAAAATTAATATAAGACCCGGTCTTATTTTACTATAGTATAAGACCGGGTCTATAACATCACATCACGTCACGTCACGTCACATCACGTCACATCCCCGCACGTCACGTCACATCACATCACGTCACATCATGTCACATCACATCGCCACATCGCCACATCACACCACATCACACCACCACACCACATCACACATAACACAAATAACAAACATAACAACATAACATAGACTATATATAATATAATATATACTGGGTATAATATAATATATAATATGGGTATAATATAATATAATACCAGGTCTTATATTAACTTTTTCTCCAAAAGACGCATTAGAGCTGATTGGCTAGGTCTTATTTTCAGGGAAACACTGCATAATTGTTATTTTGCATGTCTCTTCCAATACAGTATAAAGTCCCTAAGAAAAGATCTAGTGTCATATTGATCTTTTAAAATTAATCTCTATTTTTATTAAAGTGGGATAGTGCACATACTGTGACATGCTTCTTCCTCCCAATCCTTTGGTCTTGTGCAAGAGACAACCACTTTCATCTCTTTATTATTGTATTACTTCCATAATTCTAAATACTATTCTTATATATTATTCTCTTGATTCTTTGATTTTAAAAACTGTTGGCTTCTTGAGAGAGATAATGATTTCTCTCTCTTACCTCTTATCTTTCCAATATAGTTTTATCACTAGTTCTAGTTAAATCAGTAATTACTTTAACAATCCATTGAATAAATTAGTATTGTATACTAGTTTTATGTATAACAGTGTAATTACTAATTTATTAATGAATAATCCTATTTGTCTTTTTGTATTAGAGAATGCTTCCTCAGAGAGTTCCTAATCTTCTAGGCTTTGTATTAATGTTTAAAATTTTGGCTTTCATTTTTAATTTCCAAGAGCCCTTCTCTGACTCCTTTTTGGGGAACATACTTTCTTGTTTTGTAGATATTTTTCTTATCTTTCTGGAACTGTTAATTATGGAGTTTGGTTGTTGTTGAAGTTTTTCCTTCTACTGTTTGCACTGTTTCCAATTCCTCAAATATCTAGTGATCCTGGGCAGTCTATTCGTGTGTAAAAGTTAGTCACTCTAAGGCTGACTGGAAGCCCCATGCTTGTAGATAGGATGTGGAATCTGGTTTGCCTTACTCTCAGATGATTGGAAGATGAGCTGGCTTTTTCATCAAGGAGCCCTCTATCTCAGTATCTGTAGACCTTTCCCTGTGGGGTTGTACAGTTTTTTCAGAGAAGGATCTTTGAGTTTCTTGCCTGGAGTGGGGGTGGAGTAAAATATGGGTGGCGCAAATATTCTGGGATACTGAGGGGTGATGTTCAGTATTCAGTAAATATACTGTCATTGACTTTCCTTGTTTCTTTCCATCTTCAATTCCACCCTCCGCAATATTTGTTGTTCCTAGTCCAGGGCCTCTTTTGTTCAATTTCTCTAGAGAATAGCTCTCTCGTTTCGTATAATTGTTGTGGGGAAGAAACACAGGGACCTAGACATGTACCCCTCAAAATAAGCTTGCCTCTGCAATACCTGGTGTCTCCAACTCCAGAGTTTTTCCAGAGTTCTGTGGTTACATCTGCATGGGAGGGAGACTGCTTCATCAGTTACATTTAGCTCTTAGGTTCTTCCAAGGTGGAGTTAGGATTTCAGTTTCTTGTTTTTCCTTATTGTTTTGTAGTGAATTCTGAAAGAACCAGGACAGAAGTCTCTTTTCCTCTCTTGTCTTAGATTCATCTTGGCATCTCTAACAGATAGTATAGTGTCTGACACATAGAAGGTACTCCAGTATTTTATTACTGCCAAATAAATGAATTCATGCATTGTTCTCCCAAGATGAACAGTTTATGCCCTCAATAGCTTTAATTTTTTTTATTATGTTAGCTGAAATAAAAAAAGCTTTGAATTATTTTACAGCTTTAAATGTAAGTTATAATTTAATATGTACAATGGAAGTATAAGAGAAAATAAGCATATTAATCCCTCATAACATATACAAGCATTTAATTTAAACATGGATTCCAAATATACAAATTTACTTTTAGCTTTGCCTAAAATGTGTGTGTGTGTGTGTGTGTGTATGTGTGTGTGTTAATCATCACACAATGCTAACACTGCCATTTGGTTGCTTCTAGGAAAGCAGGTCTGTAAATCTTCTACTGAGGAAGAATAATTACACATGCACATATCTCTTCAATTTTAGAAGCAACTTGTGTTCTTCTGGGCCAGTTTCCATTAAAAAACATATTTACCTTTAAGGATTTAATACTAGTTTTAAACTTCAAGTCAGTTCATAATGTAACTTTATCTTCCATTTTAAATTCAGTGAATCTTTCTATTTTCTAGGGTAAATTTTAGATACTCCAGTTCTTTTTGTACAGCAATATACTCTTTTTCTTTTAGGCAGTTCTCTTCCACATTAGGCTTTCTTGATGTCCTTTGCAAACATGTGGCCACTCCTCCCTTCTAAGTTGAAACTACTTTTAGTGATGCTAAGTTGAAACACTCCTCATACTTTTCATGGGTGGGGCACAGTTCTCCAAATTAGAGCAGCTTTCCCTTCCTGTATCATTCTGTAGACTTTGTCTAGCAAGATTTCTCTTCCAGCTTTGTTGTGTAAGAGAATTAGTTTCTCTTTTCTCATTTTTCTCTTAAGATAAGAGTAATCACCATAGTTCATTTTCATCCTTGTTGTCCAGTATATTCCTCATATCCTGTGGTTTTTGGAACTTAGATCTTTACCCACAGGTTTTATGTTTTTGTTTTTTGGGGTTTTTTTTTTTTTAGAGTTTGTTTTGTTTTTACTTTTCCAAATAAACACAAAATAGAGAGTTCAATGAACTTCTATGTACCTATTCCTCAGCTTCAACAGCCATACTTGTTTCATCTGTTCATCTGTTTGTCGGTTTATACTCCCTTTGTTGGAGTATAATATAAATAATTTCACTACAACTCCAAAGTGCCTTACTTACATATCTCAAAAAAAAGTAAACTTTCTTACATAATACATTGTCATAACCACACCTAAAATAATTAACAATACTTCCTTAAATCTAATAACCTGTCTATATTCAGTTCACCCTAACTGACTAAATTTTGTTTATAGTTTAGTCAAATCAAGATCCCACAAAGTCCACATACTGTATTTGGTTGTTAGGTTTCTTAAGTTTCTTTGATTCTAAAACAATTCCTCCTCCCCTTACCACCTTTTAAAATTCCATTGATTTGTTGAGGAAACTAGTGAGTTGTGATGGGAAGTATACCACGTTCTAGACTTGGCTGATTGCTTCCTGGGGTTATTTAACTTGTGACCCTATCCTCGCTATTTCCTGTAGACTGGAAGTTAGAACTAAAGGCTGATTAGATTCAGGGTGAGTCTTGTGGAAGTGGGGTACAATGGTATAGTGTGCACGTTAATAATATCTAGGTGCCCTGCTTTTAATGATGCTAAGATTGATCGGTGATTCAGATGGTGAAAGTCTGATCCTTGGTGGTAAGTTCCCCACGAGTCTTTTACCTAGTGGCTTTACCCTTCATTGATGACCATTGCCATTGTCACTTTTATTAAATAATGATCTATTATTAGTATTCCTTCTGTATGTATTCGCTGGAATTATTCTATGTAGAAGAACTTTCCCACATTTACTAGAACTTTCCCATTTTAATTACCCTGAAATAAAGGATAAATAAACAAAATGTTAGATAAATACTTAATTCTTTCTTTTTATCCATTTTCAGAGTATTGACTTCATGCCCTAGCAAATACCAGTAGGACTCGATATATTTTTGCTTTACTTTTCAGTAGGGTTTTTTGTGTTTTTTTGTTTGTTTTTGGTGTGTGTGTGTGTTTTTTTAACTATCATTATGAACTCATGGCTTTTAAAAATGTGTTTAGTTTTTTAATCACTTGCTGTCATTATTCTTTTTAATCAAATTGCCCCATCTTTGGTTAGTAGGAGCCTTTTCAACTTGGCTCTGTGTCCTTTTGACATGACCTCTATCATCTTTATTAGCTTCAGACAGGCTGTCCCAGGCTCATCCTACACGTTTCTGCCTCATATCTGGAATTAGCCATTTCTCCAGGGAGCTTTGGTTACCATTAGAAGAAAATGGTAGTTAAAGACCGCAATCTCAGCATTAGGCGTACTTGTTGCTATTACTTCTCTTCTAGTTCTTTTCAGTGAGCAGAGCCAGTAAATAGCTACAGGGGGAAACCTTTGAGTTTGTACTAATATTGCCAATTCAAATTTAAGATTACAGGGTCTTTTACTTCTTTTGACTTTATATCTGTAACTCTTTTATGCTGAAATTTTGGGTTCCTAACAGCATTAATATAAGTGTGTACATATTTTATTTACAATACATAAATAAAACTATTAAATGACAGTTAAGATTGCTTTATCCTTGAATATGTACTGAAGAAGTAAGCCCAAATACTGTCTTCCAAGGTTAGTCGGAGTAATTTTCTCTGAGTGGTTATCTGATCAACTTGATGTAAAATTGGGTTCTTATGTTAGTTTATTTTCAGGTTTTAGCGATTATTAATTTCCTTTTTGATTTATTTTAGTGTTTTGATTATGTAAAATATTTACATAATTAGAAAGACAAGTGTATGTAACAGTGATAAAACAGATGGTTCATTTCCATATCTGTCACCTCCACTCTATTCCCTCCCTCAACTATAGATAAGGTAACCACATAATTTATTGTCCAAATTAGGACCCTTTTGAGAGAGAAACCAGGACAGTAGGATAAACCTGAACCAGAATTGACCTGAATTGGCTCAAGAAAACTGAGATGAATAGTTTCATCCTACCTATAGCCATTTTTTAAAACTTTAAGAAGCATTTGTATTTGTTATACAAAACATCTACTTGTCACATAAAATTCTGTGCCTCTTGCTTTTTCTTTTTTTTCTTGCTTTCTTTTCTTTTCTTAATTGAATGTCCTGTGACTTCTTCCATATAAATATCATTTTTTTGGTAGCTACTTAAAACCCTGTTGGCTGTAACATGTTATGTACTCATTCGTCCATAAATGGACATTTAGGTTATTTCCAATTTTTTACCATTACAGATAACACTATGACAAAAAACCTTGTATAGAGCGTTAATTCTATGTAATATTGTTAGATATTGTCAAATTATCCTCCAAAAGATTTGTATCATTTGCATTCTCACCAATGCAATGTAGCAGAATGCCTGGTCCCAACAACATTACCAAGAAATTACGTTTCCAAACTTTTGTTGTTGTTATTACCACACTTTTGGATTTTTATACCATTTGTATTTTAATGGTATAAAAATGGTAATGTCCATTTTTCTTGTTACCAGTGAGATTGAGCATCTGTTCGTAGGCTTAAGGACTACTTACTTTTTATATTTACTTTTTTTGTGGATTGTTCATATATTTTGCCCATTTTTCTAATGAATTATTTTTTTACTTATTTATTTAGAAGTTTAAAAAATATATATTAGAGATATAACCCTAATATCTGTGTTATAAATTACGTATTTTCCCCCCAGTTTGTATTTTAACCTTGCTGTGTTATTTTTGATCCTGGAAAGGTTTTTATTTTATTTATTCATCTTTACTGGTGTTTTCTTTTGTTACTTCTAGATTTTGAGTCCTGGTTAGGTTCCTGCCCCCATGCCTTGATAGGTATTTATATGGTTTTGTTTATTTTTTACAAATAAGTAGGTCTCTAATACATTTGGAATTTATCCTAATTTATGTGTAAATTATGGATCCAATATTTTCTTTTTCAAACAACGACCACTATTTATTTAAATATTATTTATAAAGCCCTAAAATGGTTTATTTAGAAGTCTGTCTTTCCCCCACAGATTTGAGATGCCACTTTTATCATATGCACTTAGCTTTATTTCTGGTTATTCCATTAGTCTAGGTCTATTCATGTATAAATACCACACTTTTTTATTTATAGAATTCTTATAAATGTTTTAATATCTGGTAGGGCTAGGGCCCCTCTCCCCTTTCCTCTTCTGCCCAGAGTATATTAATTTCAAATATGTGTACACATATAACTAGGGTTGATAAGAAGTTTCTTTTCTTTCCTTTGGGTTTGCATGTGTTCTTTGTAAAGGACTTCTCAACCAGACTTAGCTCTTGAAAACTAATTCTCCCACAAATTCCTAATATATTAAACAAAAAGAACACTAACTTGGGTAGCCAGATGGCTCATTTGGTTACAGCGTGAGCGTGAGTTCAATTCCCCCATGGGATGGTGGGCTGCGCCCCCCACAACTAGTTTGAGAATGGCGACTGGACTTGGAGCTGAGCTACTCCCTCCACAACTAGACTGAAGGACAAGGACTTGACTTGGAGCTGATGGGTCCTGGAAAAAACACACTGTTACCCAATAAAAAATTTAAAAAAAAGAAAACATTGACTTCATTTTTCTTAATTAAGCTGTTTTTTTTCCTGAGATTTTCTGCTCTAAAGGACAGAAACAGACCTTTGACAATATTAAGTTTTTGTGCAATTGAAATGCTCTTTTTTTTGTATCCTGGGTCTGGCATTAGACTGGACTTTTAGGATAATGTGAAACAAGAACAACTGGGTTTGACCTTTTAAAAGGAGCCACTAACTAGAACAGCAGCTTGGCCTACCTAAACCAAGCCTAACCTAAACTAAACTGGCTTCCTGTTTTGATTTCTATTCTTACTTACTTGCCTGCTTTATAGTTTCTCATTTTTAATTCCCTGTTTATGGCTATTGTTCTGATTTTAATCCTTTAGATTAATTTTACCTGGTCTGTAATTTCATATAAATTGAATTACATAGTACCACTTAGTAGCTTAAAATGCATTTTAGAAAAACATGAAATCATGCATGATTTAATAAGACTACTAATTTAAGAAATTATAACTTGATCCATGTTTAATGCACATTTAAAAACAAATTAATGGTACATGTTAAATTATAAGAAAAAAATGAATAACGCCAGTGAAGATAAAAAAACATAGCAACCATCAACTTTTTCATCTTGGAACACTATCTCATGGAACAGTAAAAGTCAGTGCACTGTTTGGATACTGTTGATTTGGAAATACTAGAATTTTCCTGGGACTAAGGTCACTACCAGTATTTAATAAAAGTATCACCGTGTTTCCCCGAAAATAAGACCGGGTCTTATATTAATTTTTGCTCCAAAAGACGCATTAGGGCTTATGTTCAGGGGATATCATCCTGAAAAATCATGCTAGGGCTTATTTTCCGGTTAGATCTTATTTTCGGGGAAACACGTTATAAGCTCCAAGACTAGGCTGGGAAGCCTGATGAAAACTTGTTTAGCAGCAACAATTTGTTGACTCATTTTTCCACACCGTCTCCTATATCCCAGACCATACCCTGGTGAGTGGAGAATAGAAGCTTATGAAAAAGGCCAAAGAAAGTGGGAGGTGTCAGGTCATGGGCAGTGACTGCGAAACCCAGAAAAACAAGATCCCACAGCTATGTACTTGACACTTGGAACACAACCCTGAACCCTGTTGAACAAATGTTTGTTCTCTAATCCTGCTCCTTTATTTGCCTTGCAAATTCCTTGAATTCTGACTTTCAGTTAATGGCTACAGTTCTAGTACAAACTTGATTGTGTCTTGGCATCTTCCTTTAGGGACATCCAGGCTTTTTGTTATGACTATAACCCTTGTGTCTCAGATCAGATCTGGGTATATCAATTGGCTCCATACAGAATAGATTTCTGTCTTTATTCACACCAACATTGTTATTTTATAATAAAGGACAGATGTGTGCTAAGAGTTCAACTAAACTACAGGCATGTTAAATTTTTACTTTTAAATCCTTAATAACAAATGTAATTTTCCTTTCTTTTTCTTTTAAAATATTAATTGTTCTTCTTTTAAGAAAACTATGCAAATTATTTGAGTATATCATGGTTTCCCCCAAATGCAACCGTTGTAAATGTTACATTTGATTGAATACATACACTAGATTGATATGCCAAAGGATACACAACTATACTTTTTATTGTTGGGTTTTATTTTGCTAAAGATGTTTGATTGGGTCCAGATGTTTCTAATTGTTACCCAACAAATACTAAGGACACCCAAGACTAGACTCATATTGCTTATTCAGAGTTCACTTTTAAAGCTGATGCATTGATTTAGAAAACTGATAAGAAACAAAACTGAGTTTAATTTGTTCATTCAGACAGCCCAGGACCTAATCCCCAAATTACCCCAATCACAAGTGTTTTCTATTACTAATAGTAGCTTCCTCCTTATAGTGAATTTTCTTCAAGGACAAGTCATTAAATATCCTTTTTCTTTACCTTGAGCCTACCAAAAGTTGTTATGTTAAATATGAGTCATACAATAATATTCAGGAACAATTTTAATAACGGTTTTTCCCCAAAATAAGCTATGTTAGGTGTTTGTGTTTTAATTAAGGTGATTTTTTTTAAGTAGCCAAAATGGAATATTAATCACTTTACTCTGAGGTGTTTTTTAGACAAATTGAATAGTAGTAACTTTACTCCAAATTAACCTTTAAAATACTTTCCTTTTATGATACCCTTGAGCCATTAGGTTGATTTAACTTTCCTGACTCTTAAAATGGTAAGTGGTCCCACATTTCTAAAGTAAATTGCTCATTATTTAAAAGTCCCTTATTTTGTCATAAAAACAGGTTTGGGGATTGCATTATGAATAGTTAAAAATTATTTTGCTTTTGGTATTTGTATGTGACCTCAAATATGAGTTCCCAGACAATGCAAGAAGCCGGTTTTGATTTGAAGGATTTTTAAAAACCACTCATATGCATAGTTCACCTTCCTTGTTATCCCTGTAGCAGTGAGCACACCTTATACCCAGATTTTGGTTTCTAATACCATTCTCCAATAAGAAGAATCAGGGCTCCTTAGAGAAATGTCTGTTTCTAACACTAAGGCCGGAAATACACAACATAAGCCTGGAATATATTATAGTGCCAAAAGTAAGGAAGTGCTAAAAAAAATTACCCATATTGATTATTGATTGTGTGAGTGTGTGTGTGTGTGTGTGTGTGTGAAATTTACACAGGATTATAACCCAGAATATAAAATAAATATTCATGAATCCATACTGATATAAATAAATAAATTAGTGGAGGAGAAGAGGCAAATCTCTAATGAAGAAGAATAAGAAATAACTTATGTAGATACTCTGCCATCAAGGAGGGGAACATGTAACTCCACACTCCTTAGGTGTAGGCTGCTCATAGTAACTTCCTTCTAAAGGGTACAGTATGGAAAGGGGGGAAGGAAAGAGTAAATTGTCAGTGGAGAAATCTGAAATACACTGTTTCAGCAAGGTGGCCAAGGTCAACATCAACAGTCATAAATCTTGTTGATAGCATGTAACCTTGAGCTGATGTGATGAAAATAGTATTTCACCTATGTGATCTTTCTCCCAATAACCCAGCCCAAATCTTATACTGAGAAAAACAAACAAATTCTAAAACTGGGGTATCCTGCAAAATATCTGACCAGTAATACTCAAAACTGTCAAGGTCATCAAAAACTAAGAAAGTTTCAGAAATTACCCCAGGCAAGAGAAGCCTAAGGACACATGATGACTAAATAATGCGTCCTAAATAGAATCCTGGAATAGAAAAAGGACATTAGGTAAATACTATAGAAATCTGAATAAAGTATGGACTTTAGTTAATAATAATGTATTAATATTGGTTCATTAATTGTAACGAATGTACCATACTATATAAGATATTAATAATAGGATAACTTGTACATGGGGGTACAGGAGAACTCTCTGTACTATCTTTTTAATTTTTCTGTAAAACATATTAAAAAGTCTATTAAAAATAGATTATAGAGGGAAAATATAGCACGGACAATATGATCCTATATAAAAGAAATATCTATCCAATGTATCTTATTGTCAGAATAAAGACTTATTTGAAAGAAACCTTCTTAGGATTTTTAACGGAAGTATACTAAATCTAAAGATAAATTTGTGGAGAGTTGATATATTTTTAGTATTGACTCTTCTTACATGTAAGCATGGTATTGTTTTCTTTTTACTATCTTTATGTCCTTAATGTCTTCCAGAAAAGATTTATAATTGTCAACACAAAGAAATTAAGTTCAAAATGGTTATCAGTACATTAAACAAAAGATAGTAGTGTTGTTGGTACTGTAAACGTTTAGGAAAACAGAATGAGACTCTACTGTCGAATGAATTAATTATAGACGTTTGTAACTTGATGCTTCTTTAAAGATGTAATTTGATGCTTCTTTAAAGATGTCTTGATGCTTCTTGAAACATGTCTTAAAGAAAACAAGATCCTAAATTCTTAGATCGTGCAGTCCATATATACTGTGTGACTCACTATAGAATTTGTCTAGTGAAACAATTTTTAATTCTTTCAGATGTCAGTATAGCAGTGTCTAAATTGGAGTAATGTAGTCAGTCAAGGGATATTTTGTAAAAATAATAATAACTAATGCTTATGTAACATCTTTTATATATCAAGCATGTGTCATATATTAATTCATTTAGTCCTTACAACAAACCTACGATGTGTGAGGGTGTTATTATCCCTCATCAGAAGAGGAACTGAGACCAGAAAGTTTAAATGACCTCCGTAAGGTCAAACAATGAGTCTAGAGGAAAGCAGGATTTAAGCCGAATAGTCTGGCTATTGAATCCATGCTCTGTGACCCATTACATTATATGTTATTTTTGTATGTTATATGTTATATGTTACTCAGCTTCTTGCAAAGATGAAGATGGTGTCATTCTAAAATCATACAACACAGTAGCTTTCATTTGTAGCCATTATAAATATCACAAGCTAATAAATGATGTTGGATTTAATCAATAGATATTTACAACTACTGATTATTCATGATCGCTATAAAGATAATTGGGACTGGGGACAAAGCTGTGTTACTTGAACTCTAAATATTCTCTTTGGATTTAGCCAGACCATCTGAGAACTGCATACTTAGGCTGCATTGTTGTGGCCCTTCCTAAAATTGCCTCTGCCCTCCTGGGCATTATGCATTATAACTGTGATAACTCACGATGGCGGTGAGATTGTTTTGTTTATAACAACGGCATGGGTTTTAAATGATTAAGGAAAGCTACTCTGGACAATGGGATATCCTCGTTTCTCAGTTTCAGTCATGATTTGTTTCAGTGGTTTCCTTTTTGCATCACTGCGTCGTCTATATAGCATCAGACTAATTGTTTCCTTTTTTGATAATTTGTACTTTGAAAACAATAGTTGTTTTGTTTTCAGAAAAAGGCAATTATAGTATTAATTTGATTCTTTTTAAAACTACATCTACTGGAGGTTCTGATTTATTCCCTGTATTTATGCTGGGGAAACTGAAAACAAAGATGAAAACTGTCTATGCTTCTACCCTTCTCAAAATGACATCTATTAGGTCACATGCTTTGCATCACCTTGCCTTTTCTGTATTGTAGGACATAGTCTGCCTTAGGGATCTAGTTACAATGGCTACAGTCTCTTCCCATCTGTTCTTCTAATGCAGCTGTTCTCAAACGTTTCTTTTAATCTCAGGATCCTTTTATACTCTGAAAATTTTAATCTTTAGTGATCTGTTGCTATGTTTGAAGTATACAGAGAAATTCCAGCCTCACACAGCTGTGTAATTGGAAAAGAGAAGAGTATTTTAACAGCCTTTTCAGATAATTGTGAATATTCTTCTTTGATACTACACCCAAACTGGACAAGCAGTAACTTCTTAAAGGTTAGTTACCAAGTAGAATCTAAAACCAGATTCTGAAACTCCTCAGAACTCTGTTACATCAAGATGCATTGATCTGTGGTGAACTTTGGAATAACTTCTACCCATGCATAATTTTGTAACACCATGCATTGGTCATTGGAAATTGTGAGTTCACTGAGTTATGCAGATCTTCCAAATATTGACAGATACATTATATAATATCCCCCAAAATTACATTAGTTAACTTTACCACTAATCTCATCAGAAAAGTACTTATGTATTGGCAAACAGTCAAGTCATGGTGGCTGATAACAAGTTTTCCAAAATTCTACTTTTTGCTTGAAAACTTAGATTTTTTTTTTAAATTTATTTTTGTATTGGGGAACAATGCGTTTTTCCAGGACACATCAGCTCGATGTCAAGTTGCTGTCCTCACTCTAGTTGTGGAGGGCGCAGCTCACTGCCCATGTGGGGATCAAACTGGTGACCTTGGTGTTATGAGCCCTGTGCTGTAACCACTGGCCCAACCGGCCGGCCCGAAAACTTAGATTTCATTATCAACAAATACTGTGAGTTGTATCCTTAAAGTAACATGCTCACTTCATTCATTTTTAATAAATTGTTTTTCACATACACAACTCTTCATAATCATAGTTTGGTAGTTATTTTAAATAAAAATAGTATTCTAAGGAAAAGTGGCTAGGTTATCTTGCAACTCGGTAAGTTAGTCCTTTGATATAAACATTATACTTAAGTATGTAGCAAGTTCTTTCTGCATACTTCCCAGTTCATCACACAGAATGTTAAAAAGTCATTTGTTCAACAATCCCAACTGATAATTGTTATTACTTCATTAAACATTTTCATACGTGAAACTGGCTTTTTTTAAAACTGTATTTGGTGGTTAAGACTATAGTGACTAGTAATAACACTTTGGTGCCATTGCCTTGATTCAAGCTAAGGCACCAAAGGTTTTACCGACCATTGCTTTTACACCATTAATGCAAGTGTTAGAACTGGAAAACAAACAAAAAACAATTTTATGAAAATGTTTTTTGACTTATGAACCCCCTGAAAGGATCTGGGAGACTCCAAGGAGTTCATAGACTACATTTTAGGAACTGCTATTCAAATAAAGTCTTTTTTGAATATCTGTAATAATATACTGAATATTTTAAATAAAACTACTAATGAAGTAATAATTTTGTACATAAATAGGTTAAGTGAAAGTATTGTGTCAAATTTTTTAAAAATATAGAAAAGAAGGATCTCCAGTATCTACTACTATTAATACATATGTATTTTTCTTTAAAATATAATTTAAAAACTAAAATTATTACTTAAAATAATAAATTCAAATAATGCAGGAAAGTATATGTAATGAAATGTCTCCCTTCCTTATGCCCATAGTCCCTCTCCCTGAAGGTTTTTCTCATACGTATTTGCAATAAAGAAGTACATATTTTTCACATATTTTACTGTATAAAAAGTATAATAAACCAACTCTAAGATACCTTTACAAGAACTTTATTTTTACTTAGATCAGAAGGCATCTTTTAATAATATTTTGGGTCTCTTTTTTTCTTTCTTCACTTAGAAAAAACTCTTATGTGAATCATGCATGTCAAAGAGTTTTTGTTTCCTCTTTTTGTCAACACTGGAAAGTTCTAACATTTGGAATAGTTAACAAGACTTTATCTCCAATGAAGTCTAGAAATCAGTAACTTTAGTTAACTAACAACAATAACAAAATACTGATGCTAACCACTTAATATCAAAAATAAGTGTTTTAAATGCAATGGCTAGCGAGTCAAGTTTGCAGAAAGAAAGATCGGTGTGGCCAGATGTTAGCAAACAAGGAGAATGGTAGAGAGAGATGAGTGAGAGAGTGGGTAAGGGCTCCAGGTCTTGGAGGCCATAGAAAGGAGTTTGAATCATATCCTAAATATAATGGAAACCCATTGGGGAGTTTACGGTGGTGATATCTAAATTACATTTTTAAATGATCATTCTGGCTACTATGTGGAAGGAGAATTTAAGAATACAAAGAGAAGAGACACGGACTCATTTAGGCAGTTGTAGTTCAATTTAAAAGATGATGGTAGATTAGACTAGGATTGTTGATAGTGGAAATGATGCAGCTCAGATTCAGGAAGTATTTTGTAGGTAAATTGTCAGAGTTTGGTTTGAATTGGACGTAGGATATGAGAAAAGAGGGAAATTAATGATTGACCTGTGAGTTGGGTGACTGAGGTGGAGTGGATTTAAAAATCATTATCACTGAGGAGGTCTAGGAACAAAAGGCCCGGGTGGATCTTCACTGTGAATATTGAAATTGTCAAGAATGACAGTGGGTCTAATGATGACAAATGAAATGATGATCCAGGTATTGAAGTGATTAGTAAGTAAGGAGAAGATAACAGCAAAAAGGAGGGAGAGATAAGAGATGGTAAAATCCAATAACATGCATTTTAAAGTAGCTGGAATTAATGAAAGAGAATGAGAAATAGTTTAAAATCCACCAAAATATAGTGTTTCCAAGTCCAGTCAAAATTTGATGGAGATTTGGTCTAGGGTGATAGAAACGAAGAGATGTGGCCTCATTGGAAAAATAATTAGAAGGTCAGTTTGACCAGACTTGGTGACACATTGGAAGTGGTAATTGAAGAGAAGTGAGACAAAAATAGCCTCTAGATTTCTGACTGCATAAATTGTGACAGGGAACCAGGATAGAGGATGCTGTTGTACGGCCCAGGTGTGTTGAGGAATATGATTGGGACAGTTAAGTTTAAGGGGCATGTAAGGTTCTCAAATGGAGATGTCCTGTAGGAAGTTGGATACAAGTATCTGGGGGGGAAAGATGGGAGGGAGAGGGAGAGGGAGAGAAATTCATTACATTTCCAACTCCTTATGACACCAGAGGCCAACCAAGTCTAAGGCTCATGCTGCCTGCACCGCTCAGCCAATAGACCAACACAGGAATTGGGCTATTTAGAATAAGCGTTTATTATCAGAGCACCACTAGTCTAAGAAGGCAGCGGGTTAACACCTCCGAAAACTGCCTTAATATTCTCAGACCAGCTTGGGGTATGTGGGGACAGAGCCCCAGAGAGCAGTTTCCAGGCTCTCGGCCTCACATAGAAAGGTCCTGGCTCAGGTAGTAAATGGCCATCAACTGTGATTGGATGGCCATCAGCTGTGGCTAGTTGGCCGTCAGCTGTAACCAGTGAGCCATTGGCCACTAATATAACTGCCGTGGCTACACTAGCAGAAAATGGGTGCTAGCAAGAAGATGGTGGCTGAGCTAGCAAGTGCGGATTGCAGTTAGCACGGCGGGTTGCAGCTAGCAAGTGGGGTTGGTTGGTTGGCAGAGAAGCAGACGACAGGTTGCAGATCGTGTAGCTCCTGTTTCCTGCGTCTCCAACCCGGCCGCCAGCGAGACTAGAATGGTATGACTCCCCTACCTATGGCTCCGTGCGTGTTCCTTTTTGGCCTAGCCACATCCTCCATTCTTATGTGGGGAGCAGTAGCTGAGACCCCACAGGCTGCCCCTCACGAAACATGGTGCGGCGAGCAGGGTCCCCCGCATGACAGGGTATTTAAGGGAAAATCTGGGCCTTCCTCTAATGGCTACATGATGGTTCCGCAGGTATGCATGGAGCCTTCCCTTTGGCAACGTGGCTCTCCCGTGGTGTCAGCAACCCAGAAGCAATGATGGGAGTAGCCTGGAAAGAATGCTAGACCATTGAGATTGTGATCAATAAGTCTAAGGTATTAATCATAAGTTTCAGGGTAACTTTCTAGAACAGTAACTGGGCTGTGCAGGGGACATTCCGAGCTCAAGCCGTAGGGGGATGATCTCTTTTTAAGCTATAGATCAAGGAAAGGTGAGACCAGGATGTTGCTATGGGTCCGAACCAGGCCCTGCTTCACTTACAGTAAATATAACTTCTGGTTCAGCATAGTAGTTTAAATTCACACATCTTCTCCTTTGCACTTAAGACTCCGGTAAAATGAAATAAAGGAATACAACTGGAAGTAAACTCTAACAGCAAAGAGAAAGAGAGGGAGAAATTATAATTGGAGAAATACCTAAAAGGAAAGATGGAGATACTTGCTATTCAGTAAACAGATCGGAAGAAACACCAAAACAATTTACAAGAAAGGAGGGGCAGGTTATGGTAGGATTAGGAGTGACCTTCCCAACTAAACCCCCAAAGAGTCTCCAGCCTCATCTTTGGCTTTTGTAGGGTGTAGGAGAGAGAAATAGATCTGAAAACAGCAACATTATTTGAAGACCTGTCTGTAGAATAGCTGCCTGACTTTATATCCTAGCCCCTCCCTCATTTTTCAGAAAAAGTTCCAAATAATCTAGGGGGAAAAATTGGAGAGATTCTCTCTAGAGAAATTGAAGGAAGTAACTGGAAAGAACCATTGGTGTGTTGTTATCCGAGTCATGGACTCTTCTATTCAGGGATTGCCGGTACGGCAGTGTCACCAGTCTAATGACCAGACAAGCAAAAAAAACAGAACTAGTACCTTCAAAGAAAGAACAACGTAAAATATCGTGGAGGAAATCTTCAGGAAATAAATCTTTAAGAAAACTGATTTTATATTTTAGAGAAATTTGAGATAATATTATTCTATATCATGAAAAACAGCAAGAAAGCATTTGCAAATTTAAAATTTGGAAAAATGATCAGGAGGGGCTAAAAATAATATTGGGATGTCATAGAATATAGAGCAGATAGATGGAAAATTTAATAGAAAAAAATAGATACTCCAGCAAAACATAAAAAAATAGGAAATTATCAAAAAACGTAATAGAAGAAAATTTCCTAAAGCTGAGAAAAAGCCGAGTCTACAAAATGCTGAGCACAATTAATGAAAAAGACCTGCATCTAGACACATCCTCATAAAATTTTACAACTGCCAAGTTAAAGAATATTCTAAAAGATTTCAGAAAGAGCAATAGAGTTCATGTACAAGGAATAAGAATCACACTGCCATCAGACTTCTTTCTCATCAGTGTCGCTGGACCAAGCATTAAGTGGCCAATGGGAAAATTGTTTTGACCTGACAAGTAATTAATCAAGAATATGAATGTAAAATAAAAACATTTTAAAACAGCAAGAACTCAAAGTGTACTTCTCACACACCATATTTTAAAGGTATAATCAAAGAGCAATCACACATAATAGAGCAGAAGACCAAGAGAGAAAACCATGGGTTGAAAGAAATGATAGCTTTAACTAGGAATTGAATTAAGGATAATATAATAATAGGATGGTAACTCTGCAGGAAGCTGCTCTCTGTTCTTTTATGTGATGGTCAGTCAGCTGTGACCACAAGAGAGACTCAGGAAACAAAGTTCATTATATTCACAGGTCTCAGAGAGAGGTGTCACTGCATGCCACACGGGGTCACGGGAAGCCTCAGGATTTGGTCAAGTGGCAGAATAGAGGAGGGAGAGGAAAGTCTGGGCTCGAGCCTTCAATGGGGTTTCCACAGGAAACGTGAGGGAAGCAGAGTAAACAGTTTAGCACTGGCTAGTTTGAATAATTCCCATGAGCTTTGGGTTTATAGGGATGTTGTGGGGACAGAGCCAGGAGTGCAGTTTCCAGGCTCTCGGCCTCACGTGGAAAGGTGCTGGCTCAATAGTAAACGGCCATCAACTGTGATTGGATGGCCATCAGCTGTGGTTAGTTGGCCATTAGCTGTAACCAGTGAGCCATTGGCCACTAATATAACTGCCGTGGCTGCGCTAGCAGAAAATGGGGGCTAGCAAGAAGATGGTGGCTGAGCTAGCAAGAGCGGATTGCAGCTAGCGATGAGGTGAGGTTGGTTGGCGGAGAAAAGTGGACGGCAAGTTGCAGATAGTGTGGCTCCTGCTTCCTGTTCCTCCAACCCAGCTGCCAGTGAGACTGTGGGGACAGAGTCCCAGAGAGCAGTTTCCAGGCTCTCGGCGTCACGTGGAAAGGTGCTGGCTTGGGTAGTAGATGGTCATCAGCTGTGGCTAGTTGGCCGTCAGCTGTAACCAGTGAGCCAGTTAGCCCCTGATATAACTGCCACAGCTGTACTGGTGAGTCGAGTCAGGAGTCGAGTTGCATGACTTGGTCGGTTGGCAAGCAGAGAAGTGGACGGCAGGTTGCAGGTCGTGTGACTCCAGCCTCCAGTGAGACTATAGTGATATGACTCCTCTACCTATGGCTCCGTGGGTGTTCCTTTTTGGCCTCATCATGTCCTGCGTTCTTATGTGGGGAGTGCGAGCTGAGACCCCGCATGTCACCCTGCATGACAGGTGGTCTTTAGTTGCCTGGTACCTGGCCTTGGGATGACCTAGAGGAATATTGCATCCTGGGATGTATGAGCTGATAGAAAAGTTGTGGGTGTGCATTAGTCAATCAATTTGCTAATCAAAGGTGTGCTAGCAGCTGAGCCCTTTGCTATCTCCAAGAATTGGCTAGTTCCAAGAGGAGCAGTCTTGGCCCATCCAGACAGATTTTTCCAAGATGTCAAGATATCATAATATACAGAAAATTAAAAATATAAATAATACAGAGGCCTGAGACAACTAGTCTGATTGAAGCAGTGAGAGATCTCTGAGAAGAAAATTAGTTTCATAGGATATCATGTCTATAATTGAGAAGCAGAGTAAATTTTTAAGATTTGCTATAAGCTTGTTATCTATGGTCCACAAGAAAAAAGAATTCCAAGAAAGTATTTGTCCATAAAGGAATTAAATATGGCAGTTCATTTGCTATTATGAAAATGTTCACATATAATTATGTGCAGAGAATAGCGTAACGAATTCCTGTATACCCATCACCAGATTCAACAGTTATCAAGACTATGCCAAATGCGGGGTTGCTGGATGACTCAGTTGGTTAAAGCTCAAGTTCTTAACAACAAGGTTGCCGGTTCAATTCACGTTGAAAACGGCGACTGGATTTGGAGCTGAGCTGTGCCCTCCACAACTAGATGGAAGGACAATGACTTCACTTGGAGCTGATGAGCCCTCGAGAGGCACACTATTCTCCAACATTCCCCAAATTAAAAAAAACAAACATTGAATTAAAAAAAAGACTATGCCATCTGTCTTTTTTCCCCTTTTCTTTCTTTACGCAGAGTAGTTAAAAGCAAATTACAGACAGTAAATAATTTTATCCCTGCATTCTTCAGTATCAATCTCTAAAAAAAACAGACATTTTACTTTTTTAATCATAATGCCGTTATGACACATAACAAAATGAATAGTTTCTTGGCATAGTCTTAGTTTCTTGGCATAGTCTAACATTCAGTTTATGATCGAGTTTCTCTAGATGTCTCAAAAAATGTGTTTTTATAGTTGATTTATTCAAATTGCTCCAAGCAAGGTCCTCATATTGTATCTGATTGTTGCATCTTTTAGTCCTCCTTTAATCCATAATGACCCCACCCTTCTTTTTTTTTCTCATGCAATTTGACATATTGAAGAAATGGTATCAATTTTCTTATAGAATATCCCACATTCAGGATTTGATTGTTTGCGTCCTTGAATTTTCATTTAACTTCTTCCTCTATCCTTCTGTATTTACAGTAATTTGAAGCTAATTGTAAAAGTTCGATTAGATTCAGGTGTAATATTTTCTGGCAAGAAGTCCTTATAGGTAATGCTATATGAATGTAGCTTGGTTTTCAATATTTTATGGAGTTCAAGGAAAAGTTCATTTTATCTTGAAATTAGAAATATTTTTCTTACTAATGACATTCATTGGACAAGGAAATCCTGACATACATCTGTTCTGCAGTGAACAATATTCATAGAGTCATATTAAGGGAACTGCTGTTTACTCGTTTTCAACCTTAGGAATCAACATATAGTAAGACAAGAAGATTTCATTGTGCATAGGCAATAATGTAGTTACCAAGTTTGTTGATGTAAAAGTTCGGAGTAGTTGAGGGAGGAAAAGTGGGAAAGAGGCCAGTATCCTTATCTGCAAATGAGGGAATTAAGAGATGTGGAATAAAAATTAGAAGTTTATTTAAGATTATAAAGGAAACAAATTACAGTATTAGAATAATATAATTATTAGAAATATGGGAAATAGGGTTATATAAATGAACTTAATCTCCATCTTTTATGTAAGTGGATTAATAGATAATATCTAAAGATGTTTTTACTGCTACTTGTAAATTATTTGTATTTAAATTCTTGTAGAGGAAACCACCAGAGAAACTTAAGAGCAGACTTTTAAAATGACTGTGTCTGGGGAATGGAATTGGGAGGTGGAAATGGTGGAAAGGAATGTTGCTTTTCATTGTAAACTCTTCTGGACTATTTGTTGTTGTTTAACCATGCACATTCACTTAAGAAAATGGTAACTTTTTTACCTAGTCTTATTTTCTACATCAAAATATGGTTTCATCGAGCAACCCACTTTAATGTAGCCTTAGTTTTCAAATGTATGATGACAATAAGTCAGATATATAAAAGAATTAAGCATAGAGCAGAAAAATTCTTTGTGTTTAGTAGTTGTAAATTGAGTGCATGATAGTGACTTTTGCCTTGGTAAATGAAATAGTGTCGGAATTCTACGCACTGAAAGGATTTGAAATGCTTGCCCTTCAATTGTTGCCATTTGTGTCCTGATTTTTGGTCTCCCTGACTGTCACATGTGGAGCCAATTTCTTTAAAATCTTTAATATAATTAGTATTTAATCTTCTATGTAGTGAGAGAATGCCACAAAATAGCAAACTATCTCAAGAAAATGATCATGAAAAGAAATGTAAACTCTATAGTCAATAAAGAAAAGCTCTCCAACAATGATAAAATTCAGGACAATGGTGAGATACTTCCAGAAAGGTTTTATTAACTGATTTAAATTATGGGCGGTTAGTAACTCTCCAACCAGAAATTGATCCATTGTACATAACGAATATGGACAACTAAAGAATTTACAGAAATTTCAAAAGGTTACTTTTCCCAAACAGCATAGCCCCCACACATCATTGAAAGATCAGATTTCATAGCTCACCAATCTTGAAAGAATGAAGAATTAGAAGAGTGCTTCAGGCAGGAAATGGAGGGTCAAAATCATCATTGCCTAGGAAGAGTCTCTTGGGATGATCTATTTGAATATAATCCTAATTAAAAAGAGAAGATAAAAGAAAATTTTGTAATGGTGCGATAGAAAAATATTACCTAGCAAGCATTTACTTCATGCCTACTGGTTTTAGTACAATGTATTGGAATTTAAATTAGAAATATTATCCCTCCGACCTCACACTGAGCCATCACATTATATATATAAAATTATAGTTGGCATTCATCATTGTTTAGCTTCTGGTGTACAGTGCCATGGTCAGGCATCTACAGTATCCCTGAGGTGGTCTCCCAAATAGGACACGTGTCCATCGGATGGGGAGGAGGGGTGTTCACAGTGTGAGGGATATAAATGATGAACGTCTAAGTAAAAAAAAAAAAAAATTAGAAATATTTTTGGCCTAAGTTTATTAAATGCACAAAACTCCAAAACAGATTTTTTCAAATGTAATGAAATGTTTGGTAATGAGCACTGGAGTTTCTTTAAAGTCTCAGTAGATTGAATTTAGCTCTCCTAACCGTTGAACTCAGTTGTTTACCTTTTCATCTCTGATTACTAGTTTTCATTCATTATAGAATCTGTCAGAAGAATATATTATGTATATTTGTATAATACAAATATTCTAAGTATTATTTGCTTTTCAATGACACTTAAAGATTGTAGAATGTGATTATTAAAAAGAGCAGTGGACATGAAATCAGGCTGAATCATAATCTTGGCTCTAATCCTAAATTATATAACATTGGACAAATAATTTAACTTATCTGGGTCTATTTCCCCTTTAATGAACAAAGGAGTATTATTTGATCATTTATTCCATGAACTCTGTCACACAATCTAAATCATAAAAGTTTAGGCATATTGAAAGATTTTACAAAGAACATGCACAACCTTGTTATCCTCAGTTCTGGCCATGTTCCTTTTTTTTTAATTCCCCTCCCCCCCATTTATTTTTTAAGCCATGGTTTCTCAGTCTAGTTGTAGGACACAGCGCCCTGGCCCATGCTGGTATTAGGAGCCCCCCGGCTGAGGCCGTCAGTCACAGGTCGTTGGTCAGTCGCTCACAGCAGCTCATGGCAGCGCTCGTCTGCTGCCGGCCACTCACCGCCAGCACGGCCACCAGCCGCTCAACTGTAGCACATGTCAGCCCACTGCAGCACATGGCAGCTCACTCCAACCTCTAGCTGTTCAAAGCAGCCCAGCTCCAGGGAGAGCCATTGTTCACAGTCTTAGCTGTACAGGGCACAGCTCCCTGGCCCATGTGGGAATCGAACCGGCGACCTCGGCGTTAGGAGCACGGCGCTCCAACTGCCTGAACCACTGGGCCGCCTTGGCCATGTTCCTTAAACTCACAAAATATAGAAAATGCACAAGATGGTTTTTCTTTCTAAATTTATAAAATATAGGAATTTATAAATTTCATCTAATTTTTCAAACTTTTAATCTGAGATAGAAGAAAAACATCATGTTAGACCTAATAGATGCTAAACAAAAATGAAACATAATTTAGCTTTTTAAAAATATAATGTTCACAAAAGGAAATCCAGAGAACTTTGTTCTCGTTTTTATTGCTGCTAAACAACCTACCCCAAAACATACTGGTTTAAATCAATAATGGTTATTTATTATTCACGAACCTGCATTTTGGACATGATTTTTTGGGGTAGCTCCTTTCTGCAATATGTAGCTCAAAAGCTGGGGCTCATTAAACATTTTTTCAGCTCTCCCTTTTATAGCAAAATTTCTTGAAAAAGTTTTCTATGGTCACTATCTTTAATTCTCTACTGCCCTTTTCTCATTTTAAAAATAATTTTTTAATTTTTAAAATAATCTCAAATGTAGATAAAATTTGCCAGAAGGGTAAAAAGACTCCTGTATCTCCTCACACTGATTCTCCTGTTATTAACATTAACAAATTTGCTCCATTTTTAGTACCCCTTGCTCTCTCCCTCTCCCTACACGCGCACGCGCAGACACACACACACTCTCACTTACACGTGTGTGGGCAAACCCCCCCATGATCATACATCTCTTTTGAACCTTTAGAAAGCAGGCTTTACACATGATGTCCCATTTCTACTAAATACTCCAGTGTGTATTTTCCAACAAAGATATTCCCCTACATAACTAGCGTACAACCCTGCAAATCGGAAAGCCAAAATTGGTACAACACTGCCACCCAATCCACAAACCCCATTTATATTTTGCCAACTGTCTCAACAGTATCTCTTGTTCCTTTCTGGTCAGGATCCTATCCATTTAGTTGTCCTGTCTCTTCAGACTCATTCAATCTGAAAGAGCCCCTTAGTCTTTCCCTTGACAGTTTTAGTGAGTCCAGACCTTACATCATTTAGGATGACCCTCAATGTGGATCCACCTGATGTTGACTAATGACCGTGCTTAAGTCACACATTCTTGGTAACAACATCACTGAAATGAAGCTGTGCAGTACATCAGGGGATACACAATACAACATCAAACTTTCCCCTAATTGGTGATGTTAGCCTTGATCTCCTGGTCAGATTTTTCTCTGCCAGATTTTTGCACATTAACCCCTTTGTAATTGATTAGTATTTTGTAGAGTTTTCCAAGAGTACATCAATATGTTCATCAAACCTCTACCCACCAGCCTTAGCATCCATTGATAACTCCCAGCTGATCACATACCTCTATTATGGTTGCCAAATGGTGATTTTATGTTTCCTTCATTCCTTCTACGTTTATCAGTTGGCACTCTAGTAAAAGGAAGAGCTTTCCATTGTCCTCCATGTACTAATTAATATATCTATTATATAAGGACTCAACAGTTTCTATTTTATTCACCTGGTGGTACTCTATAACTATCATTGTTCATTTTAATGTTAAAAATGATTTGGCCAGTGGGAGCCCCTTCAGGCTGTTTCCTGTGTTTTTTCAGCGTGTCCCATTATTCCTTACTTTCTGGCACAAAAAGGTATTCCAGGGTCATTTTATACTTTCCTTGGCCCAGCCCTGGAATCAGTCTTTTCTTCAAGGAGCTCTAGTTCCTCGTAGTGGAGAATAGGAATTTAGAAAACAAGATCTGGGCACTCAGTTTGCTTGAAGCTACTGAGGTATCATCACTTTTAGGCCCTCTCAGCAAAAAAAAGCTAGGAAAATATCTATGTATAATGCTAATGTTAGAGCTTTGAATGCAGGATAGTAACTAACAATAGCTCATGACATTTCAGTCAGTGAGAAATATAAACTTACTCTCTTTGTCCCCCTCCCCCAGGTATGTGTAATCCTCGAAATTACAGTGACACGCCTCCAACTTCAAAGAGCACAGTGGAGGAGCTTCATGAGCCAATCCCTTCTCTCTTCCGGGCTCTCACAGAAGGAGACACTCAGTTGAACTGGAACATTGTTTCCTTCCCTGTTGCAGAAGAACTTTCACATCATGAGAATCTGGTTTCATTTTTAGAGACTGTGAACCAGCCACACCACCAAAATGTGTCTGTTCCCAGCAATAACGTTCACGCACCTTATTCCAGTGACAAAGGTAACTGTCAACAGTTGACTTTTTCTATCCTGCCCCCTCACTTTCTGTGTGGTCTGTGAAGCCTATATTGAGATTAGATTTTTAGAACAGCTTTTTGGTTTTGAGTTTGTACAGTCTTCAGTAAATTCTGGACCCTAAGAACCCCAATCCCTAGTAGATCAGGACGCATGTCAAACATATTATCGCAACTCCTTTATACTCTCAGTGATAGAGGCTATATTGGAAGATAGATACACGGTCCTAATTTTGATATTTATTTGTGTTAGAGTTTAATTATTCTTTTCATAAGACACCAACAATGCTGCTTACCTAATATTAGGTTGGTGCAAAAGTAATTGTGGTTTAAAAGGTTGAAAATAATTGCAAAAACCACAATTACTTTTGCACCAACCTAACACAATATTGCTCACTGTCAGATAACATTCAAAGTATCCTAGGAAGTCAGGTTTTTATAATAGCATTGGTACCGCAAATGATGCAAGGTCATCAGCTAAATTTCTTTATGAGTAAGGTGGTATTACAGACATCTAATGTCCAGGTATAAACTAACAACATCCAGTTCTCTGCAAATGAGTACTATTCGTCAAAAGGGAAACTAAATGAGAGGATGACTTACATAACTGTGAGGAACATATTAAAAACACTTATTAGTGAGGATAGATAATACCTTAATTTTGGAATGCAAAAGGCATGTGACTTTTATAAAGTCTGTGATATTTTCAAATAAAAGGCTCTACACAATTTTACTGTGGAAAAATAAGGCAATTATGAAAATTACAGGTATTTCTTAAAATAGGTGAATTATGCATTAACAGTATAATTTGCACTCTTTTTTAATTTTTTAAATTTTTTTTTTTAATTTATTTTTTTTGTTTTGCCTTCCATTACAATCCTAGGTATCTAAAATATTATGAACTTTGGCCATCAATAGTAAAAGCAAAACAGCTTTTGCTAATCATGTTCAAATAATTCTTTTTTTTAATAAGTTGATTTCAGAACTTTTAAGTTTTATGAAGGAAATGCAAATTGACATATTTGTACATAAATAAGCAGGTGTAACTCAGCTTCGTTTTCACTTCAGATTGCCTTACACAAATATTTTTTTAGTGAAAAGTCACAGTTTTGCTATTGAGTGCCATACGTTGTGTTGTGACTCATTGTTTCTTCTGAGCTAATCAGCCAAGGATGTGAGGAGGCAGGGGTGCTGCACAAAATATGGAACACTCGTGAACATGCGTGTCATCCTGCACAGGGGCCACACTAATCGCTAATCTTCTCTGTATCATTCTAATTTTAGCATATGTGCTGCCAAAGCAAGCACTCAAAGTAAGAATTCCTATTTCCTTTTACGTTAAAGTACTTTATAAGACAAATTCTGCATCTTGAAAACATCATAAATGAATGGAATGTGTCTTGCTACCATTTTACCCTTGATTATAATGTAAATAATCAACATAATAGATATTAATAATAATTCATAAATTTTTCTCAAAGATTATTTCAATTCATGAAATAATAAGTAGGAAGTTAATTCCTGGAAACACCAACTGTCCTTCAAGACAAAGCTAAAGTTTCTCCTCTGTGACACCTTCCTTAGGTGTCCCTTCTTCCCTCAGGTAGAGTTAACCACTTCCTACTCCTCCCACATTTACAGTTGTTTGTTGTCTGTTTTTAACTTATAGGTCTACCATTTTCTACTTAATTCCTTGAATTCTCTAATTACTCTTTGAGTCCCTAATGGCTATTCCCTAGTAGGTGTTCAATAAATTCTAGTTGAATAAATAATGAGGTGAGTTTGGTAGGTACCAATCACTTGGAGATTGAAATGCTCCCTCATCCTGCTTACTGTTAACCCCTGTAGTCTGCCTGGTCTGGTGCTGTGCTGGCCTCGCTGATGTCCCTCTTTAACCAGATCCCATTTTCTGTACTCAGTGGTGGTTCTACTGTCGTCTGATGCCAAGCTCACTGCAGTGGACTGGTGTCCGCTCCATCCCTGTGCACACGCCACCCATCTCCTTGTGACTTTTATGTCGCTACCTGGTAGCTTTGCATTCTTCCTAAGACAAGTCCAGTTTTTTTTCCATTAAGCCTTCCCTCACTATTCATACCCCTGATGATTTATCAGTTCTATAAATGGCTCTGTAAAATAACTTAACATTTAGTCATATATACTCGATATTAATGGATTTTATTGTCCTTTATTTCATGTACCCTGTCCTCCTAACTGGGTAGTCATATGAGGTTAAGCACCAGCAGAACTGAAAATTGAAACAATCAAAAGTGTTTGCCTTAGAAAGCAGGACTAGAATTGTTATTAATAAGAAGAGTATTTTCTAATAGCTAATGCTGAATTGGGCCAAGCTTTGCTAACTACTTAGCATCATGTGACTTAAGTTTGTTTTATGTTATCGTAAATTCTCTGTATAACTTTAGAACAGTATTTTTCAAACTTCTTTTAGCTGGAGAATTCTGTCCTCGTAGGACATCTTGTCAGAAATGCACAGCTTGAAAAGCACAGTTCTGACACACAGCGAATGTAGTTAAGCTCACTAATCTAACATTCATATCAAAGTCTGAAATCTGATAAAGTGACTAAGTAAGCCCTTTGTGTTCTTCAGCTGGAGTGGAAGACTCTGGCTTCCTTCTCAATGTAGTTAATAAGTGTGATCTCTTTTCCTGTACTTGATCCATTGTCCAGTGTAGACTAGCCAAAAAATCTAAGATAAATAACTGTTAATAATATTCAGCGAGGTACTAAAGTATTTCATACTTTTCGTGTTTCTTGCTCTGAATCTTAATTTTTTATTTTTCAGAACACATGTGTACTGTGGTTTATTTTGATGACTGCATGTCCATACATCAGTGTAAAATATCCTGTGAGTCCATGGGGGCATCCAAATACCGCTGGTTCCATAACGCCTGCTGCGAGTGTATTGGCCCAGAATGTATTGACTATGGTAGTAAAACTGTCAAATGCATGAACTGCATGTTTTAAAGAAGGAAAAGAAACGCAAACCAAAGCAATTCAGTCACTAAGAAAGGTATGAGAAACTATTCCCTGAGGTCTACTGGTTGCATCATAACGCTAGCAGGTTAAGAAGATATAAAGAATTTGAAGTTACTTCTGAAATATGGCAAATCCAGCAATGCGTTAAATTATGATTATTACTGCTCTTACTGATTTTACCATCTGCTAGCAATAAGCCCTTTCTTCTAAGTACATGTGCAACTTTGGTTGTCTTAGAAATACATGCATAGAGAATACCTTGAAAGACCTGAGGTTTCTAACATAAAGCCTGATAGCATTTTCTTCTGGCATTCCAAAAGACTTTTATTTTGGAAGTGGTAGAGTATGTTAACATAAGTCAGGATTTCTTCATGTGCTCCTCCTAGGACACTGAGTTTTAATAGTTGTATGCCATTCTTCACTGTGCCTTGTATTGTTTATTTGTTCTAGAGAGTAGATATCCAAATATATCTCCCTGAGGACTCATTAAAATCACCAAAAAAAGCTTAATTTCAAACCTTTTTATGTGGTTTTGGAAAGTAAATGCTTACTATGTTTTACAATTTAAAATTTTTACCTAGTAGAATCCATCCTATAATACACATACTGACAAAGCTTTAGGGAAAGTTTCTCCTTCTCTTCCATCCCCTTGCCCAAAGTGCTGATGTAGGTAGTGATGAAGAATCTTTATCAAGAATTTTGGAGCACACCTGTGAGATTGTGTTAAATATACTGCTAGCATAAACAGTTAGGAAGTTAAAGCATTTCTCTGACTTAAGGTAACAGCTTAAAGAGCACTAGGATTGGGAAACAACTGCCAAGTCAGACTCCATGTAGAGCAGCAGGGAAACAACTCGTCCCTTGTACAGAAATGGCAAAGCTGAAAGTGGAGGCTGTGCTCGCTGGACAGTGAAAAGTAAGCCCACTCAGCCTCAGTGCACAGAGCCACCTTCCCCCACAGATGAATGGCAGGAGGGGCTAAAGAAGAGAATTTACCATATGAACTGGGAAGGTTGGATATTCTGGGAATTCTAATAGGAAACAAACTTAAAACTATTTACATTAATTATTTTGTTATTTGTAATTATTTTGTAATCTTTCCTTTAAATTTACGTCTGGACCAAATGTTTTTAAACAAGTGTAATCATACTAAGATTATGAAACCAGAAAAGATCTCTGTTCAAGATGATGTTAACTTCAAATACACTACAGAATATTTTGTCAGCTTTTTATATAATGTTTCTATAAAGATCAGCTTAAATACTATGTGCCTTTCATAGTAATAAAATCATAATCTTCAAGCATGCCTCTAGAATATAAAGGTTTATATTACAGAGACTCTACAAAATTACTGATTTCTCAAATAGGACATATTTGATTTCATGTAACATTTTAGGAGTACCTCTTTATATGACTAAATATTTTAGTACATAAAAATAGATAATGCTCTTAGACTTTGTATTTGTATTCACTTTCAGAACAGTAGTTAGTTATAAGGTCATGTGTAATATTGTGATTAACTATCATAAAATTTGAAGATTTGGTACCTTTCCTGCTCTTTCAGATAACTGTAATGAATACTCAAGGTACTTTACCTTTTTAAAAAGTTGCAACTTAGCTCATGGATATATTTTTTTAATAGGAAAACATTGGGATATCCTTTTCTTACTTTACCTAGAATGCCTCTGTTTAAAAGTGCCTTGAAAACATTTTAGCTCCCTTTCTTCATTAACTCTCATAAAGTTGAAGGTTTCTTGAACTTCAGAAAGTTTTAAAGGAATCTGTAGCCAACTGGTTCATTTCAACTTGGCAGTTTTTCAAAGTAATTTCATATTTACCTGTGAATAGAGGAATGCTTCTGTGTCTATTGACCACATGCTTAATGTTTCCTTAAATACACCAACAAATTCCATTTATCATCCTTTTTAGGCGTTCGTTATTAAATTTTAAAATGTACTCTCTCTTTTGCCCCCTACACGGGGAGGATAATTTCTTCAACCATATTATGTTTTAACTGATTTTTTTACTTCTGCATTCCCAATACAAATTATCCCAAAATGTAATGGTCTTTTATATTCAAATTTTGCTTGATTTTCTGGTTTATAAAGGTGTTGAAAGAGCTCACCTGAAAGATTCCATTTCAGGTTTTAAACAACAGTATTTTTCCAAATTAAAAGTGTAACATTTGGGAAGCGAGTAGCCCCAGTAAAATTTAGACGTCTGGTACCACTCTAAACACAATTCACTTCTATATGTTACCTCTGATAAAATAAAATTTTTGAAAAATTTGTTTTTAAATTAAAAATTAGGTTCCTACCTTTTAACTAGATTTTAAAAAACACTAAATTTTAAATCAGTAGGTATTATAAAAGTCATAAAAGTTTCTTTCCTATAGTAAGACAGGTCCTTGCTAGCAAGTTTTTCTGCCCCCCACCCATAATGTCTTTGTTATGACTGAAACTATAGTAGTACCAAATCAAATGGTAATTCAAATAAAATAAGTCTTTGTTTACATAGAATGCTATAAAGGAAAAGGCTTCATTTAGAAATATGATTTCTAAGGTTTCAGAAAACAAAATTGATGAAATTTTAGAATATTTGAACAATTATTTATAAATCACAGTAGCATTAAAATGGAGAAAAGAAACAAAAACTTCTGAAAAATGGGGTAAATATATAAATAAGCCACATATAAAGGTTGTTTTTATGAAAGCCTCTTTGAAGATTTTTTTTAATCTATTCTGCATTCCCATGAGTCTATGTTTATTGTATTTTACATGATCTACAATATATGAAATTATGTTTTTTTTCCTTTGGTTGCCCCTATAAACAAACAAAAAAAGATTTTAATAAAAAATCAAAATGAGTCTGTCATGTTTTCTGTTAACTTCAGCATAGAACATCTAAGTAAGTTTGACATTTCTGTCTAGTGAAGTTATTGCTTAAAGGATCAGACAAAGCCTGTCCTCTTCTCTCTGCATGTCCCTACACATTTTTTTGAAACAAAGGATTTGTAGCAGTTTGTTCTCTGCTTTTCCAAAATATGCTTTATTCCAATATGGAGGAAACTTTAAAATGAAATAATTAACCATTCTCCTTGTTCTGTTGGTCTTGTGATGCCAACTATCCTCAGAAGAACGATGTGGTGGTTGGAAAGAGTTACAGAAAGATCAAGGTAGGGAAATCACTACCAGCTTTCCTATAGAAATCCTCACAGGATGATGTTATGAGAATTGAGATCCATCGGCTGTACACTCATGATAAAATCCACATTGATTCACAGTATCTACATTTTCACAGCCTAATGGATAGGGGATCTAGAGAGCGAAAAATTCAAGAGGACAGGTTGGCAGCTTGAGTGCCTTAAAGGGAATGACAGATCTGAGGAATCCAGGGGTGTAGAATTAGTTTCAAGAAAGATAATACATTTGATAAGGAAAGTTGTTCTTTTGCTGAAGATGTTCCATGGTAGTCAGACATGTGTATTTGACAGACAGAAGGTCAATCTGAGGATGCAGAGAGGAAATACCTCTAAATTCGAAAAGTCTGTAGGCATTAGATAGCAGCCGCCGAGGCGCCAAGGTGTGTTGGCTCGGTCAGGCTGCTCGTCCCCTGGCGTGTTTTGAGCTCCTAAACCCCTAGATACGCCCTTAGCTTGTGGGTGTTAGGTGTTATGACTGAGACCTTTTATAATAGGTTTTTCCTAGCCAATAATAAATAAATTCATTTCACATTCTTTTACTGTGAAGCCTGTGCTGGAAGGATGAAGTCAGCAATAATTCCAAGGTCTCTTGAGATGCAATTCTCAGTGCAGAAGCAAAGAGAAAAAGATTTCTGCCCTCCCACATTGGTGCTGTGACTCAGAGTGAAGCTGGGAAAAGTGCAGAAACCCCGCCAGTCTCCAGCACAGAAATTTCCTCAGTTAATTGAAGGTAGCCACTGAAGTTAGACACAATCATCCGAAATATCTGTAGGGTAAAAATGACTGTGTTTCCTGCCCTCCTAATTTCCCTGGTCCGCGCTGCAGCCATGATTGTGTGCAGGTCGTTACTGCCCCAACCCTAGTTCCAGTTCTGAGCAAATAACATGGCCTTTGTGCTCCTTGGCCCCAGAGGGTTTGAGTTACTCAGTAGGAAGTAAAACCAACACAGACAACCTGCCTTTTGTTTTCCAGAAGCCTCACGGCTCCAGGGGATTTGGGAGGGGGTGGGGCAGTGCCTTTGGAGCCCTGAGAGAGAAGACAGGAGGAAGTGTGGGTCTCCCAGACTGTGGGCACTGCCCCAAACCTCAGCATGCTCTAGAAGGAGGTAGAGCTCCAATCTCATGAGGAGGCCTGGCTCCCAAGCCTGCAGTTGCCTTTTTCTAGAGGTTTTAACTTAATATTAGCAGCCCAACCCAGCACCCGTTGTTCAGACTTGCCTCTAGGATTATGTGAGACCCAGGCCAACTAAGTGACAGAGCCTCCCTCATGGCAGACATTGGATGGGTTGAGGCTCAGAGTCAGATTTTATTTGATTTAAAGAAAACAATGAGGTGTGAAATGTTGTACCCCTGGGTTTGATGAAGCTCTATTCCTATTCCTAGCCTCATCAATTCACATCCTGGGCCACCTCTGTTCTCGTACTACCTTCTCTTCTTTCACTCCCTCGCTGCTGGCTGTGCTCTCCCTAGCACACCAAGTTCATTCCACCCTCGAGTTGTGCATGCGTTGTTTCCTCAGCTGTGTCTGCTTTTTATGCAGATTTTGGTTTCTTGTTCTTTTTTAGGTCTCAGCTGAAATATCTGCACCGCCATTTCTAAAGATTTCTAAAGTAGCAGACCCTCCCTCCATCATCCCAATCCTATTGCCCTATTTTATTTTTTTAGTAGGTAACTCTCCAAAAGTATTTATTAGTTACTTCTTTATCATCCCTTCTCTGGTAGCATGTGAAGCCCATGAGAGCAGGCACCTTGTTTCTCTTGCTTATCACTGCCATAAACACAGCTCCCTAGAATCCTAAAGTGTGTGACATGTGGCAGGCACAAAGTGTTATGGATGAGTGAATGACAGCACCTCCTCCCATACTTCTGTTTCAAATGGTGGCTTCTCGATGAACTCCCGTCCAGCCCATGTCCTCAGCAGGCCTCTCAGGCCCCCGCCGTGTGGTCCTGCTCAGCGCCAGGCCCATTTCAGGCCTCTTCACCTCACAGTCCAATTGCAGTCCCACTGAGGGGCGCCAGCCCCCCTGGAAATGCCGTTTCTTCAGCACGGGACGCTCTTCCCTCTGTGCCCACCTCTCCTCTTTTTCGCTGACCCACTCATGAAGGCTTCAACTTAGCCTTAATTTTGGTAGAAAGAAAAAGTTTACAAATATTTTTTAATCTAACAGCAGTTAACTAACTATGTACCTAACAATCACTTTTTTAGGGCCCTCATTCAATGCTTGCTGAGTACTTAGACAGCCAATGAATTAAATTCACTAATAAGGTGAACCTATTGAAAGTTCCAATTCTGCCACAAACTTAGGAAGTTTGCAACTTAAAATCAAGTCTAATGAAATTTCTCAATTACATACTTTAAGTTGGCTTTATGAGGCTGTGCTCTAATAAGCCACATCCTTTACAGCATTCAACTATGCCAACTCTTCACACAAACACTGATAATATGGTTTTGATGCCCTTATCCTAAATCCTCTAAATCATTCCAAGGCTGAAAAACAGGCTCCTATTAAGCAAGAAAGTTAACTGTGGTTTCTTATGACGTCCGTAAAAATGGATACCAGAGAACTGATAAAACCGATAAAAAACAGATAGAGGCCAAATTAGAAGAAGACTTGAGCCGAGATTTAGCCTGACATGCTTCCACAAACACAGCCTCAAGGAAGGCCTGCCCCTGGGGGAGCAGGACAAAATATGTGTTCTGTATGGACAGCTGACTACCAAAAGGAAGAACATGCCCAGTTTTTGCTTAAATTTGCCAATCAAGTTATTCCTCTATCCCCCTCCCTCCAATCCCTCCAGGGGTTGTAGGGCAGAGGAAAATGCAGGGCAGAGAAAAGCCCAGAGGTTTTTTTCTAAATGATTTCCCACACAGGAAAGAAACATCAGGGTTAGGGGAAAACTTCTCAACAGGTAGCCCCATAAACCAGTCCTTTAGGTCCAAATTAAATGCATTCCTGTTACCTACATCCCCCTCCATCCTAGAGTAGTCTGCATGTCCCACCTAGGTTAATGACTGAATTGGACTTTGCATATCTTTGGCTGTTAAGATATGTTTTTGTCTTTTTCTCTAAGTCCCCTTTGGTGAAATCATTAAGAATAGAAATGTCTTTTGGAAAAATTCTCAAGAACTTTGAACCTGATTGAATCTTGCATCTTTTCATGTTCCAAAGATCATACAACTCTTTAAAATGATATCATACAGGATTTGGGTTATCTCAGATGGCTTTGACTAACTAGTGACACAACTTTGGGGTCTTCCTATAAGCTAAGGATTTTGCCAGAGTAGCATTGTGATGTATTTGATTTCAGTGGTTAAACTTTTATGTCTAGTTCATTCATGATGGTCTATTTCACGTATTTTACACTTTTGGAGTGTAAGCATGTGTTCAACAGGACTGTGTGCCATTCCTAAGGGACCTGGATTGTGGATATATACTGCCTGGGAATCTTTTTATTTGCATCTGCAGCTGCTCCAGGGTGTTACCAACCCAGAAACCCTGATGTGAAATTCTTGGCTTACAGGAGGAAGGATACGAGAACAACAGTAGTAGACATTTGACCTCCAGAGCAATATGAAGGTTCACTCATGATCATGAACTCTAAGAAAGACATGTGCCCCATTCAGAGCCCAGACCAACACTAACAATGTTCCTTTTTTCCCCCCATTGTCAGAGGGAGAGTTTTTTCCAATCCATATTTTTTTGGGACTCTTGAAAGGGTCTTAGCTTCCTGGGCAGTTGGGGCTGGCCTTTAAACTATAATCCCTACTTTGTGTGCGCCTACACCTTATCCTCTGTCTTCTTCTTGCCTCCTTTAAGTTAAAAGTCTCTTGGTTACTGAGATTAGCTAAAACCCCCAGGGCAGGAATAACAGCTGTGCCACCTGGCTTTTAGCTTCAGCATCAGGTTTTTGGTGTTTTCGGGTTTTTTTCTTTTTCTTTTCTTGATCTGGGGAATTTCTTTAATTTTTCCTAAGCTCAGCTATACATTTTTTAAAAGATTGGTTATGTTTTATCAGCATTTCTTGTTATTTTTTTTATCTGGAGTTTTTTTCCAAGCTGAAAAATTGCCGGGGAATGAGGTCTGAACATTTACTTTTCATTACAAAAATGTACAGATAAGCAAAGTTGAGGATTCAGAGAAGGATAGTGTCAAAAATTCAAATGTGTAGTAGACATTAACTGGGCTAACTTCTCACTGTGACCGCTCGGGGGTCTCCTCTGCATTGTAATTACCCTGTATTCCAATCACAGCTGATTGATCCTGTGAACAAGACAGCTGACCTGAGCTAGGCTAGCCCAGCTCGAGCTTAAGAATTTGGAACTTGAAGATAGTGACCCACAACTCAGTCACGCTGATGGCACCACTCTGGAGAGAAGTTCTACCAATGAAATTCTCTGGAGTTGACCTACGCCCTGCCCTTTCCAATTTGATTCCTTTGATTCTGAGAGCTACTACTACCCCAACAACCTTCCAGTTAAATGCTTCGTCTTGCTTAAGAATCTATTTTTGTTGTTTGCACCAATACTAAATTGCTTACAAAGTACATATAAAATCAGGTTAAGGATATTAAAACATGTCATGAATGGTATAGTAATTAAAACAGTGTGGCACTGGCATATAAACAGATAAATCTATATCTGGTATAAATAAGTCCAGAAATAGTTCCAAATGCATAAAACGTGAAGTATAAGATAAAGGTGGTTTCTATACCAGTGGGGAATTTTTATTAAATAAATGTGAAAACAACTGGATAACTGTCTTTGTCAGTTTGGACGGCTATAACAAATACCATAGACTGGAAGGCATAAAAAACAAACACTTATTTTCTTACAATTCTGGAGGCTGGAAGTCTGAGAACAGTGTGCCAATATGTTCAGGGCCCTTGGCAAGGGCCCTCTTCCTGGGTATGTACTCACATGGTCTTTCTTTGCTGTGCACACACACAGGAAGTAATCTTCTGTCTCTTTCTTTAAGAAGAGCATGTAACTCATCATGGAGGCTCTACTCTCATGACCTTGTCTAACTCCAATGACTTCCCAAAGACCCCATTTCCAAATACCTTCACATTGAGGATTAGGGTTTCAACATACGAACTTTGGGGAGAACACAAACATTCAATCTATAGTGTTAAACATCTAAAAAAAAACAAAACTAGAATCATACTTCACACTTTATACCGAAATTCCATATCAATCAAAGATTTAAATACAAAAAAATGAAACCACAAAATTACCCAAAAAAAGAGAATTGGTTTTTAATCTTAGTATAGGGAAGACTTTTTGAATTACAATTTAAAATTTTTAAAGCCAGTAAAGAGAAAATTGATACATTTTACTACAAAGCCAAATTATGAATTTTGGAACTAAAAATCATTAACAATGAAAAAGACATGATAAAATGGGAAATATTTTTTGATAAGTCAGTAAGAAAAAGAATGACAACCTGATAAAAAAAAAAGTAGTTGAATTATATAAACAAACTGTTCAAAGAACAGGAAATGCCAATGACTATAAAAGATTCTCAGCCTCTGTCAAAATTTAAGAAATGCAAATTAGAATATGAGCATATAAAATAAAACATGGAAATATGATTTTCCTCTGTCGAATTGACAATGGTCAACATTTTTCATCTATGAAATTGACACTGTTAACCTTAAAAGAAGTGAGAAGGAACAAGCATTTATTTGAGATCCAAAGAATAGCTGAAGCATGGATTCAGGCAGAAACCCAAATAGTGTTCCAGTTGGGAGCCCACAGTAAGAGACATTTATAAGAAAAGGAAGGGGAAAAATTACATCAATGAAGAGAAGCACTGATATCAATGAAGGGGAAAAGTTACATCAATGGAAGGAAGACATTTCCATTAGAGCAGATAAGCTAAGAGTGATGTTGATTCTAAAGAATATTTTTAATTTTCAGTCCATTATATCTGCTTTCTTGTTTGCTTTGTAAACAGTTGTTTGGGATACAGTGTTGCTTTAGGCCCAGTCCAAAGATTATTTTGCCCAGTTTTAACATTCCAAAGGCATGTAAGGCAGTTCCCCTGGGATGGCAGCTCCAACTGACTCCATGTTAAAGTGGTTCTATTTACATTATTTTTTACAATAGCGTTTAAAAAGCCATATAACACATAACATTGAGGAGGTTGTGGGAAACAAGTCATACTTCACACCTTCCTATACATATTCTCGTACAACATTTATGAGAATGCAATTTTCCACAACCGCTTGGGAAAGGAGGGATGCGTTTGGCACCTAGGTATTGACCCAGCTATTCAATGTCTAGGAGTTTATCCTACAAATACTACTCACACATGTGGTACAGAGCATCCACTCAGCATTGTAATGCAAAATATTGTATCTAAGTGTCCAACAGTGGTAGTTGATAAATTATAGTACATTCTTATAGTGGAATACTATGCAGAGTAATATAGAATCTCTAAGATATGTTGTTAACAGAAAAAAAGGAAGGAGTAGGACTATGTATAATATTCTAAATTTGTTTAAAACAGAGAAAACAGTTATGTTCATATTTGCTTGTATACAAGTAAAATATCTGAAAAGATTCACAAACTCTTTCACAAAAACACTGGCCACCTCTAGGGAGGGGAAACAGGCTGAGGGACAGTATAGGAAGGAGCCTTTCATGCTCTATCCTTTTGTACCTTTGAATTGTGAACCATGAGAATGTATTACTTTTCAAAAAATAAATAACTAAAATTTAAATTTTAAAAAGACAGGAACGGAAATATTTTTCCTAAAAGTATCAATTTTGCAGCATCCCCCCAAAAATGGGTCCCTGTGAGTAACCAGATACCCACAATCTCTAATAAAAAATGTTGACACGTGATGGAGACAAAATGCACCCAAGGAGTTTGATCATAACTGATAGTCCTACACTGTTGATCTGGTCCTGTCTTTGATGGACAATGACATATATATTCAGTTATCGAATTCTGATTAATAGCTTCCAAATAGAATCTAAGATTTGAGCAACAAGATTTTAGGACAGGTAGTCCTGTGGTTTGTGCCTTGTACTGCCATGGGATTTACTTCTTTGTCCTTGTTAGAGGAGTTCAAGAGAATAAATTCAGTCCATAGCATTCATTTAAATAGCTGCATTCCACTTCCTTAAACTAATCAGAACAATAAAAACATCAGCAAGAAACTGCAAACCTTGATTTTAAAATTCCACGTAAATGACCTTTAAGAAGAATGTATTTATGATCACATAAAATACACTAACCAATGGCTCCATCTGTTGCTGCGTTTATAATCTTTGAAACTACTGCCTTTTGTACCTCCCCTGTTCCTCCTCCTGCCCCAATAATGGGGCCTCCATTACATTCTTGATACGGAATTTCCTTGCTATTGCCAGTTTTATAAAGAGCTCAGCACACTTGGCAGAATCTAGTGCTCCCAGGGTATGGAGGAGGAGGAAGCACGAGAGTGTAATCATTTTAAGGTAATTGCTAATTTATTAAAGCAAACCTTGTCTTCAGAATGTTTATAGATCTCCCCTTTTGTGAATTGTTCTGAATAGACATACCAGATTTCTACCGAGGGACCTTTCTATACAAGTACAGAACTCAGAACAAAAACTTCATTCCAGAAGGGCCCGTTCTCTCAAGGGATTCCTGGGGCCAGCGGCAGGGTGCCAGGAGTACTCACGCTCCGGAAATGGATCTGAAGGAACACATTCTCTTATTGGTTAGGAATTTGGAATGAAATTAGAGAGGTGCAGGTGTTAAGCAATTCTGGAGACAAAATTGAAACAGCAGATGCCTTCCCTTGTCGCTGTATAGAGGTGCGTGTCAGCAAAATGAGGGGTGCTCAGGCACCTCTGCACACAGGTCACCTAACATCGTGTCTTCCTGTCAAAGAACCCCCTCCCCCATTCTTTTCCTCTTTAAAATCTAGATAAAAAGAAAAATAAATATTCACTGAAAGTAAGGGGAGAAAGAAATCTATTTTTCATTTAATGATTGATTTTCCTGATAATAATGCTTTCATAAAACAGATTGAAAAAGCAACAACCCATAATCCAATCATTTTCAAATTCAGATATGTCTGTTGGGAAACAGGAACACTGAGCAGACAGCCCTGGCAGGCCAGGGTAGGGGCTCTTCTCTGCATATTTCAAGCCCAAACTAATGTGGAGCAGGACACGTGGGAAGTGGTGTCATTGCAGATTCTGCCAGATGTGCATGCCCGAGGGCTCATCCAGGATCTAGAGCCTGAAGAATGCGCTCCAAGTTGGTCCACGTCACCAGTGTGGAACCTCATCCCTTTCTGTCATTCCCATTTCAGTTATGTTAGCATGTTGTACATATTTCTGTATTACTCAGGTAGAGTACCTCTTAAGTTGTCCCATTGCCCACGGCACTAAGGGCTAAGTGACAGTAACCCATGTCACCTTGCTAACTGGACCAGGGAGCACAGTTATCCCACAGCAGCCTGATTTCCCTCAGCTGGGCCCATAATGAGACGGGGCACAAACAAGGTGGGCCATGGACACTCTCTCCTGGGTACTAGAACTATGTCAGAGCTGCTGAGAAAATGGAGGCTAGCAGTGGGGACTCAGCTGAAACAAGGACACTAGGAGGACCAGTGCAGCCGTGATTGGTCCTCTGCAAACCGAAACTGTGAGGGGACAGAAAATCTAAGTAGAATCTGTGAGAAAGAGAGAAGGTGCAAAAGCGGTTGTGAGGAAGGTGGCCAGTAAAAATGGCAGCCCAAACCCTCAGTAGCACAGATTCCTCCAACTGCCTTGATTCCAGAATAATCCTCAATCTTGATGGTTCCCAGATTTCCCCGAATCCATGTGTAGGTGTCTCCTTGCAATGAACCTCTCTTTTTCTTGAGAAATTTCAATGAATCTCCATTTTTTACAGCCCCCAAAAATACAGTGTTCCACCAGTTTTTTTTCCTCTGTGCAAATCTATGTACTTTTTCTTACAAAACTGGATCAGACTGAACTACAATTTAAAACAATGTATTATGACAAATCTCCTAAATATCACTAACACTTTACAGAATTTCCTTGCAAGTTACCTAAACTTCTGGATAGCTGTCATCACAAAGCAAGGATGAATTTGCTACCATCCTACTAAAAAAAAAAAAAAAAAAAAAATCATCTGCCATGGAAACCAACTTCAAAGTTGAGTGACATTCTTCCCAGGTTTGCCTTCCTTGGAGTTCTTCCAGCTCTAGCCTTGGGTATTTATTGCCTTATCCAGTAGGTCTCCAGAGAGTTCTAGCAACAGATCTTACTTTCTCAGTCCTAAACCAATTTTTAATAGCAGAAACATATTGGAATTGTAAAAAAAAAAAAAAAAAAAAACACACAAAATGAGCCAAAAAAAAAAAGCATGAAGCATAACTATTTGTTCTGTGACATTTTAAAAATAGCAAATCTGTCATCAAGATAAAACACTGAAACGGAAACTCTGAGCGCTCTGATATAACTCAAGTGAAGATGATCCCGCAACTGAACCATTTCATACGGCTGTCAAGAGAAATGAGCCTTTCAGACAACATTTAGTCAGCTTCTGCCTACAACTTTCATGCTCCTAGGGCTTTAAGCATCTGCTCTTGAAGCATTTTTGATGGCAGCGGCAGCCAGGAGGTGCATTAGAGTCACTGCAGCCTTCGACAGAAGGACCCTATGCAGGGAGCCCCATGTCCTTTCGGGTCTCATGGAAGAAACATCTGTCTCTTGAGTCCTCCTCGCCAGTGGTGTTCCTTGCACAAGCCGCTTGGTGGCCTCTTCCTCTGGCCACTGTTGACCTGACTTGGGCAAAGCTCCATCCTGATCTCTGTGCTAAAGGGATGTAACGAGCATTGCACCTAGGAGCGCTAATGCGTGAGCACTGTGAACTGGAAGTTTCTAAGAAACGTCTGTTGTACTTGACCTCGAGCTGATCACTCTGGGTTCCTCAGAAGCCTCTTTCTTTTGCTTTGTCTAAGAACACACACAGCCTTCAAGGACAACTTCTCCATGATTCCTGTTTCACCGTTTGGTTGTGAGGCTGTGTCACTGGGAGACTTAAATGCCATGATACTTGTCACCACCCAGCATGCAGTTTACACTGGTGCCCAACCAGTGCTTTTTCCTGTCCCTTCTTCCTTTGTAATTTATCTTGGGTCATCCAGAAGACTGGAGAAAATAAAGAAATCAGAAGACTGATGTTTGCATTCTTCCATGGCAACGTATCTTAGTTTGCATGGCAAGTAAAAAAGTTGCTCACTTCTCACAGTGTCCGCACCTGGTGGTCACAGAGGTTTGTCAGAACTCATTTGGCTGAACAATTAATACTTATGCATTTGGTTGTATTTCGTTATGTCTTAACTGTTCTCAATAAAAATTAAACCAGAGAACAGTGCCACATCCTACATTATAACATTAGAAGAAGGTGCAAATAAATTAGGCTTTCCCCTGGGCTCTCTGCCTTGGACCTTGGGGCCATGTATTCCTTCCCTCACACCCCTGCTTCTCACCATCTCTCATTTGCTGATGTGCAGCCTGCCAACTGGGCCTTCTGCCTCTCGTTCTGGCACCTTCAATCCATCATCCTCTTGGCCCCTCAAATGACCTTTGTAAAATGTAAATATTTCCATATTATTCCTTGCTTAAAATCTCCTCCACTTCTCATCTGCTAGTTACGGGGTAAAAATCCAAGTTCTTCATGGATACACAAAGCTGTCCTCCATGAGTTGGCTACTGCCCACGTCTCCAGCTTATGCTATCACCACTGCCTGATTCCCATTTTATGCTCCAGAAATATAAACTGCTTATAATTCCCCACACACCCAGTTTTCCTCCTGCTGGAAATGCCCTTTCCAAAATTACTAAATTAAATTTGATGCCACGGCAAATATACTGCGTTTATGGGTTTCCAAAACAGTGGTCAAGTTTTACATATTCTCATTAAATAGGGATATATCTCCAGTTTTGTATTTGAGCCAGCGGTGATTTGAATATGGAGCACTAGTTCATCATGTGCGTGGGCTGGTCACTGAGGATTATGAATCTCATGTTGTTTTATGTAAAGCCAGGGGTACAAATAGTCACCTTAAAGGAGGAGGAGCACAGAAACTGTTGATGTAAGGGAGCGTTATGTACTCTTCCGTGCTACACAAATGCATTCTGAGCTTAAGGCAATTGCATGTAGTGAGCAGAGAGGACTAGAGTCCATTGTGGGAACTTGGCAATGTTTTGCTGGATGAGTTTTGTTCGAGAATGTCTTGAACCCTGGGAAGAACTTTCTATGGCCAGTTCCTGGCATGTAAAACACACTGTTGGTTGCTCCATCAAACACCATAAGGATTCTTTCTCCAAGGCCACGTTTAAGAGACGCAGCTTCTGCCCTCAATTATGGGTAATGCTGATGCCTCTAACATGGGCATGGTGTGCTCCAACACAGACAGGCTGGGAGAGCGGGTGGGGGGGGGAATTTAGGAGACACAGTGGACAGATTGCTGGATGCAGGAGAACCACATTCTAATTCGTTTTCCATCACCAGCCTGACCTCCCTGTCTCAGTTCTCTCATCTCCCAGGGCTTGACTAAATTAGTGCTAGTTCTTACATTCTATGCATGGCCAAGAAAGAGTGGTGCAAAATGGGTACCCTAAAAAACTGAATTATGAGTAACCTACATCTTTAGGTAGCTCCAGGATCAATCAAGCCACAAATATTGATCTACAATGAGCTCAGTAGATAGTCCAATCTGACTATTCTCAGTAGAGGTGTCATCAATGAAACATGAGTCATAGCTCAGTCGATTTGGATGCTGACTTCTTAGAAGAAATCTCCTTTTTGTGGGACTAAGTGGTGCCTCCGTTTAAAAGAATTACCGTAGTCCCCGTCCCACACTTACTCCAGGTTTCACTTTCCATGGTTTCAGTTACCTATGATCAACCATGGCCCAAAAATATTAAATGGAAAGTTCCAGAAATAAACAATTCATATGTTGTAAATTTCACGTTGTTCTGAGTAATGTGGTGAAATCTTGAAAGTCCTGCTCCTTGTTGCCCAGAACATGAATCATCCCTTTAGCCAGTGTGTCCACACAGCACACCTACCTGTTAGTCACTTGGTAGTCATCTCAGTTATCAGATCGACTATCGAGGTATAGCAGTGCTTGTGTTCAAGTAACCCTTACTTTACTTAATAATGGCCCCAAAGCATGAGAGTAGTTATGCTGGCGATTCAAATGTGCCAAAGAGAAGCCATAAAGTGCCTGCTACCATCAAAAGGTCAATAGTAGCCTAATGCTACCACACAATTCCTACGTCATTCACCTCACTTCATCTCATCATGTAGTCATCGTTTCAGTGCACATCATTACTAAAAGAGGGTGAGTACAGGACCATAAGATATTTTGAGGGGCCGGCCTGGTGGCTCGGGTGGTTGGAGCCCAGTGCTCGCTGGCCCGATTCCCACCTGGATCAGTGAGCTGCGCCTCTACAGCGAAGATTGTGAACAACAGCTCTCCCTGGAGCTGGGCTCACCTGAGCAGCCAGAGGTTGGCGGGAGCTGCTGTGGGCTGCTGTGAGCAGCCTACTAACGACTGGTGACCAACTGCCTCAGCCCGGGGGTGGGGGGGGTTGGGGGGGCTTGGGGGGGTAGCGGTGCGGGTGGGGGTGGGGGGGAGCGCAAGGCTCATAATACCAGGATGGGCCAGAGAGGTTTGTCCTACACAACTAGACAGAGAAACAAAGGCTTGAAAGAGTAGGGGGAGGGAGGCAGAAGAAAGGGGGGAAAAAAGTATATTTTGAGAGCGAGAGAGAGACCACATTCACATAACTTTTATTACAGTATATTGTTATAATTATTCTTTTTTATTATTTTCAATCTCTTACTGTTCCTAATTCATAAATTAAACTTTATCATAGGTATGTATGTGTAGGAATAAACATACTATATACTCTATTTTGTCATGTATGATACCCACTGTTTTGCTCAAATTTGTGAGGGAAAAAATAAGGATACACATTATACATGGGTAGTACTAATTCCATACCTATACAAGTGTTTTTAATTATTTTATTTATGCATATGAGTTAAAAGTGTAACTCTAGAAATAACAATATCCATATGCAAGATAATACCCTGGAAATACGATAATCGGTTTTGTCGAAGTTACAATAAACTTGCAACAATGAGGAATTCTTGGCCTTCTATGATATGAAATATTCTAAATTTGTTACCAGTACCTAAAATTTCTTGCACCTTGTATCTGTTCTTGTGTTTTGTAATTATTTGTTACATAAAATTTCTTGTACCACAATATGTTAAAAAATAAATGCTAAAATTCCGTATAATACAAAACAAGTACCTAAATGTAAACAAATAAAAATTTGAATTAAAAAATTAAAACAAAAGATTTTTTTTCCGGCAAATTTGGGCCAAAAACGTGGGTGCACATTATACATGGAAAAATATGGTAAAGGGTTCAGTACCGTCTTCAGTTTCAGGCATCCGCTGGTGATCTTAGAATGTATTCCCTGTAGGTAAGGGGTGGGGGGGTGGCTACTTTTGTTAGAAACTAGTTATAATCATTGCCTGTGGGGAGCTGGGCTTCACTAGAGGGGAACAAGGGAAGATCATGACTAACTTCTTAACTTTTCTACCTCAGAATTTTGTGCTTTTGTTTATATTAGCTATTCTTTAAAATAATCACTTAAGTATTTACTGATAAAGTGGTATGGTCTTGGAACTCACTTTCAAATATTCCAGTGTGGTTGGAGGGGATGAAATAGGATGAGCCATGTACTGACAATTGTTGAAGCTGGGTGATGGCTACATGAGGGTTCCTTACACTATTCTCTCTACTGTGGGATATTTTTGAAATGTTCCATAATGACAAAAATTTTAAACAATAAACACTTCAATTTGTTAAAAAGCACACACAAAATAAAGCCACATATTGCAAAATTTTGCTTTATTTCACCTTTTTCTTGAAAATTTTGTTACTGTAATAAAAACAAAAATAAATTTCCCTAAGATGAATCAGTGAAATTATTCCAAGAGGAAATTCCAAGAGGAAAGGAGAATGGAGTCAGAGGTTGGCACCTGCTTGCTATAAATGGAGCGTTTGTGTCTTCCCAAAATGCGTGTGTTGAAATCCTAACGCCTGATGTACTGGTGTTAGAAGGTGGGCATTTTGGGAGGTGATTAGATTTGGATGAGGTCATGAGGGTGGAGTCTCTATAATGGAAATAGTGTCCTTATAAAAATAGGAAGAGACCAGAGCTCTTTCTCTAGGCCATGTGAAGATACAGCAAGACGGTGGCCATCCACAAGACAGGAAGAGGACACTCACCAGACGTAGAACCTGCAGGCACCTTGACCTTGGACGTCCAGCATACAGAACTGTGAGAGATAAATGTTTGTTGTTTAAGCCACCAGTCTGTGGTATTTTGATAGCAGACCAACCAAGCTGACTAAGCCAAGAGGATTCTAATGGGACAAAAGATTACATGTTTACAGGCATTCATGAAAAAGTAACTTGTAATACTTATTTGAAAACAATAGGTTTGAATCTAATACCAGATTTTTCTTTGGAAGACCATGTCCTTCAGGATTTGAGTCAGATAAGAAAGGAAATCCACATTCCCGGCCTCCTCCTCCTTCCTTTCCCTCTCCTCTCCAGATGTTTGTAGATTTCCTTTGCTGTTCTCTAAAACAGTGATCCTCATCCGGGGGAGTGTGACTCTCATTTTGGAATGAGATCTGTCCGATTTTTTAAAAAGATAAACGTGTAAAAATGCAGCTCATACTGCGATAGCATAAATCACATAAATCAGCATAAATCACATAAATCCAACAAGCCTCAGCCAATATGGACCACTTCCCACAGTGCATGATTGCCTGGGTGCATTTATTGTCTACTTTTATTTTTTAATCCAACATGACTAGCACCAGTGGGTTGTGAAGGCCAGAGAACTCTGTGCCTTAATGAACTATTTGCACCAGAGAATTGAGCAGGGGTAAGCTGTTTCCATTTAGGTAGGTAGTTAAGACTAAATTTGCCTGTCCACACACGGGGCTTTTCTTGGCCACACATTGTTGCATGGCTTGGAATGTTATGGCTTTGTTTAACTTTAGTAAACTTCTGACTGTTATCACTTTGGAATATTTTACTCACTCAAGAGACTCCACATGTCTCTGAGCAGGACCTGTATCATTTTGTGTGCCAAATGAAAGACACGCATAGAACAATGACTCTGGTTATCATAGGTAGCCAAAGATGTCCAAGACCTAGTACCAAAATATGGGGAGGGGAGCGAATTGTCATTCTATGCCAGTCTCAAACCATGGAAGCTTGAGAAGCTATTGGGTCAAAAATCCTTCCAGGTTGCAAATATGTGGATCAAGAGAAAGAAATGCCATTCAACAGCTGGAAAATTACTGAAAACATGGATACTGGCAAATTGCAGGGAAACAAATATGTTGGAAGTAGAACTACAAAAAGGTTTTGACAAGCTCCCTTGTTTAACAGCATGACCCATTTCAAAATTCATGAGGTTCCCAAAACTAGGTTTGCATGATGAATAAAGCATCTGTGAAGCAACAAACACAGGAACTCATGTTCAAAGCAAAACCACATTTGCATGACAAACACTGGAATATTGCTCTAAACAAGGCCAGTCCCTGGAACTTAATGAAAACCGAAGAATGCCTCACAACATGGGTAATTAGAGCAAATGAGACCAATGGCAAGATGGTGAACAACTCCAAGAAAGCAAATCTTTCTTTTTTTAGATGCTTCAACCTCTAAATTCACTGTGTGCGTTTTGCATTTCTAACCCAGGGAATTTGGCTGTCCATATTATAGCCTCCCATGGACCACTGTTAGAAACAGAAGTCCCTCATGCCAGGGTGTGAAGCTGAGCCATCAAGTACATCCTTAAAATGGCATTTTGTGTCAGGCCTCATTTGTCTTAACTTTCCATGCGTAACATACTTTCCGTACTTTGCATAAGTAACATATAAACGGTCACGTTTTTGTGCAATGTTTGATACAATTTAGGACAATATTAAAAGTGACCACGTTGCAAATCACTGCTTCAGTCTTTCTCCCCCCCATAAATTGATTTTATTGAGGAGAGTCAAGATGGTGGAATATGTAACTTCTGTGCTTGCCACCTCCCATGACCACATTAACATTAAAACTGCATTACAGAATAACCTCAAGAATCATCTGAAGACTAGCTGAACAGAACCCCTGTAACTAAGGATATAAAGAAGAGACCAGTCGAGACTGGTAGGAGGCATAGAGACGTGAAACAGGCTGACCCCCAACCCACAGGTAGTGGTTGAGCATCAGAAGGTACTCCTCAATGGTGGAGGTCCCCTCTGAAGAATGAAGGGGTCCAGCCCCACACCACGATCTCCAGCCCACAGGTCCTGTACCAGGAAGGGGAGTCACCACAACATCTAGCTATGAAAATCAGCAAGAACTATGTCTATCCTGGTGAAAGAGATGGCAGCTGGAAACATAGATGTCCTCTTAAAAAGCCCATGCACAGACTCAATCACTTGCAAGCACACACCCTGGGCTCTGGTGGAGGATCAGCAACTCAAGAGGCACCAGAGACATACAGGGAAAGACTGAGTTATGAGGTTTCAGGGTGAGGGCTAGAGGAATAGCCACCATTATCCTTGAGTGGAGCCCACCTTAGATGTACCTACAGGTGGATGCCATCATTCCTGTGTTGAGACCTCTCCCACAGGGCCAAATCTCAGACTGCATTGGCCTGGTAAACTTTGTGCACACCCCACCCTGGTGACTCCCTGTGACCCCACCCCATCCAGTTACTGAGGCATTGTCAGGGCACTCTCAGCTCCTGTGCAGCCAGCCCCACCCTGTAAGCAGTAGGAGGATTTCACAGCAGCAGGAGGCCCACAATGGCTTGGGAAACTCAGTGGTGGATGGTCAGCCCCAGCTCATGCTGCAGCCTTTTTTGGATGGCTCTCAGGGCCCAAGGTGAGCAGCAGCTGGACATGGTGTTCTCTGGGTGTTTTGCAGAGTGGCCACAGGTTCAGCACTGGCACAAGAACTGAATCTGCTTTAACATTGTGAAAACCACCATCCCTCAACCCTTTTATTCCCTGAGACTCTGCTCTGCCCAACTCAGGTGGCATCTCCAGGGGCATTGTCAACACCGGGTCAACTAGCCCAGCCCATGCACCTAAGGAGGCTCTTCCAGTTGCTGAGCCTCATGGACAGCAGCAGATGGCAACAGGCCTAGAGGTGCCCTGGACCTTTTGCTAAGCTGCCCCAGGCAGTTGGCCTCGGTTCACAGCAAGGCCACCTTCACATGCTTCCAGGTCCAGCACAGACAGCAACCAACCACATAGAGCTTTGTAGCTCCTACCACATAGTCCTTAGCTGGTGACAGGCAAGGCTGAAACTTGTTTGCACTGGAGACCCTCCCAAGAGACACCAGATACAACACATCATTCAGAGACCAGTTTTAGACCAAAACAGAACACTACCTGATTAGCCCTGCAAAGGACACACCCAAAGGGTAGTCTCAATTGGCACAAGAGTCTTTAGGCCGAATCCCTTTCTAGGGGCCAGCCAGCATGAGTAGCTCATACACTGTGGGCGTAGCCAATCCTCACAGCCAGTCAGCTTGAGAGTCAATTCCACCCACTGACACACCAAAAACAATTAAGGCTCTACTACAACAGAAGAGCAGACAACAACAAAGACAAGGGACATACCTGGAACACACAGAACAGATGATCAAGAAGATGACACCATTGGACCACACAGGACACCTACTACATAAGGCCACCTAGTGAAAACTGAAAGATATAAGAGTTCTACCTAATATGTAGAAGCAGGCAGACAGGCAAACAAAATGAGGAAGCAACAAAACATGTTCCAAATAAAAGCAGAAGAAAACTCCAGATAAAGAACTAAATGAAATGGAGTCAACCAGCCTACCAGAGATAGAGTTCAAATCACTGGTTATAAAAATGCTTAAGGAACTTAATGAGAACTTTGACAGAAAGATAATAAACAGAAAGAAGGGCATAGAAACCATTGGGGAAAAAACAGTCAAAATAAAGAGTACAATAACTGAAATGCAGAATACCCTAGAAGGAATCAACAGCAGATTAGGTGAAGCTGAGGTTGGGAAACAGTGATTTGCAAGACAAAGCAGCAGAAAACACCTAATCAGAACAACAAAAAGATAAAAAGAATTAAAAAAAAACAATAAGAAAGTTTAAGAGACCACTGGGACAACATCAAGCATAACAACATTCACTTTATAGACTATCAGAAGGAGAAGAGAGGGAGCATGGGATCAAGAACATATCCGAAGAAAGAATGACTGAAAACATCTTTAACCAAGCGAAGGAGATAGGCATACAACGCTAGCAAATGCAAAGTGTCCCAAACAAGATGAACCCAAACAGGCCCACAACAAGACATGTCATAAGGAAAATGGCAAAGGTTAAAGACAAAGAGAGAATCCTAAAAGCAGCAAGAGGAAGGCAACTAGCTAATCGCAAGAAAGCTCCCATAAGATTGTTAGCTGATTACTTAACAGAAATTTGCAGGCCAGAAGGGATTGGCAGGAAATATTCAAAGTGATGAAAAGCAAGGACATACAACCAAGACTACTGTACCCAGCAAGACTATCATTTAAAATGGAAGGAAAAATAAAGAGCTTCCAAGACAAGAAAAAGCTAAAGGAATTTGTTACTACCAACCCAGTGTTACAAGAAATGTTAAAGGGACTTCTTTAAGAAGGGGAAAAACAAACAAACAAATAAAAACTATGAATAATAAAATGTCAAACTATGTAGCTATTGGATAATCACTTTAAATGTAAATGGATTAAATGCTCCAACCAAAAGACATAAGGTAGCTGAATAGATAAGAAAATAAGACCCATACATATGATGTCTACAACAGACCCATTTCACATTGAAAGAAAGACAGGGAGACGTCATCAAAATGGCAGCGTGAGGTGAGCCTCTCTAAAGCTACCCTGGAATTTACAACTAATCGAACAACAATAACTCCACAAAGGACTCCCTGCACAGCAGACAAGCAAGACGAAGAGGTCCGCTACTCAATTCACCTAAAGGTGGGAGAATCACAGGAGCAGGGGAGGAAGGAAGGGAGAAGTGCAGAGACGGAGCCACGCGGGCACGGAGCACAGACCTAGCTCAGCGCTCCGAGCTCGCTGCATGGCGGAACTACTGCAGCTGCGGGAGAGGGAAGAACTCGGACTGCTAGGGCTCCGCTTACGGCCCACAGGGCTGAGGGGGCAGCATATAACACGGCTGAACCCAACGCTCACGGCAGAGACCTCGGAGAAAAGACTGAGGGAAGAAGGCTGAAAACGGTGGTTTAAGCCCTCACTGCCCAGCAGACAATGGAAGCCTTAGGCACTGAGACTAGCCGCCGCCTCCCTACCCTCCCAGAGCTTGCCCCGCCCCCACCTGCCTGGTGCTAGAAGCGGAACAGTAGCAGTGTCAGATCAAAGAACAGAATATTTGCTCTTCTGAGAACTGTAAACCGCAGACACAGATTCGGAGCCCAACTAGTTCCGGCAAAGGGGAGGAAGCAGGACCGGCTGTGGTGGTTGTCACTGCCATTGCTCTGGGCCACCTCTCACAACTCACCCCGCCCCTTGCCCCACCTATCTGGACGGATCCCTGCAGGAGTAAACAGACTGCTGAAACATATGGGCTCTGAATCTGGTGCAGGAAGAGCTTTGGAACTTCAAAAGCTCTCTACATACCCACACGGACACTGCGCCCTGTGACCCAGTCAAACTATTAATAGAGGAGAAGCCTGTCTTCCAGGGAATCCCCCCATTGTGTGAGAAGCTGGAATAGTGCAGAGAAAACGTAGCACTACTGTGTGAGAGAGAGAAAAAAGGCTGCAGTCGGAGAGAAAATAAAACATTCTACCAACAAGTACTGGAAAACAAAACCTGTTTTCCAGGTTTTGTCCTATCAACCTGTTGCTGAAGCCACTCCTGCAGATGTCTACCAAGAGAAATAATAAATCAGTAATTGCCATGAATAACCAAGGCAACCAGGCAGCTCAGAAAGAAAGTGAAAAGTCCCCAGAAAAGGAACTTAAAGATATGGAAATATCCTTATGACTTAAATGACAGAGAATTCAAGATTGCAGTTCTGAAAAAACTGAATGAGATGCAAGAAAACACAGAAAGGCAGTTTAATGAACTCAGAAACAACAATCAAAGAACAACATGAGCATTTTACGAAAGAGATTGAAATTAAAAAAAGAACCAACCAAATAGAATTTCTGGAGATTAAGAATTCAATAGAAGAAATTAAGAATGAAATAACCAGCTTGGGTAGTAGAGTTGACCAGATGGAGGAAAGAATCAGTGACATCGAAGATAGAAACCTGGAAATTACACAGATGGAAGAAGAAAGAGACTTGAGACTTAAAAGAAATGAAAGAACTCTACAAGAACTTTCTGATTCCATCAGAAAGAGCAATATAAGAACAATGGGCAACAAGAAGGAGAAGAAAGAGAGAAGGGAACAGAGAATATATTCAAACAAATCGTTGATGAGAACTTCCCAAACTTGTGGACAGAACTGGATCCTCGAATCCAAGAAGCAAATAGAATACCTAATTACCTCAATCCCAACAAGCCTTCTCCAAGGTACATTGTATTGAAGCTGTCTAAAATCAACCCCAAAAAAAGAATCCTAAAGGCAGCCAGGGAAAAGAAGACAGCAACCTACAAAGGAAAGCCCATTAAATTATCATCAGATTTTTCAGCAGAAACTCTACAAGCCAGGAGGGAGTGGAACCAAATATTCAAACTATTGAAAGAGAGAAATTATGAGCCAAGAATAATATATCCAGCAAAGATATCCTTTAGATATGAAGGAGGAATAAAGACCTTTCCAGACATACAGAAGCTGGGGGAATTTTCTAATACACGACCTGCACTACAAGAAATACTAAAGGAGGCTATTCGACCAAAACAGGGACAACTTGTGGCAACCAAAACACAAAAAGGGGGAGAGTAAAGGCCTGAACCGGAATATGGGAATGGAAAATGGAAACGTGCTGAAGAAAATGGACTACTTTAAATATCACACTTTCTTTTACATAAACTTAAGGGTAACCACTCAAAAAAAAAAAATCCAGAACTGAAATATATAATGTAATAAAAGAAGAAACAGAGGGAAACATCATAGAATACCACCACACAGAAATATTAGACAACAACAAAAAGGCAAAGAAACAATGGAGTCACAGCCTTACCAGAAAACTAAAGATAGAATGACAGGAAATCCTCACATATCAATAATCACCCTAAATGTAAATGGACTGAACTCACCAATAAAAATGTACAGAGTAGCAGATTGGATCAAAAAACTAAACCCAACCATATGCTGTCTCTAAGAGACACATCTCAGCTACAAGGACAAGCATAGACTCAAAGTGAAAGGGTAGAAATGGACACTCCAAGCAAATGGTACCCAGAGAAAATCAGGTGCAGCCATAATGATATCAGATGAAACAGACTTCAGGGTGAAAAAGATAACAAGGGACAAAGATGGACATTTCATAATGGTAAAGGGGACTATACAACAAGAAGATATAACAGTCATCAATATTTATGCCCCCAATCAGGGAGCACCAAAATATACCGAGAAACTACTAATAGAACTAAAGGGAGAAATTGACCAAAACACAATTATATTAGGGAACTTAAATACATCATTGACAGCTATGGATAGATCATCCAAACAGAAAATAAATAACGAAATAGCAGCCCTAAATGACACATTAGATGAAGTGGACACAATTGACATATATAGAGCACTTCATTCTAAAACATCAGACTATACATTCTTTTTGAGTGTACATGGAACATTCTCAAGGATAGACCATATATTGGGACATAAAACTAGCCTCAGCAAATTTAAAAAGATTGAAATCATACCAAGCATATTCTCTGATCACAAGGCTTTGAAATTGGATATCAACTGCAAAAAGAAAGTGGGAAGGAGCACAAATACATGGAGATTAAACAACATACTTTTAAAGAACTACTTGGTCAAAGAAGAAATTAGAGGAGAGATCAAAAGATACATAGAAACAAATGACAATGAAAACACACCCTAACAAAATTTTGGGGATGCAGCAAAAACAGTTTTAAGAGGGAAATTTATATTATTACAGCCCTATCTCAAGAAACAAGAAAAATCCCAAGTAAATAACCTCATGTTATGGCTTAAAGAACTAGAAAAAGAAGAACAAGTGAAACCCAAGGTCAGCAGAAGAAAGGAAATAACAAAAATCAGAGCAGAACTAAATGAAATAGAGAACAAAAACACAATAGAAAAAATTAATGTGACAAAGAGGTGGTTCTTTGAAAAAATGAACAAAATTGACAAACCCTCGGCTAGACTCACTAAGATAAGACTCACTAAGATAAGAAGAGAGAAGACACTAATTTAAAAAATCAGAAATGAAATAGGGGAAGTTATCACGGACACCACAGAAATACAAAGGATCATCCAAGAATACTATGAAGGACTATGTGCCACCAAATTCAATAATCTAGAAGAAATGGACAAGTTCTTAGAAACATATAGCCTTCCAAGCCTGAACCATGAAGAACTAGAAAATCTAAACAGACCGATCACCAGTAACGAAATTGAATCAATCATCCAAAACCTTCCCAAACGCAAAAGTCCGGGACCAGATGGCTTCAGTAGTGAATTCTACCAAACCTTCAAAGAGGATCTAATACCAATCCTGCTCAAGCTCTTCCAAAAAATTGAAGAAGAGACAATACTCCCTAACTCATTTTATGAGGCCAACACTATCCTGATACCAAAACCTTGTAAAGACAACACAAAAAAAGAAAACTACAGACAATATCTCTGATGAATACGGATGCAAAAATCCTAAACAAAATTCTAGCAAATCGAATACAACAATGCATTAAAAAGATTATTCACCACGACCAAGTGGGGTTCATCTCCGGGGCACAAGGATGGTTCAACATCTGCAAATCCATCAATGTGATACATTACATAAACAAAAGAAAGGACAAAAATCATATGATTATATCAATTGATGTAGAAAAAGCAAATGATTTTTTTTGACAAGATACAACATCCATTTATGATTAAAACACTTAATAAAATAGGTATAGAAGGAACATACCTTAACATAATAAAGGCCATATATGACAAGCCCTCAGCTAATCTCATAATTAATGGGGAAAAACTGAAGCCCTTTGCTCTACGTTCAGGAACACGACAGGGCTGTCCCCTATCACCTCTGCTTTTCAACATAGTGTTGGAAGTCCTTGTCAGAGCCATCAGGCAAGAGAAAGAAATAAAAGGCATGCAAATTGGGAATGAAGAAGTTAAATTATCACTCTTTGCAGATGACATGATACTGTATATAGAAAACCCTAAAGACTCCACCAAAAAGCTATTAGAAACAATCAACGAATACAGTCAAGTTGCTGGCTACAAAATCAATGTAGAAAAGTCCATTGCATTCCTGTATACTAACAATGAAATCTTAGAAAAAGAAATACAAAAAGCAATGCCTTTTGCAATTGCAGCAAAAAGAATAAAATACCTAGGAATAAACTTAACCAAGGATGTGAAGGACATATATGCTGAAAACTATAAGACATTTTTGAAAGATATTGAAGAAGACACAAAGAAATGGAAAGACATTCTGTGCTCATGGATTGGAAGAATCAACATAGTTAAAATAGCCATATTAATCAAAGTAATATACAGATTTAATGCAATCCCCATCAATATCCCAATGGCATTTTTTAAAGAAATAGAAGAAAAACATCATCAGATTTGTTTGGAACCACAAAAGACCCCGAATAGCCAAAGCAATCTTAAGAAAAAAGAACAATACTGGAGGTATCATACTCCCTGACTTTAGCTTGTACTACAGGGCTACAATAATCAAAACAGCATGGTATTGGCAGAAAAACAGACACATAGACCAATGGAATAGAATTGAGAACCCAGAAATAAAACCATGTACATATGGACAGTTAATTTTTGACAAAGACACTAAAAACGTAAAATGGAGGAAAGACAGTCTCTTCAATAAATGGTGCTGGGAGAGTTGGATAGCCACGTGTAGAAGAATGAAACTGGACTGCTATCTGTCACCATGTACCAAAATTAATTCAAAATAGATCAAAGACTTAAGCATAAGACCTGACACAATAAACTGCATAGAAGAAAACATAGGTACTAAACTTATGGACCTTGGGTTCAAAGAGCATTTTATGAATTTGACTCCAAAGGCAATGGAGATAAAAGCTAAAATAAACGAATGGGACTATGTGAAACTTAAAAGCTTCTGCACAGCAAAAGAAACCGTTGACAAAATAAAGAGGCAACCATCTGAATGGGAGAAGGTTTTTGCAAACAGTACCTCCGATAACGGGCTAATATCCAAAATATACAAGGAACTCATGAAACTCAACAACAAAAAAACAAACAACCCAATTGAAAAATGAGCAGAGGACCTGAAGAGACATTTCTCCAGAGGACATACAAATGACAAATAGACATATGAAAAAATGCGCAACATCACTAATCATCAGAGAAATGCAAATAAAAACCACAATGAGATATCACCTCACCCCAGTCAGAATGGCTATCATCAATAAGACAAATAGTAACGAGTGTTGGAGAGGCTGTGGAGAAAAAGGAACACTCATACACTGTTGGTGGGAATGCAGACTGGTGCAGTCGTTATGGAATGCAGTGTGCAGATTCCTCAAAAAATTATGAATAGAATTACCATATGACCCAGCAATCCCTCTCCTGGGTATCTACCCAAAAAATCTGAAACCATTTATCCATAAAGACACGTGTGCTCCAATGTTCATTGCAGCTTTGTTTACGGTGGCCAAGACATGGAAACAACCAAAATGTCCTTCGATAGATGAATGGATAAAGAAGTTGTGGTATATATACACAATGGAATACTATTTGGCTGTAAGAAAAGATGATATAGGAACATTTGTGACAACATGGATGGATTTTGAGAGTATAATGCTAAGTGAAAGAAGTCAGACAGAAAAAGCAGAAAATCATATGATTTCACTGATATGTGGTATATAAACCAAAAACAACATAAGAACAAGACTAACAAATGAGAAACAAAATCTCATAGACACAGACAACAGTTTAGTGGTTACCAGAGAGTAAGGGGGGTGGAGGGTGGGAGATGAAGGTAAGGGGGATCAAATATATGGTGATGGAAGGAGAACTGACTCTGGGTGGTGAACACACAATGGGATTTATAGATAATGTAATACAGAATTGTACACCTGAAGTCTATGTAATTTTACTAACAATTTTCACCCCAATAAATTTAAAGAAAAAAGAAAGAAAGGTAGAGACAAATTGAAAGTAAGGGATGAAAAAAGATATTTCATGAAAATAAAAATGAAAAAACAGTTGGGGTAGCAATACTTATATCAGACAAAATAGACTTTAAAACAAAGACTACACTAAGAGACAAAGAAGAACATTGCATAATCATAAAGGGACCAATCCAAGAAGAAGAGATAACCCTAGTAAACATCTGTGCACCGAACATAAGAGCACTTAAACATATAAAACAAATATTGATGGGCATAAAGTGAGAGATTGATAGTAATACAATCATAATAGAGGACTTTAACACTTTATTGAAACCAATGGATAGATCTTCAAGAAAATATTATTAACAAGGTAATGGCAGTCTTAAATAACACCAGAGCAGATAAATTTAACTGATAATTTTAGAGCACTTCACCCCAGAGTAGCAGAATATATATTCTTTTCAAGTGCACATGGAATATTTTCTAAGATAGACCACATATTAGGCCACAAAACAAGTTTCAATAAATTCAATAAGATTGAAATAATAACAAGTGTCCTCCCAGACCATAGTGATATGAAACCAGAAATCAGTCATTAAAAACAAAAACAAAAATCCCTACAAAACACACAAACACATGGAAGTTAAACAACATGGTCTAAACAATGAATGGGTTAACAATGAGATCAAGGAAGAAATCAAAAGATATAGGAGACAAACAAAAATGAAAACACAATGATCCAAAATCTATGGGGCACAGTGAAAGCAGTCCTCAGAGGAAAATTCATAGCAATGTAGGCCTACTTCAAGAAGGAAGAAAAATGTCAACTAAACAATCTAACTTTACACTTACAGGAACTGAATAAAGAACAACAAAGAAAGCCCAAAGTGAATGCAAGATAAGAAATAATAAAAATCAGAGTGGCAATAAACAAAATAAATGCTAAAAGAAACAATACAAAAGTTCAATGAAACCAAGAGTTGGTTCAGCTGGTTCTTTGAAAAAATAAACAAAACTGATAAAACTTTGTCAGACTCATCAAGAAAAAAAGAGAGGGGACCCAAATAAATAAAATCAAAAATGAAAGAGAAGTGAGAATGGACACCAGAGAAACATATAAAATTTAAAGAAAATACTACAAGTAATTATATGCCAACAAATTGGACAATTTGGAAGAAATGGATAAATTTCTAGAAGCATACAATCTTTCAAGGCTGAATCAAGAAGAAACAAAAAATCTGACCATACTGATTACGACTAATGAAATAAAATCAATAATCAATAAGCTCCCAACAAACAAAAGCCCTGGACCAAAAGTCTTCACAGGTGAATTTTACCAAACATTCAAAGAAGAATTAACACCTATTCTTTTCAAAGAAAGAAAAGATTCCAGAAAATCCAACAGGAGTGAAGTCTCCCAAGTTCATTTTATGAGGCCATGATTACCCTTGATTTCAAAACCAGACAAAGATATTACAAAAAAAAGAAAATTATAAGACAATATCCCTGATGAACATAGTTACAAAAACCCTCAAAAAAATTTAGTAAACCAAGTTCAGCAATATATTAAAAAGATCATACACGGCAATCGAGTGGGATGTATTTCTGGGATGCACGGTTGGTTCAATATCTGCAAATCAATTAATGTTATACTACACATAAACAAAATAAAAAATAAAAATCATGTCATTATATCAATAGATGCAGAAAAAACATTTGGTAAAATCCAGCATCCACTTATGATAAAAACTCTCAGCAAAGTGGGAATAGAGGGAACATATCTCAACAGAGTAAAGGTCATATATGACAAATTTACAGCTAACAACATACTTAATAGGGAAAAGCTAAAAACATTCTCCTTAAGATCAGGATGTCCTGATCTGAAGACAAGGATGTCCACTAGCACCACTTTTGTTCAATATATTATTTAAAGTTCTAACTACAGCAATCAGACAACAAAAATAAACAAAAGTCATCCAAATTGGGAAGGAAGAAGTAAAAGTGTCATTTTTTGCAGATAACATGATACTGTATACAAAAGATTCCATCAAGAAAACTATCAGAATTGCTAAATGAATTCAGTAAAGTAGCAGGATACAAAATTAATATTCAGAAATTGGTTGCATTTTTATACACTAATAATGAGCTGTCAGAAAGAAAAATTGTGTGATTTTGCAAAGTAAAAGGTTTAGTAGATATTTCAGGAAGAAAAGGGGAAAATCCTAAACACTGCTGTGCAGAGAAGGTGTGTGGTGAAGGAGGTTCTCATGGAGGAACTAGAAGAGTTCACCCTCTTTTGGGCAGGTGATGAGAATCTGAGGGGAGTCTGCTTAGAGAAAGGTGGGGACATCCATGGATCACACCCTCCCAGGGAACAGCCTCCTCTTATGATCAACCTTTCAAATTCAGGAAAAAGTAAAAGTTAGGACGAACTTGAACTCTTCCATGCTTCAATTTCCTTTGGTAACTGAATCCATCCTACACTACCTTGGTTGGTAGGTTTGGGGAACCCAAGGTAACCCTCTCTCACTGGGTCCTCTAGTAGGCTTCAGGAGGCAGCCCCATGGCAAGCTCCCTGGGAGCACAAGGAGAACCATGAAAATCTGAGAGCATTCTCAAACAGGACACGCTCAGAGGATAGTGTGGGCAGCTCAGCTCTCCTTTGGGGTGGGAGGAATCACACACACACACACAGACACACACACACACACACCATGTAAGCCCTAAGTGTGTGTGTATGTGTGTGCGCGTGAAAGAGAGATTCCACATTTTTTTAATCATATATACACACACACACATACATTTTTTTAAAAAACATGAATGGAATCACATTGAATTTTTGTCACCTGCTTTTTCCACTTATGCTGCAGTATTCCATGTCAGTGTATATAGAGCATCTTTCTTTTGAACACATACTGCTTATTTTTTTAAATTAAAAGCTGGTTGTTTGTTTGTGCTTTTTTTTGTTTTGTTGTTGTTGATTTAGGATTAGGAGGCAGGCCAATTAGAGAATGACCTGGAGAGGGCTGGAGAGAATCAGATGAGAGCAGCTACCTGGACATGTGGTGACTTGTCCTGATGAAAACTTGCTATTAGCCAGGCGATGTCCTGAGGGGATGGGGTGGAGGTGGGGATGGGAAGCACTGAATATTACTGAGCCTCAGTCTCGACAGCTCTGCAAAGGGAGGGTGGGGAAAGTTGGAGAAAATCCCCAAATTCCAACCTTTTGAAAGTATTGCCATTTCATCTTAGATTCCTATAGCCCAAGCCTATCAAATCTTCAGAGACATTTTAATGATATTAAATGGCCTTCCCTTCCCTTTATTTCTTTTCTTCTGTTTTGAAAGAATTAAAGAAAAACTTCAAATGTTCAGAACATCAACTTCATCCGGTTTTAAGCTTTTGTATGTGTTAAGGAGAAAGAAATTCCCAGAAGCAAACGTTAAAATCATCTTTGTGAAAGGAAAAGAAAAGCTTATTTCAAATGTCCGTGGTCAGCAATATTCTTGAAATATAATTATCATCTTTGAAAATCATGTTTCTTAAAATTAATTGTCCCAAGATCACTGGTGGGCTTTTGTTTCACAGAATGTTCAAACAACATCAAATTTAATGTTAACTGGTGATTTGTTTTTCATATGAATGGCACTGAATCTGCTTAGTAGATAGCTTGCGTAAGTTGATGAAATGGGACAACACTGTGAAGGCTGAGGCAGGATCAGTGCTGGGAGCCAAGCAGATGTGACTTTTGTGGTCCCACCTCCAGGCGTGGATCCTCTCCAGGGCAGTACTGCTTTCCTGGCTTCAGAATTTACTGGTTTTAACAACTGCTGAGAAGTCAGGAAAGACCCTATGAGCCAGAGATTGAAAGCTGAGACTTGAATTTTTCTCAAATTCGTGCAGAGGGGATTTCACAAAGAGTAATTCTCTTGGCGAAAATGCTGATTTTAAGGTGTAAAACTGTATTTCCAAATTCTCACCGGGATGGGTGTAAGAGATGACTCGTGTCAAAGGCTCATCCCATAGAGTCTGAAGGAGGAACTGATAGGGGGAAATGAGAGGCCTGAAAATTCTGGAGCAGGGAGGCCTCTGATGAGTCTTGGATGATCTCAAAGCAGTGACTTCATAAATCAGATTTATTGTAGCAGGGCAACATTTCCCAACTATGGGTTAAAGGAATTCACTTTGTTAGAAGATAGAATGGTCATTGTTTTCATTTCAATTTTTACAAATAATGCTGTAATTACTTTTAAAAATTTTCAGTCTTAAAACAAATTTTGAGAGCCACCAAAATGCCTATCCAATGAACTGATCAGATAAACCAGCTTATATATCAGTTCACTGGGGGACTGATATTACTCAGTGGACACAGTTGGCTCATTGGGTGGGGTGGACCATTATGTAGCTTTCATTATTTTATCCTTAATTCTGTATCATTTAATCTAGTCTGGATAAAACTACTGATCAAAGCGGGGATGCAGAGTAAAAAGGAAACACACTGAATGGGAAAAAATATTTGTAAATTTTGTATCTGATAAGCAATTAATATCCAGAATTTATAAATCACTCCTAGAACTCAATAACAAAAATAAACAACCCAATTAAAGTGGACAAAGTTCTTGAATAGACATTTCTCCAAAGAAGATATTCAGATATTTTCCACTAGACCTATAAAGTGTATTTATTTGAGCACAGTTCTTACATAGCACATCAAACTATTTTTGGTTCTTCAAAAATCAATGTTAAACGAGAAAATATAGTTTAAAAAAAAAATCCAGCTTGGCTTTTCACTTGTGGAGAAAAAAAGTCTACTATTCACAATGCATGATTTATGAACAAATAATAAAAATTACCAGTTTGAAATCTTCTCTATCTCCTCATTTAGAAACTAAACAGCAAAATTATAATAATAAGCCAATTGATGTTTTCTAACCAAAAACTATAAGCATGTAAGACAGCTGCTTTGGTATATTTTTGATGTTATAATGCAGAACATTTCAATCTAAATTTCTTTTTTATTTAAAATTTTATCGAGCCTGCCCGGTGGCTCAGGTGGTTGGAGTGCCATGCTCCTAATGCCAAAGTCGCCAGTTTGATTCCCAACTGGGCCAGTGAGCTGCTCCCTCTACAACTAGAGTGAAGACAATGAGCTGCCGCTGAGCTCTCAGGCAACCGGATGGCTCAGTTGGTTAAGAGCGCATGCTCTCAACAACAAGGTTGCTGGTTCAACTCCCCCTTTCCCCCCTTCCCCTCTTCCCCCCCACCAAGGGATGGTGGGCTGTGCCCCCCCCCACAACTAAAATAGGAGAATAGGAGACTGGACTTGGAGCTGAGCTATGCCTTTCACGACTAAGATTGAAAGGACAACAACTTGAATTGGAGCTGATGGTTCTCGGGAAAAACACATTGTTCCCCAATAAAGTCTGTTCCCCTTCTCCAAAAAAAAATAATCACAGAGTACAACAGGGTTTGTGGAGAAAACTATCATATCTGTTCAAAAGATGAGGGTTTTAACCCATGCTATTGCCCTTCTCTTTTCAGTTTTTGAGTTATTTTATTTTGGTAGTTATTTTGTAGTTATTCTTTTTTTAACCTTTGCAACTTGAAATAATACACTTAGACCTCTATTGCTTGTCTAATTAATTTTATACAATATTCCTTGCCTCTCCAGGATGTAAGGTTAGATTTCTCCAAATTTCACCTATAAACTTAGGGTTTTTTTTTAACTAAATCTTCTGTGGATTGTCTGTAGATTATTTTTCAAAATTGAAAGCCATTAAACAGCATATATATTATCACTATTTTTACAAGTATTTTTAACTCTAAAATTTGTTTTTAAATGCTAGGATTCTATTTACTTCCATACGTGGTCAATGTCAGCACTCCAGTGTCACGTGAAAGAAACGTTCCTAGAATCATAAGCAAAAAAGTTTCTCTTTTTCTAATACTCTACCAATTGCTCAAAATCATGCTATCTTCTAGATTGCTTCCTATTTGAACCATGACTATCCTGTACAACTTTCTGTTTTTCCTGGAGTTTCTAAGTGCCTTTCTTTTGCCAAAAAAAAAAAGAAAAAAGAAACAAGCTTTCTTCTTAATATGCTTCTGGGTCAGTTTCAGTCTTTCTCGTATTACATGTCTTCCTTTTTCTTGGCTTTCTACTCATCTCACTGAAACTTCCTGAAAAAGAATATGTGGGAGATACATATAAAAAATTCTTGTACGTGTGCAAATAACTTTATTTTGCTTTCTCATTTAATTGGTGACAGATTGACTGTATATGGCATTTTAAATTAAAAATTATTTTAAATTAATAAATCAGGATACCTTGATTTACCACTTTTTGCTTCAAAATAAGTTTGTTTACTTTGGCATTTTCTTTTTTGTGCTTATTTTCTTATATATCTAGGGATTTTTACTTCTTTTTTTGGGGGGGTGGATTTTTACTTCTTATTTTAGTCTCTGGCAAACTACTGTTCATGATTTCATGAAGGGTTGCCATGGACTAAAAGATAGCAGCAGAGACTTTTGGATAGTCAAGTCAATGTTTCATTAATAAGGTTTTCTGACAGAAAAGATAGACCTAAACCGAATGTACTGGAAGTTTTGCAGTTAAAAGGTCACAACTTCTTACCTATGCATGTCACAATGTTCTGTAGGTAGTAAAAATGATAAAATTGTCAATGCATCCAAGTCCCCAGAAACTTTTAAGATAATGAAAAGTATTTCATGAAGATATAAATTTTATTCAATAAGAAGATAATTATAATAACTGAAAAGCCTGCTATTTCAAAACATTAGGCAAATGAATTATTGTTTTCATGATAGAAATTTGAAGTGATAAGAAGAAAATGTATGTTAAGCAACTTAAGTAAAATAACAAATATTAACAGCATGAAATGATTGAAATTTTTTATATTGGCATTATAGATCCTAATTTTTGTATCTAGATCAGCTTCTTGATACATCAACTTAATTGTCTGTATACTTGATATTTATTGTAGATTTCTAATATTAACCAGTTAAATCTCTCATCATTTTCAGATATTTCAATTGTTAAACTTTCAAAAGGACATGTTTAACTCCTAATAATTCTTCAGAGTATTTCCATAATTTTACTTTTTTATTTTTGTTTACTAATGAACAAATTATTTAATTAGAAATGTGACGTTAGGTAAGAGATTCAAATACGTATTATAATTAGATGAGCATCAACAACATACTGACTCACTCATTCTGGAGAATGAGTAATCAGGCTAATCTAATTAGTCTAATCAGAATATTCTGTTCTAAAGAATTAAAACATAACAAACATGTCACATTGTTAGGTCTTTCTTACCCAATTAATGTTAACCAAATTACATGGCATATATCACTTGTTAAATTTCAAAATCCAATTTGGCTTTCTGTATAATGGATTTAGAAATAGGAAATAATTATAAAAATTATAATACAGTTATTAAAATATTTTTCTTATTGTTACCCTTAAAATAATTTCCCTATTATGTTCCTCACAAAACTAAATATCTATCTATCTATCTATCTATCTATCTATCTATCTATCTATCTATCATCTATCTATCTGTCTATCATCTATCTTAATATTCCAAGGATTGATTTTAGAACATACATGAAAATGCAAGTGACCTGGATTATCCAAAGTATCTTGAAAAAGAGTAAAATTGAAGAATTTACACTATCTGACTTTAAGATTACTATTAAGCTACAGTAATCAGTGTGGTACTCATGTAATGATAGACACATCAATGAAACTGAATAGAGAGCCTAGAAAAAGACCCACACTTACACAGTCATTTAATTTTTGACCAGAGCAATTCATGCAGAAAAAGAAAGGCTCTTCAATAAATGGTTCTGGAACAACTGGATATTCATATGGAAATAAATGAATTTCCACATGTACCTCATCCTTACCTGATAAATGATTCAAAATGTATCATAGACCTAGATTTAAAAGCTAAAAATATAAAGCTTCAAGAAGAAAACTTAAAAACAAATTTTATGACCGTGAGGTAAGCAAGGATTTCTTAGACAGGACCCAGAAAGTAGTTATCATAAAATAGTAAGTTGATAAATTAGATTTCAACAGAAATTTAAAAATTCTATACCTTGATAAGCACTGCTAAAATAAATAAGCAAGCAAGAAGAAAATATTTGCAAATTATACATTTAATAAAGGATGAGTATTTAGAATATATAGAGAACTCTTACAACTCCATCATAGAAAGACAAAAAACCTATTTTTAAAAAGACAAAAGATTTTAGCAGATACCTACAAAGGAAAATGTACTAAGGGCCAATACGCAAGTGAAAAAAATGTTAAAAATCATTCATTAGTTATCAGGAAAATGCAAATTAAACTACAATTAAGTTACAACCAACCAGCATGGCTGTAATTAAGAACACTGACAACACTACCATTGTGAGAGCTGAAATAACAAGAACTCTCATACATTGTTGGTGGGTGTGTAAAATGGTGCATCATTTTGGGAAAAAAATCTAATATTAGACAAACATCTACCTTATGAGTCAGCATTTCTACTCAGGATTTTACCTAATAGTAATTAAAAACATGTTCACAAAAAGACTTGTGCAAGGTTTTATTTGGAGACAATTCTTCATGGGTCTCATTTTTGCATGTCTTGTGAGGAGAAGCACTGGGTGCCTTTGTTCTGAGCTATCTGTCTGTATAGAGAACAGCCTTGGAAAATCAAGATGTGTCTTTCTTCAGAGCAGTCACAAATGATTCAGTTCCCTAAGCTCAGGGTTGGTCTCCTGTGACATAATTTGTGTACCAGGTGTCACTTGGCTCTGTTACTTCACCCTGTGGAAATGAGGCTTTGGGAACTGGTGCAAATATTGATACTCTGGCTACCATAATTGCTATGAGCAATAAAACCCTGTGTCTGACTTAAGTGTCTGGTGTCTTCTGCCAGCATCCATGAAACTGTGCTTGGCTAGTTTGCTATCCTGAATGTGGGGTAAAACTTTAGACCCGGCACAGTTCTCAACTTGTTCATAGAAGCTGTTCCCCCCTAATTTCCCCAAAGTGGAAATAACACAATGTCCATCACTGGGAGAATGGATGAAATGAATTGTGATATACTTAATGAGGGAATACCAGTCTGTAATAAAAAGGAACGAACTACTGAAACCCATAACATGAATGACTAAAAACAGGTTGAGTGAAAGAAATCTTACACAAAATGGTACTAACTGTCTGATTGCACTTAGCAGAAGTTCTAGAATAGGCACAATTAATCTATGGTGTAAAAAATGAGGACAGCGGTTGTTTCTTGGTGAGGGTAAAGGTGGAGACTGACTAGGAAAGGACATAAAGGAACTTTGTTGGGTGATGAAAATTTCTCTATCTAGATAGGTGTTGGGTTGAGTGTTGCATTTTTCTAAATGGATAGAATGGTACACTTGATATTTGTCTATTTCACTGTATATAAATTTTACCTTAAAATAAAAAGAAAACTGCAGAACAAATATTAAGATCTAGTTAAGTATATGCAAGTTGAAATGTTTAGGGATAAAGAGTATTCATGTCTGCAACTTATTTTGAAATGCATACAAAAATAAGATGGATTGATGGGTGGATAGATATATGGATGGAGAACTGGTAGATATGTGATAAAACAATCAAAGCAACATATTAGTAATTGTAGAATCTAATAGTTGGGTATATCACTATACAATTCTTTCAACTTTTTTTTTCCAACTTTTCTATATGCACAATATTTTTCATTAAAAATAATGGGGAAATACACTTAAAATTCTAATGGGGTTAGAGATTCTATATTTTACTGTGAAAAGAGTTTGTTAATGAAAATAATGTTGGGAAATATTACTCAAAGCCAGATATGTTGGTCTTTTCAGTTCTTACATATAAGTTATAAACCCAGAATGTCTCTCAGACAAGAGAGACACAGAGAAATGAAAGATGTTGGGAAGGTTTCTAGCTCAGCATTAATACAATTTTTAAAATGTGTCCGTTAGCTACATAACACTTTACTAATAAAGAAGGTATCTTTTAAAATGATTATGCACAAGTTTATTAGTAACATGATCCATACCCATCATCCCCTAAGTCCATAAAAATTCTAATAAGTGAATCAAAATCTTATTAAATAATTGACATTTATTATATGTTATAATTGGGCAAGTTTAGATAAATTTATGACAAATTTATAATACAACAGAGTCAAATTTATGACTGTTGTATTATATTTTTATATGTTTTATTCATATCTTTTTGAATTTATGACATACTTTTGATCATATCTGTAATGCTTTTAATGTTGAAATAAATTATTATATTATTTCCTTTGGAAAAAATATAATTTACTTTGTGTAACACATTTTCAAAAAAAAAAGAGTTACTACTTTTTGATGAGGCAGAAAAAGGGTTAATGTCAGTGGGGCCCAAGGGAGACTGCCCACACCTGCATCCCCTCCACAGGAACTGCCTAGGCTCATCCCCTAGATATAAATTAAGCTGTTAAACACTACTAAAAAGGGGAGCTAAGACCTCAACTTGATTTAGCTAGTTCCTGACACCTGCTCAGATTGCTGAATCCTGACTGCAGTCTAAACAGTAAGCCTCATTACAATGCAATTAGAATAAAATTAACATTAAAGCTTGCCCCCCACGGTGGGTTTTCTGTATGCATTATGGGTAAGAACATGCACAGAAAGAAATTAGTTATATAACCTGCATATGTCAGTCAAATGACCTCAGAGGGACCCTGCATCTCCTGCTGTAAGAAAATTTACCTACCCTTTTCTAAATAAGAAAAAGCTAGCCTAGAATATAGGGCAGCCATCTTCCCTAGCCAATGCCCCTTGGTTCCTTTCTTCTGACTTTAATAAAATCTCTCCTTGTTTTCTCACTATCCTGAGCCTTGTGAATCCTTTCACATTGCAAATGAACAGGGGTATCCAGAGACAATACACTTGTTGTTTTTTTTTTCCTTTTTAAAAGATTCTATTGGAGAAGGGGGACAGGACGTTATTGGGGAACAGTGGTGTGTTTTTCCCAGGAGTTTCATCAGCTCCATCCAAGTCAAGTTGTTGTCCTTTCAATCTTAGTTGTCCTTTCAATCACAGCTCAGCTCTAGGTCCAGTCGCCATTGTTAGTTGCAGGGTGGGCAAGCCACCATCCCTTGAGGGAGTCCAACGGGCAATTTTGTGTTTGAGAGCTGGCTCAGCTCTCTGGCCCATGTAGGAATCACAGGCAGCCCTGTTGCCCAGAGCTCGCGCTCTAACCAAATGAGCCACCCGTCCACCCCTACGCTTGTATTTTTAAGTAAAGAATTATGTCAGATGAGCTTCTTCAAGTGTCTTACTATCTATACCCTACATCTCCCTACATCTACTATCTATATCCTGTGTGAAGAAACTAAATTGGAGATCGATCTCTTCATCCCAATATTCTGCTCTTTGCTTTGTCTCCTAACAGTGAAAATACAAATTACAGCTGTTTTTTTCCAAATAGAAAGCATCGTTATTTTCCTCCTTCAAAATACATCATTTTAGTAAATAATTTACACAATACAGAGATACTGAACACTTTTTCATACGTGTTTTGTCCAGATAACTAAGTTTGCTGTTTGTTGTATATAAGGGACATATTTCATGCCAAAACATAAAAATACATAGTACAAGGTATATATTCTACTGAAATGGATGTATCATACATAATTGATTTAATCAATCCTTGTTGATGGAACATTAGGTCCCAATGTTTTCATTATTAAAAATAACATTTTAGGGGCAGCTGGATGGCTCAGTTGGTTAGAGCACAAGCTCTTAACAACAGGGTTGCAAGTCCAATTCCCTCATAGGATGGTGGGCTGTGCCCCTGCAACTAAAGATTGAAAACGGCAACTGGACTTGGAGCTGAGCTGTGCTCTCCACAACTAGATTGAAGGACAATGACTTGGAGCTGATGGGCCCTGGAGAAACACACTGTTCCCCAATATTCCCCAATAAAATAAAATAAAAAATAAATAACATTATAAATATTCTTGTGTGTGCCACACTTGTCCTAGTATAAAATCTTGGAATAAGGTTTGGATTACAGTTTATGTATACTTTAAATTTTGTTAGATATCCTAAATTTCTCTCTTGGAAGGTTGTAGCAATTTATAGTTTCACCAATAGTGTAAAAGTTTTTTAGCTACTACCTCAACTTCTAAAAACCTGCAGTTCCTATCGTGTGAAGTATTTAATAAAGGAACTCTTAAATATTCACTAGAGGGAGATTTCTCATCCTTTATTTACCAGAAAGACTCCCAGCCATTTCAATTAAAGACTCTGTAAAGGTTATTACAATTGATACTCCTTTGTTGTAATTAGACCCATACATAAACATCCCAGGGAGATGGTAACTCACCATATTTTTTAAAGCCTATCTAGTTTTAAAAGCTTTCAACAGCCACTATAAGGAAATCCTTTTGATGGCAAACTTCAAAGCCTTGTTTTGGTTAAGGCTCTTTTCTTTTTGTTTCAATTTCAGTAAAAAGATGAAATATCTGATCCCTTTTCTTGAGAACTAAATTTTCAGTCATTAAAGGCATGTCTCCACAAGCATAGCTACAACCAGAGCCAGAACCATAGATAGATTAGTGAACCAAAAATTCTAATGCTCCATTAAATAAGCCTGTGCAAATTAAACTATTTCAGGTGTTGTCTAATCCAGCTAGACCTTAGAGTTTAGAGAGGATTAGAAATTTGCCTAAGGTCACCTGTGAATAATTAGTGACAAATCCCAGACTCAGCCCAAAATCTATCTGACTTTGAGACCTATTTCACTGCCTTGGTTCATATTTTTTCCAGTTTAAAATAGGAGTTTTGTTTTACTTTATTTTTATGGAGATATGCTTGACATATAATATTATATTAGTTTCAGGTATATAGCATAATTTGGTATTTGTATATATTGCAAAATGATCACCACAATAAGTCTAGTTAACATTCATCATGACTCATAGTTACAGTTTTTTCCGGTAATTGAAAAAAAATGTATTAAAATGTTCACAAAAGTACAACGATTGAAAAAGAAAACAAAAATTAGTGAACTTGATGGTTTTTATCTACCTAGATAGATTTCCATGGAAAAGCTACAGATAGTTTGGAATTTTATCTCTAAGTAATCCCTTTTAGGTTCCACCTTACAAAAATCACGTGTAGTTTTAAAGAGTTCTCATTCTACTAACAAGACATGGAAAGGGTAGCCCTCGCATTTAGAAGCAGCCCCACTGTTGTCATCTGATGCCAGGGTAAGGAACGAAGGGACAAAGAAAAAAGGGCTCAGAGACCCACAAGAGATGGTGTGAGGTGAGGAGGAAGCCCCCTCTCCCCTGCTCTGAGTGCTTCACCAAGTGTTAGTGACTTCTCTCAGACAAGCCTGTTCCAGACCCAGACCAGGAGGCTGGTGACATCTCTGGGCTAGGGAGAAGGTTGGGGAGGAGAGTCTCTGCAGAAAATTAAGGGGTGATGGGATCTGTTTTGGTGGGCAGGTTACATAGTTAAGTGTGGAAGGAGGCAGCATGGGGGAGCTGACAAAGTGTCATTAGAGGAAGTGCTGGTGGGTGCTCTGGATGGCAGATCTCAGTCTTTGCAACAAAAGCCAAAATTAGGGCTCTTACTGTCAGGATACAATTTTTTTTCTTGTGATGAGAACTTTTAAAATCCATCCTATTATTTTACATAAGTGCCAGGACAACTTTATAAAGTAGCTAGCATTAGGACCATTTTTGCAAGGGACCTAACTGAGTAAGAAAATACTTTTGATGAAACAGACTTCAGGATAAAAAAGGTAACAAGAGACAAAGATGGACATTTCATAATGATAAAGGGCTCTATACAACAAGAAGACATAACAGTCATCAATATTTATGCCTCCAATCAGGGAGCACCAAAATATACCAAGCAACTACTAACTCAATTAAAGGGAGAAATTGACCCAAACACAATTATATTAGGGGACCTAAATACATCATTGACAGCTATGGATAGATCATCCAAACAGAAACTAAATAAAGAAATATCAGCCTTAAATGATATTTAAAGAGCATTTCAACCTAAAACATCAGACTATTCATTTTTTTCTAGTGTACATGGAACATTCTCGAGGATAGACCATATATTGGGACATAAACTAGCCTTAACAAATTTAAGAAAACTGAAATCATACCAAGCATACTCTCATCGCAAGGCTTTGAAATTGGATATCAACTGCAAACAAGAAAGCAGGAAAAAAACACAAATACGTGGAGATTAAACAACATACTTTTAAAGAATGACCAGGTCAAAGAAGAAATAAGAGGAGAGATCAAAAGATACATAGAAACAAATGACAACGAAAACACATCCTACCAAAATTTTGGGGATGCAGCAAAAACAGTTTTAAGAGGGAAATTTGTATCATTATAGGCTATCTCAAGAAAGAAGAAAAACGCCAGATAAATCAACTCATGTCACACCTTAAAGAACTAGAAAAAGAAGAAAAAGTGAAACCCAAGGTCAGAAGAAGAAAGGAAATAATAAAAATCAGAGCAGAACTAAATGAAACAGAGAACAAAAAAACAATAGAAAAAATTAATGTGACAAAGAGCTGGTTCTTTGAAAAGGTTAATATAATTGACAAACCCTTGGCTAAACTCACTAAGATAAAAAGAGAGAAGACACTAATAAACAAAATCAGAAATGAAAGAGGAGAAGTTATCACGAACACCACAGAAATACAAAAGATCATCCAAGAATACTATGAAGGACTATATCCCACCAAATACAATAACCTAGAAGAAATGGACAAGTTCTTAGAAACATATAGCCTTCCTAGGCTGAATCATGAAGAACTGGAAAATCTAAATAGACCGATTACCAGTAAGGAAATTGAATCAGTCATTCAAAACCTTCCCAAAAGCAAAAGTCCGGGACCAGGTGGCTTCACTAGTGAATTCTACCAAACCTTCAAAGAGGGTCTAATACCGGTCCTACCCAAACTCTTCCAAAAAACTGAAGAAGAGACAATATTCCCTAATTCATTTTATGAGGCCAACATTACCCTGATACCAAAACTTGATAACACACAAAAAAAGAAAACAACAGACCAATATTTCTGATGAATACAGGTGCAAAAATCCTAAACAAAATTCTAGCAAATCGAATGCAACAATACATTAAAAAGATTATTCATCACGACCAAGTGGGGTTCATCTCAGGGGCACAAGGATGGTTCAACATCCACAAATCCATCAATGTGATACATCACATAAACAAAAGAAAGGACAAAAATCATATGATTATATCAATTGATGCAGAAAAAGCATTTGACAAGATACAACATCCATTTACGATTAAAACACTTAGTAAAACAGGTATAGAAGGAAAATACCTCAACATAATAAAGTCCATATATGACAAACCCTCAACTAATATCATAATTAATGGTGAAAAACTGAAGCCCTTTGCTCTATGTTCAGGAACACAACAGGGCTGTCCCCTATCTCCTCTGGTTTTCAACACAGTGTTGGAAGTCCTCGCCAGAGCAATCAGGCAAGAGAAAGAAATAAAATGCATTCAAATTGGGAATGAAGAAGTTAAACTGGCACTCTTTGCAGGTGACGTGATGCTATATATAGAAAACCCTGAAGACTCCACCAAAAAGCTATTAGAAACAATCAATGTATACAGTAAAGTTGCTGGCTACAAAATCAACGTACAAAAGTCCATTGCATTCCTATATAATAACAATAAAATCTCAGTAAAAGACATTAAAAAAACAAGTCCTTTTGCAATTGCAACAAAAAGAATAAAATACCTGGAAATAAACTTAACCAAGGATGTGAAAGACTTATGTAGTGAAAACTATAAGACATTTTTAAAAGAAATTGAAGCAGACACAAAGGAATGGAAAGTCTTTCCATGTTCAATGGATTAGAAGAATCAACATAGTTAAAATGGCCATATTACCCAAAGCGGTATACAGATTTAATGCGATCCCCATGAAAATCCCAATGACATGTTTTAAAGAAATAGAACAAAAAGTCATCAGACTTGTTTGGAATCACAGAAGACCCCGAATAGCCAAAGCCATCTTAAGAAAAAAGAACAATGCTGGAGGTATCGCACTCCCTGACTTTAGCTTGTACTACAGGGCTACAATAATCAAAACAGCATGGTATTGGCAGAAAAACAGACACACAGGCCAATGGAATAGAATTGAGAACCCAGAAATAAAACCACATAAATATGGACAGATGATTTTTGACAAAGAAGAAAAAAACATACAATGGAGAAAACACAGCCTCTTCAACAAATGATGCTAACAGAATTGGAAAGCCACGGGCAAAAGAATGAAACTGGTCTGCTATCTGTCACCATGTACCATAATTAATTGAAAATGGATCAAAACCTTAAGCATAAGACCTGACACAATAAACTGCATTGAAGAAAACATAGGTACTAAACTTATGGATCTTGGCTTCAAAGAGCATTTAATGAATTTGACTCCAAAAGCAAGGGAAGTAAAAGCTAAAAGAAATGAATGGGACTATATGAAACTTAAAAGCTTCTGCACAGCAAAAGAAACCATCAACAAACAAAGAGGAAACCAACTGAATGGGAGAAGATTTTTGCAAACAGTGCCTCCGATAAGGGGCTAATGTCCAGAATATATAAGGAACTCATGAAACTCAACAACAAAAGAACAAACAACCCAACTGAAAAATGGGCAGAGGACCTGAAGAGACATTTCTCCAAGAGGACATACAAATGACAAATAGACATATGAAAAAATGCTCAACATCACTAATCATCAGAGAAATGCAAATAAAAACCACAATGAGATATCACCTCACACCATTCAGAATGGCTATCATCAACAAGACAAATAGTAACAAGTGTTGGAGAGGCTGTGGAGAAAAAGGAACCCTTATACACTGTTGGTGGGAATGCAGACTGGTGCAGCCGTTATGGAATGCAGTGTGGAGGTTCCTTAAAAAATTACGAATAGAATTACCATATGACCCAGCAATCCCTCTGCTGGGTATCTACCCAAAAAATCTGAAAACATTTATCCATAAAGACACGTGTGCTCCAATGTTCATTGCAGCTTTGTTTACGGTGGCCAAGACATGGAAACAACCAAAATGCCCTTTGATAAGATGAATGGATAAAGAAGTTGTGGTATATATACACAATGAAATAGTATTCGGCAGTAAGGAAAGATGAAATAGGACCATTTATGATAACATGGATGGATCTAGAGAGTATAATGCTAAGCAAAATAAGTCAGACAGTAAAAGTAGAGAACCATATGATTTCACTGATATGTGGTGTATAAACCAAAAACAACAGAAGAACAAGACAAACAAATGAAGGAACAAAAACTCATAGACATAGACAATAGTTTAGGGGTTACCAGAGGGTAAGGGGGCAAGGGTCGCGGGGCTGTAGAAGAGGGTAAACAGGGTCTAATATGTGGGGATGGAAAGAGAACTGATTCTGGATGATGAACACACAGTGTGAGATATAGATAATGTATTACAGAATTGTACACCTGAAATCTATGTAATCTTACTAACAATTGTCACCCCAATAAACTTCAATTTAAAGAAAAAAAAAGAAAGAGAATATTTTTGTAGAACAGAGGTCAGCAAAGTACCTTAACTTGTTTTCCAAATAAGATATTTTAGAGACATACCCACAGTCATTTGTTTACATGTTGTCTATGGCTGCTTTTGTATTATAACAGCAAACTTAAGTAGTTTTAGCAAAGACCATATGGCCCCAAAAAACCTAACAAACTTACTCTGAGGCCTTTTAATAAAAAGTTTGTTGACGCTGACATACAGTAGGAATTAGAGCCAACATTCAAACTCAGTTCTGTCAAATTCCAAATAATTTGTGCCCCATTACCTAGTCTAATTATACTTGGTTATTATGTATACATATTTTTGCCAAGGGTTTGACAGCATTTCTCTTCTCCTTTTGCACATGGTATAGTACTGTGGCCTGCATGATAATACAATTACATGTTAATTTAACATCTTTGGGCAAAGGTCATCCCATAGTTATCCCCACTGAGCTTGTCTCGTCAGGCACATGTAGGTTTTATATATATGGTAGTCCTTCCTTATTGGCAGGGGATATTCCAAGACCAGAGCTGGATGCCTAAAACTGGGGATGGTACCAAACCTTATATGTACTATATTTTTTCCTATACATACATACCTATGTAAACTTTATAAATTAGGCACGGTAAGAGATTAATAAAAATGGATAATAAAATAGAACAATTATAACAATATACTATAAGTTATGTGAATGACTTTGTGGCCATTACTAAATAAAATAAGGGTTACTTGAACACAAGCACTGTGATACCATGATAGCTGATCTGATAACTGAGACGGCCATTAAGTGACTAACAGGCAGGTAGTGTATACAGTGTGGATACTCTAGACGAAGGGATGATTCACATCCTTGGTGAGATGGAGCGAGATTTCATCACACTACTCAGAATGACATGCAATTTAAAACTTATGAATTGTTTATTTCTGGAATTTTGCACTTAATATTTTCAGACCACAGTTGACTGCATGTAACTGAAACCATGGAAAGTGAAACCATGGATAAGGAGGGACAACTATACATTATTTTGGTGGTTTCTTGGAGTTGAGGGGAGGTTGCTTAAGTGACTGGTAGAAATCCTGAAGGGAATTCTTTCTTGATTATCAGTCAAAAGCTAGCCAAGTTCAACCTTCCCATAAAATCACTATAACTTAATCAAGTTTTCTTGTTACAGATTAAGACAGGGAAAGCGGGAATAGGATTCTATGTGGTAAGAAATTTGTCAACTTCCAATTAAAGGAAATAGCCTCTAATCTCTCCTAAAATCCAATAAAATGACAATGAAGAGAGTTTTAGGAATAAAAACCATAAGCCCACAGGGCAAAGAGAATAAGAGAAGAGACATTTAAAAAATAATGACATTTGGAAGATAGAAAACAGATTAACTGCCTTAGCAGACCCAAGAAAGTTGAATTCTAAGCTGTCCATGGGAAAGCCAGAAAGCAAGCCAATTTACTGCAAATTTCCCAAAAGCTCAGAAATTAAAGGCCCAGGAACTAAAGCCAAGAGAATTGGTTGACAGTCTTTTTAAGAGTTAGACTCCACATTCTACTCCCATTCTATATGTTCATTCATATGCTTCCACTCCAGACTTTCTTGTCTCCAATATTTCAGTCTTTTCCTTCCAGGTCCCTGACCAGTCAGCCATGCAATTGGCTTGGGTGGGGGAACTAAGTAAGAGACATTTTGGGGACAACTTCCTTCAGCCTCTGCTGGTTCGTTCTTTCCCCTTTTGCAAGCAGCAGCTTATTAGCCGCTTGTTAATTTCTCTCTTAGGAACACCATGCTCTGTTAACCATCTCTACCACTCCTGGCTGCTTGAACCCCCTGGCTGCTCACTATAGTAATTAGAGTCTCCTGGATGTTGTAAGTTAAGTGCTGCCCCAAGGTTTCTATTACTTTGGGGCCCCATCTTCTCCACGGGTATTGACAAGTCCAGCTCTGTGCTCTCCTACCCTCATCCCTGACACGCAGAGGAGACCACTGAGCTCTTGTTTGGTACCCCTCTAACAAGCACATTTCTGATGGCCTCAGTGAATGGTGCATCCTGGGACCCTCCTATGAAACGTAATTCTCTGGTGGGTCTTCCAACTACCTATAATATATCCAATTGTAGGGAAAATGTTGAAGAAAATTTGCCTTCATTGGTTGATGTGAGCTTTTGTCTATTAGCTTTTGTCTGTTACTGCACATGAGGTGATGGTTAACTTAGGGTTAAAAGAAGTCTGTGCTTTGACTAGGGGTTGAGTAAATTCTCCCTGTGGTCTCATCCTCCCGAGTAGAAGAGTTATGGGATAATGTTGCTTTCTGTCTGTTTCGCCCACATCAGCAGATGAAGTGAAGAAGTAGCTAAGTTATGTCAGGATGATGGGACAGACATGTTGCCAGGCTTGGAAGACCTTGGGTCGATGGTCCCAAACAGGAATAGTAGATATTGCTTGTCCGAATGAATGAGCCCTTCAGCCAAATAAGCAATATTTTTATCATAGTAACTGCCGAACTCTCCCAGAACTGGCTAATCCCGGAGTAGGAGGCAGGGACAAGGAGCTTGGCTCTAAGGTACATTTGAAAAGCTATATAAGACAGACTTCAGTTGAAAAAGAGAGATTGCAATAGGAGAGAGAGATTCTTTGGTAATTCATCATCATTCTGGCCTTCTTGGAAACTTGAAAACGGCATTGGGAGACGCTCCAGTCTCAAATTGCGGACCTGGTTAGGTTTGGCTGGTTCCTGATCTTTCCAGAGTTATTTCCTATGGTTCGGTGAGCTTCTTTGGCATAACATTGTTATTAATGTGTGTACACTTTAATTTTAACTGCATTTTACTTTCTGTCATTGCACATTCTTGTGGTTGTATTCTTTGATTGCCTTGATTGCCTTTGACTTTTACTATTGTATACTGCTAACTGGATTGATTGAATAGTGCTAACTTAATTGATTAGATATTGCTAAATAAACTGATTAATTCCCCTCTCTAGCGTGTGTTCCTCCTCCTTCCTTTCCCCGCTCATCATTACACCAACATGCCCACTTCCCTCAGCCTTTTTATTCTTTCCTTTACCATCTGCCAGGGAAACTCAGATATTTCAGCTTCAGTGAGTGTTAATCATTACTTTCTTTTAAGAGGTACTGAAGCATCAAGTTTGCCCTATTCTTTGGGGGTTTTGCCATGTTGTTAAATCTCATGTCTTGAAAAAATATCCCAACATAATAATTTATTGCTTATCTAGTCTTTTATTCTGACCCCCTTGAAAAGACCCCTCAAAATCCAATCCTAAGGTTACTCTCTTGGCTCCTATCACTAGTCTCTTTTCTTCATTTTCAGATCCATCATGTCCCCATCCAGGTTATGCTGGGATTTAATCCCAGTTATTGCAGTTCTAAGAAAGTTTTGGCAAGGCCATAAGGAGTCTTCAAGTCAAAGAGGCCCATGAGCGGAATCCTGTGTTTTATACGAATGGGCTTGCTTTAATATTCCTGCTGCTCCTACTCATTGACTGAGAAGCAACCAATGTGGGAAATGTGGCCTTGAAAAAAATGTAGTGATGCATTTGAAACAGAGCATATGGGACCATCAGTCATTTAGGATCCCTATAGTCAGATAGCTAAGAGGTACATTCTTTTGCTGTCAGACCTCATGTGGCAAAGGAAGAAGGGGGTAACAGTTTTTTACAATAATTTATTTCCAATTTTATTGAGACATTATTGACATAGAACACGTAAGTTTAAGATGTATAATGTGATAATTTCATACATGTGTATATGGTAAAATGATTACCACAATAAGGTTAATTAACACCTCCAGGGGAAACATTTTTTAGAGGAAACCAGCAGTTTGACATGCCCAGCAAAACAGCCCAGGAAGACCACCTGGCAATAAATGAGGTCCACGAGTCCCAAGCCTTACCCACACATTCCTCACTTTTATGCATAAATATATTTAGACAGCCAAGGGTCATCGAACATTTGAGGGAAATCTCTAATATGAAAATAAGAGACCAAAACAAACACAAACAACAAGCAGGGTGGATGGGGTGACTCAGTTGGTTAGGGTGTGAGTGGTTAGTCGCCGGTTCGATTCCCACATGGGCCACATGTGCCCTTCCCTGAGCTGCCATTGAGCTCCCACCTGGGTAGCCAGACGGCTCAGTGGGTTGGAGCACATGCTCTCAACCACAGGGAGTGCCTGGTCCACTCCCACAAGGGATGGCGGGCTGTGCCCCATGCAACTAAGATTGAACAATGGCAACTGGACCTGGAGCTGAGCTGCACCCTCCACAACTAAGACTGAAAGGACAACAACTTGACTTGGAGCTGATGGGTCCTGGGAAAAAGTACTGTTCTGCAGTAAAGTCCTGGAAATACACACTGTTCCCCAATAAAGTCCTGTTATCCTTCCTCAATAAAATCTTAAAAAAAAAACACCACAAAAACATAAACAAAAACATAAAAACTACAACCTCAAAAGAATCAGCGATCATACCAGGAGAAGAAAAAACAAGAAAAAAAATATATACATATATTATATATGAATATATAATTGCTAACCTCAGAAAGACAGGTTATTGCATCCAAAAAGAAGTCTTTGGAAATTAAAAGTATGAAACCAGAAATGAAAAAACTCAATAAATAGGTTGAAAATATAGTTGAAGAAATTTTTCAAAATTTAAAGTAAAAAGACAGAGATAGAAAATAGATGATAAGGGGCAGCTAGTTAGCTCAGTTGGTTAGAGCGCAGTGCTCTTAGCAACAAGGTTGCTGGTTCGATCCCCACATGGGCCACTGTGAGCTGTGCCCCCCATAACTAGATTGAAACAACTACTTGACTTGGAGCTATGGGTCCTGGAAAAACACACTTAAATAAATAAATAATTAATTAATTAAAAAAATAAAATAGATGATAAAAGACAATAGAGGAGCAGTACAAAGATTCAATAGCAAATGATAGGACTTACAGGAATAGAGAAGCAGAAGGGAGAACAATCATTAATAAAATAATTCATGCAAATATCACCAGAACTGAAGTATAGGAATCCCCAGATTGAAAGGGCTCATATAATGCCTAACCCACACAAAGAATAAAATTAATCCCAGCTCAAGACATATTATTATGAGATTTCATAAAACCAGGGACAACATAGAGAATTAAAAAAAATTTTTTTTTCTTAAAAAAGGGAAAAATTCAAGTATTGTTTGTTTTTTGTTGTTGTTGTTTTTACAAAGCATTAAAAATCAGAATAGCATTTGGTTTTTCCACAGCAACAAATAGAAGCCAAGGGAACTGTCTTCAATATTCTGAGGTAGAATGATTTCTTTTTTTTTACGAAATTTATTGGAGTGACAATTGTTAGTAAATTTACATAGATTTCAGGTGTACAATTCTGTATTACATCATCTATAAATCCCATTGTGTGTTCACCACCCAGAGTCAGTTCTCCTTCCGTCACCATATATTTGATCCCCCTTACCCTCATCACCCACCCCTCGGTAGAATGATTTCTAATCTATACCTCGTCAAACCAAGTCAACTAATTGTCAGCATAGAAAAAAGATATTTTAAGATACGCAAGGTCTCAAACAAAATGAATCTCTACACATCCATTCTTTGAAAGCTACTAGAGGATGTGCTCTGCCAAAGTGAAAGATAAACCAAGAAAGAGTAAGATAGTTCAGGACAGAGGGATTTGTTATGTACTGAATTGTGTCCTCCCCCAAATCTACTGTTGAAGTCCTAACCTCTAGTACTTCAGAACATGACTATATTTGTTGCAAATATTTTTAACCTTTTAAACCACAATTACTTTTGCACCAACCTAATAATTAAAGTAAAATGAGGTCATATGGGTGGGCTGTAATCTAATATGACTGGTGTCCTTATAATAAGAAGAGATTAAGATACTGACACACATAAAGGGTCGGCCATGTGAAGACACAGGGAGAAGATGACCATCTATAAGCCAAGGAGAGAGGCCTCAGGAGAAACCAACCCTGCTACTACTTTGATCTCTACTTTTAGCCTCCAGGACTGTGAAAAAAATTAATTTCTGTTTCTAAAGCCACTCAGTCTGTGGTACATTGTTATGGCAGCCCGAGAAAACAAATACAGGAACCAATATATCATATGTTTGCTATATAGACAGACATGAGAAAAGTAGCTCTGGAAAACAGAAAAAACTGTCCGTGTCTCTACTTGTGAGACATTCACAATGAGAAATGCAGGAAACTCATGCAGAATTATCTCCCAACATCAAGGAATGACAATATAAGGAGACTATTAGCAATATAGAGGTAAATACCAAAAGAATTAGTTAAAAAGGTTGAAATTAGTTACTCCTGGTGAGTGGACATGTGGCATTATTAGGAAGGGGAGTTAGGCGATGATTAGTGTTTTCATCACAAGACTTGAAGAACTGTATGACTCTTTAAACTATGTATGTGGACAACTGATAAGAGTGAAGATGAAATTTTAAAAAAAGTCATAGAAGACAGTCACATATTTTCAGATGTTGAGGCTTATCTAACATTGAAACTGACCTGTAAATTCAAGTTCCAAATTATTAATATTCTAAATAATCTCATGGTTATCAATAGTAACTTTTAAAAAAGAAATGTTACTTAAATTTATGAATTTTACCATCTCCCCTGCCACCCTGCAATGATTAAACAAAGCATTGTATTCACAACATACAGAAATGGAAATCACTTTGCTATACCATATAGATGCTTGTAAGGTAACTTTTTTAAAAAATCTGAATCAGCTTTGTAGTTTATTTACTTCTGGGAAAACCTTTAGGATTAGAGTGGACTGGAGGGAGGACAGTATTCATTTTCTTTCAACAAATCAGTCAGCATAATAATCCATTCTATTTTTCTTTTGTATTTAGTTTATAGTGGTGGTGCTAGAAAAAAAGTCTGCAAGTTTAGTGAACACAACTACCAAAAAGGCTTACCATGCTTTCTTTTATGGAAGAGGTTTGACAAGCTATATCAAAAACTCAGGAGGAAAGGGGATATTTTTAGAGATAATGCTATCTCAACTTTAGCAAGAAAGAGAAAAGAAGAATCTGACAGAAGTATAGAAGCACAAAATAATTTTCCAGCACCCCCTCACCCTACTGAATTTTGAGTCACATCATTTAGTGTAGCTTCTTGTTAATTTGAATGAATGCAAAGAACATCCAAACATTACCTAATTTCAAATGTAAGTATTAACTGTATTCTATTATTAACTAGAAATTATTTGATAAAATCTGGGATTTGTATAAATAAAGGGTTAAATCCAAGTGGATTAGTTCTAGAATCCATGATTTTAACCACTATGTGATGTAAATATTTATTTAACTGAAAATAAATATATATTTAGCTTAAATATACAGTACTTGACACAGAATATTCAGTCCATAAATAGCAGGTGTTATTATTTCAAGTAGAGGAAGAAGACATGTATAGTTTCAGAGTGCACCATCCAAGAATATAAACTTAGTGGTGCGTTTGTTACCACATAGAGAGAGTCTACCAGAAAATAATCCCAAACACAAAGAAAGAAGAACCAAAAGACGGTAAGGAAAAGTTCTGATGATGCATTTGAGGCCCAAGAATGAGCTGTGCCTGAAGTCAGTATCTTGGACTTTTTGGTTATGTGTGCCAATAAATTCTCCTTTTTTATTTAAGCAAAATTGAATTGGATTTCCATCACTTGCTACTGAAAGAGTTCTAACAGCCTATTGCACAAAAATTTATTAAGCATCTATTATGTGCCAGGCATTCTATCAGTCATCAGAGTTAGAATGATGAATACACTTACCATTTTTGTTCTTGGACTTATTTCCACAGTGTTAGTAGCTAACTACCTAAGAGACAGCTGGTTCAGCAAAAGGTGTAATTCACAGCAATTTACAGATCTTTGGAGGACATAGATCTGTATGGAGCCAAGGAGATTCAAGAGTTCTTGTCATAGATTGCAAATGAATAACGACAAATTTTTTCAGTGTCTCCCATCTGTGGAGCAGATTTCTCCATCACTTGAACCTGGGGCTTGGCATGTGATTGGCTATGGCCAATGTGACATTAGTAAATGACATTCAAATGCTTGAAAAGTGCTTGTGCTCTGAGAATGCAGGCTAGCCTTTGGAAGATGAAAGACCATTGCAGAGAAAGGCTTAGCCACCCCAACCGCCCCAGGTAAGCCAAACTCCCACCAACCCACCAAGTGACTACAGTTGCATGAGCAGCAAAATAGCTTAAAGCCACTAAGTTGTGGGTGAATAGTTGCAAAAAGCAAAGGTGAACTCATACAGTTCTGACACTTGTTTTTGTAATAAATTCTAAATATCTTATCTTTTAAATATATAAAAATAGGAAGTTTCAATTATGTAATAGTGCTATAAACCAGTGAATTGTTTAGGGGTCAAGCTTCAGGTGCCACTCTTAAGGATATAGGGAACAGACATTGGATTCTTCAACTCTGTTCATCCTAGAGTGGGGTTGTCTTTAGAATATTTTATCCACCTCTGTAGGGAAAGGGCCAGGAGAGCAGTTTCCAGGCTCTCGGCCCTGCTTACAAGGTCACTGGCTTGTTCCCATGCCTGCTCAGCCCACCTGGATGCCCCCCCTTATGTTACCAGCTGGCTGCAAGCCACCCTTGTTCTGCATGCTATTTAACTGTCGGGGCTGCCCCAGCGGACATTGAGGCTGCTGTTCCTGGTCTCAACTGGCCGCCCTTGAGAATATACCGGTGGTATCAACCCGTAACCTACTGTTCCGTTGTCTTTTTTCGGCCTCACCAAATCCAAGAACCTGCCAGGAGTTGAGCTCCTGCATTACAAACTCTCATATGTTCTTTAAAAAAAAAATAACAGCATTATTGAGATATAATTCACACACCAAAAAATTAACCCTTTTAAAGTGTACAATTCATAAAGGACGTCAGTCTATACCTCTCTTTTCTTGTTATGTCCTTGATTTTGGTACTGGGATGATATGTATTGGCCTCATAAAATGAATTGGGAAGTGCTCCTTACTCTTCTGTTTTTTGAAAGGGTATTAATAGGTTTGGTATTTTTTTAAATTAAAATATTTGGTAGGATTCACCAGTGCAAACATTACGACCTGGGCTTTTCTTTGTGGGAAGATTTATATTTACTTATTCAAGTTTTTTACCCCAATATATGTCTATTCAGATTTTCTATTTTTTTCTTGAGTTAGTTTTCATGATTTTTTTCTCTCTAGGAGTGGCTCCATTTTTATCTATTTTTAAAATTATTGGAATTGTGATGTTCATATCCTTTTCAAATGAAAAAATCTATTAGGTTTATAGGGTCTCTCTTTTCACTTTTCATTTTGGTAATTTTTATATTCTCTTTTTCTTACTCAGTCTAGCAAAAGGCTTATCAATTTTATCTTTTCAAAGAACCAGCATTTGGGTCCTTTTCTCTGTCTTCTTGTTTTTAACTCATTGATTTTTATTCTGATCTTCACTATTTCATTACTTCATCTTAACAGGTTTGATTCACTCCTCTTTTGCTACCTTCTTGAGGTGGAAGCTTATTGTCTTCCTTCTAATATAAGCATTTGATACAATTAATTTCCCTTTGAGTATAGCTTTAGCTGCTTCTCTTAAATTTGATAAGTTGTATAGTTACCGTGCTAAGGTCCAGTTGCCTGCCGCTTTAGAAAGTTAAAAATCGAGAGACAAGGTTGGTAGAAAGAAAAGCAGGCTTATTCAGAATGCCAGCATACTGGGAGATGGTGGACTCCTGCCTAAAGTACATCTCCCTGTTCCTAGAATGGTCAGAAGGTTTGATAGGTACACAAGAAGAAGTAGAACAAAGGAAAGGAGAGTTAGTCATGTGACTCTTCTGGTAGAACATCTCCTGGGGTCCAGTTTGTTTTGCGATGGTTATCTCGAACCCGGTCTTATGGGTGATTCATTTGTCATCTGGCAGAGAATTACAGTCAAGAATTGAACCCTGGTTGCTAGTGTCTGGAAGGCTGAGGGCTGACTCAGTCTATGGCAAGTTAGTGTTCTGCTGATGAGCTAGATTAACAAGGTATACATGTTGCCTTAGGAAAGTAGAGCAATTGAATCGGGCAGTGAGGGGGAGAAACAAAAAGAGAAAACAGCAGAATATCAGGGTGGATCAAACTGCAAACTAGCTAAGTCTAACTATGTTATTGATTTTCACAGTTTTATCCTTACAGTATTTTTGTTTTCATTCGGTTTCAGGTATTTTCTAATTTTCCTTGTGCTTTCTTTTTGGCCGGTGGGTTATTTAATATCCAAATACTTGGGGAATTTCTCAGATTTCTTTCTGTTGTTGATTTCCAATTTAATGCCATTGTGGAAGGAAAACATACTTTGCATGTTTTCAATCCTTTTAAAATTTATAGACTTGTTTTGTGGCCTACCATATGATCTATCCTGGACAATATTTATTTGAAAAGAATGTGCATTTGAAAAGAATGTGCATTCTGCTGTTGTTAGATGGAGTTTTCTGTTTATGACACATACTTCAAGTTGGTTGATAGATTTTTAATATCCTTGGTGATTTTCTGTCTCATTCTATCACTTACTGAGAGAGGAATTTGAAACCTCCACCCATAACTGAGTTGTCAATTTCTCCTTTCAGTTCTCATGACTTTTGTTTTACATGAGTTAGAACTTCTTTCCTTTTAAAGGCTAAATAATATTCCACTCTATGTGTGTGGGGACAAAGCCCCCAAAAACAGGTTCCAGGCTCTCGGCCTCACATAGAAAGGTGCTGGCTCGGGTAGTAAATGGCCATCAACTGTGATCAGATGCCAGCAGCTGTGGCTAGTTGGCCGTCAGCTGTAACCCGTAAGCCATTGGCCACTAATATAACGGCTGTGGCTACGCTAGCAGAAAATGGGGGCTAGTAAGAAAATGGTGGCTCAGCCTGCAAGAATGGATTGCAGAGAGGCGGATGCTGCTGGTGAGAATATAGTGGTATGACTCCCCTACTTATGGCTCCGTGGGTGTTCCTTTTTGGCCTCACCATGTCCTGAGTTCTTATGTGGGGAGCGGGAGCAGAGACCCCGCCTGACACCCGGCACGACAACGTGTATACCACATTTTATGTACCCATCAGTGGACACTAGGTTTGCCTCTACCTGTTGGTTATTGCAAATAATGCTACTACAAATGTGGATATGCAAATATCTCTTTGGGTCCCTGATTTCAATTACTTTGGGTACATACTCAGAAGTGGAATTGTTGGATCAAATAGTAATTCTGTATTTAATATTTTGAGGAAAAACATTACTGTCTTTCACAGCAGATGCACCATTTTATACTCCTGCCAGCTGGCAAAGCCATGGTTTTGTTTTTTTTCCTCCCACCACAAATCTAGTCGGTCTTCTCTGGCAGCAGAGCTGCTTGTTTTCTTGGCTAGCCCTACCCACTGGTAAAACTACAGTTCCGGACGGCAGGGCAGTAAAAAAGCAGCCTCAGGCAGAAGGTCCTAGACATCTATTGTTCCCACTAGAATTTCTAGAAGTTTTTCAAGAACAGATGTTTCTCAAATTGTTGTCTATTATTAATAGTCTAGTGTCCTGAAATGGTTGTTTTTGACAATTTTGTCCAGTTTTATACTTGTTTTGGTGCAGAGGAATTGTTGACCATATCACATAGCAAGCAATCAGAAAACAGTGGCTACCACAGACCATCTTGGTATCCAGTTGTGGGAGGCTCTTGAATGTCAAGCTCAGTGGCTGAACTTTATGAGGTAGGGCATGCAGAGTACAACGGAGAGAGAGCTACTGTCAGTTTTGTGAGTAGCTGATCTGGGAGGTATAGTGCAGGATGGCTTACAGGTCAATCTAAATATGGAATGAAGTTCTAAAGAGGATTGCAGGTAGGAATGGGAGGGCTTGGGAAGGACCAACGATCCCAATCGTATTTCCCCTAATAAGCTGCTAAATTGTATAAGACAAGAACACTTCGAAAGACCTCTGATTTCCAGCCGTGCATTAATAGAACAATTCTTCAAGCCTTTGTGCACGGTTTCCTCCAGAAATCCAGTGGTTTCCAGTCTTCCTCATGGTTCAGTTCTATTTGCAAGCTAACCACGCTCTGGGCAGTGCTAATTCAGATGTTCCTTTGTAAATGGTGAACCAAAGAGGGCGGTGGAAGACAGCTGTCCTGCTGTTACACAAGAACCAAGGACTGTTCCTTGTTAGCACCCACTTTGGGAATTCTGAGGATGGTCCGGACAGTTTTATGTAAATCTCTCCTTAAAGACCCACAGCGCTTCCTTTAACAACCTCTCTCTTCCTCCAGTGCAGGAGTCCCCACCCCAAGCAAAAGATGCCCCACCCAGCCCAAGGCCGGGAAGATGTCCCACCCAGCCACAGGCTGGGCCGGCCTCCTAGGCTGGTTTAACTGGTTAGGACAACAGAAGCCCGCTGGCACAAAAGGTCTGAACTTCAGTAGCTGAGGAACAGGCTGGCCACCGCATGGAGACGAAAGGTATTTCCTTTTTCAAGATCACAGGTAGTGCCCCCAAACCACCTACGCGGACAGTATTTGCTTGGGGTAGGTGGCTGTCCCACCCAGTCCCCCAAGACCAGGAACTGCGCAGGCTCCCGCCGAGCGCTAGCGCGGCGCGTTCTCTCGCGCGCTCCCTCAGTCTCCTCAGCGAGCTACTGGGCCGAAGGAGGCGCGGATCTTCCTGGGTGTTGTAGTATACTTCCTCGACGAAGTGCCCTCCCGTAGGTTGGGCGGTTGGGTTTTCGAGAACTACGCCTCCCAGTGTGCCCCGCGCGACGGCACAGGGCGTTCACCCTTGTGGGCCTTAGCCGTCAACGCAGAGAAGAGGACCCGGGAAGCCGGCTGCGGCGGGAGGAGGGAATGCGCTTGCGCGCTGGGCCGGCTCGTCGTGTTCTGTCCCAATCATTGTAAACAGGCGGAGGCTGGGGCGGGTTGGGAATGGGGCTCCCAAGACCGGTGTGGGGCGCAGCGCAGGAGGCGGCTACGGTGGCTGCGGTGGCAGCGTGAACGCGAGGAGGAGGTGGCTGTGGCGGGGGCGGACGGTCGCGCGGCGGCGGGCTCAGGTTCGTAGCGGTGAGCGGTGGCGTGCGGGGTCGCAGCGTTGCCCGTCGCGTGTCCGGAGAGCCCTCTCCGCAGCCGCGTCTGTATGTGGCAGCGTGCTGGGCTGGGCGCGCCGCACGCCGGGCTGGAGTTGGGGGTGGGGGGCGTGGCTGCCCCACTGCGGGTTCTTCGCCCGCAGGCTTCTCCTCAGTTCTCGCCCCCTTTGCTGTGCGTTCCTCCCACTTGCCAGCCGGGCCTCCCTCCTGGCAGCCGCGTTGGTGCTGTGGTGCTCCTGGGGTCTGGAGGAGGAGAGTCAGGAGCAGAACCCCTCCTCCTTGGGGTTCCAGGCCTCCGGGCAGCTCTGGGGCACTCCGGGACGCAGGCGAGCGGACTGGCTGTCTTTTATGTAACCACGCCGTGAGTTCTCATCGCACCCGGGATGTCGACCCGAGTCCAATGCTTGCCCGGTGGACTAGGAACAGGCTTTTGATGTTTCCCACCGCTGGCAGGGAGGCAGTGGGGCTCCTTTGGGTGCTGCGGTCCTTAGTTCAGGTTTCAGTGGGAACGGACGGACAGTCTGGGGTTGAGAAGTCCTTTCACAGCGCACTTGCAAGTGTGCTGGTACCAAAATGCTGTTATTGAGGTCAGGTGTTTTTTTTTTTTTTTTCAATCGTTGTGTGAGTGAAACAGGTTTTGCAAAATATTTCACACCTCAGTCTTATCTAAAGCGATTATGCTGTTTCAAGTTTGGGGATTCATTACTACAGAGCCTCCCTCTTGAGCAAGCATCAGGATTCCCGTAGGGCCTAAAAGAGTTCTAGATAATAATTAAAATGTTAATTTGAGGTAGTTTGTGGGTGTGAAAGAAGTACAGTCGTTTGGACATTGAGTTGACACACCATCTAGCCTCATTAGAAAAGCTATCACTGGATTTTTTGTTTAGTGGAGTGGTCCTGTTCAGATGCTGGAGCACTTGGAGTAGCATTCCGTCATGCTTGGCAGCTAGTCACAAAATATTTAAGTGGTGATAAGCAACAGGCCCACTTTTGCTTTGGTGGTCACGAGGCAGCACTTTTAAATGGGACTGTGGATGAGAAAGGTAACCTCACTTTCAGCCTTTGGAGTTATGGTGATTTGATTATTACTTTCTAAGTATCTTGTTGAAGATGAGTAAATTCCATAAGCTGTATTGGATGTAGGAAGGAAGTAGAGTGGTTCCCACTTTTCATAAGTGACCCATAAATTGAAGTAGGGTAGGCCAGTTTAACAGTAACTGTTGAGAATTCTTTAAACAAAGTAGCTTCAAGCAATGTGACATAACTTAAATGCTATCTCTTCAAAATAGTATTTCTCATTTTAGATATTTGAGGCACCATTTCTCCCCTAATTTAGAAAAACAGAAGTGGTATATAAAAAAAACGCATATTAACTTTAATTTCTATTTGCACAGTTGTATGCTTGATCAGGAGAGGCTGGGTCCCGAACGTAACCCAAAAGTATGTTCTTTCTTTTTTGAAAGAAAAATTCCAATAGAAACTTACGTTAGTTTACATGGAGACAATAAGGAAATATGCAGATCATTTAGTGTAGAGGAATTACTTGTAGCAGGTACTGTGCCAGAAGAGGACTTACAAAAGGATAAGGCAGTAAGTAGCCCTGCCTTCAGGGTGGTAAGACTTTATCTCTTACTTGAAATGTCAACAAGTAAAATATGTTTTTAAGATTGCTTTGATTGGAGAAAGTATGCGGATACGGTGGGTGTAGAAATGAGGAAGTGGTCAGTTTCTAAGTAAGAGAAGGAGAGACTGAGGAAGGGGCAGTAGTAAGGACGCAGTGTATATAGGAGGGGATGAAAACAACCAGTATATATGCATAGAAAGGTGGCCATTTCCGTAGAAGGAACAGTGCCAGCAAAAGCACAGGAGTCTAAACTTACACAATGAGTTGTAGGATCTGCAAGTATAACTAGCAAGAGTGTAGGGTGGTGGCAAGACATGCAACTGGGGAGGTAGGCAGAGACCAAATTATGGATAGTCTTGTATACAGTAGAAGTAATTTCAGCTTTACCTTGTAAGCACATAGGAGTCACTGAGACTGGATAAACAAGAGAGGCCTAAGCCAGTCCCATCCATTTTAACTCCCTGATGTGTTAAGTATTATATCAGGTACTTTATACTTTGTGTCCTTTAACTTAAGGAAAGCTTAGGCATGACTGAGGAAGAAAATGGGGAGAAAGCAACTTAAGGCAGAGGGAAAGTGGGGCATAATTGGAGAGTGCATGGTACACTTTTAAGAATGGGAAGTTCTCCACAGCTATAGCATTGAGTTAATTATAAATACTGAGTTTTTGGTAAGTAGCAGAAGATGAGGCTGCACAGATAGGTCCTTCAAGTGTTGCATGCTATTCTAAGGATGCTAGACGTTTTTTCCTGTAGTTAATAATAGAATATATGAATTTTAATCAAGAAAGAGTCATAATAAGGTTTATTTTAGAAAAGTCATTCTGCTGTTGTATAAATTTCAGAAGAGATAGAGGAACGATAAAGGCAGGATGCAGAAAGATTGCTTAGGAGTTTTTGTAATACTTGAGGTGACAGATAAGGGCCTAAACAAAGGTAGTGTCAGTGGAGATACAGAGGATTAGGTTAATAACATAAATATTTAGAAGGTAGAATTCATAGGATTCAGTAACAATTGGATTTGGGGAGTGAGAAATAGTAGGGAAAGATGACTTGGATTTTAATTTGGGTGATTGAATAAACAATACTAATGGAATAAACAATGAGATGGAATTCTGGAAGAGGTCCATATTTGGGGAGGAATAATATTTTAGCTTTTGGATATACGGAGTGGAAGTTTTAATATGAAACATCCAGGTGGTAACATCTGCAGAGTTGGGTATGTGGGTTTGGAGTACGAGAGAGAGGTCTTGATAACAGTCCTCAGGCTGTATATTATTGCAGGTGGTAGCTGAAGCCTTTGATTTACGCGAACTAGGAAGAGTTTACTGATGGACAGTAGTTCTGGAAATAGGACATGGAGAATAACATTGAAAGCCAGATAGAGGAAGAACTGGAAAAGGAAATTTCCTGTTTCGAGATGTAGAGAAATCATGAGAAAATGTTGTAGAATCCCAAATGGGATTGTTTGAAAAGGAAGCTATATTTCATAACTGACTCCAGAAAAAATAAAAATTAAAAAAAGGAAGCTATACTTCAAATGTTTTGAGAATTTGAGTAAAGCAAGGATTATTAAGAATAATGAATTTGATAACTGAGAAGCTTTGTAGCATTCTACTTAATGCTAACAATGGAAAGAAGCTAGGTTTCATTGAATTGAGAAGTAATTTGGTGGTCAGAGAGAGGAGAAAGCAAATGTAGATTACTTCAAGAATAAACAAGTCTTAGCTATAAAAGGAAGAGTAGGAGGTGTTAGCAGAGGGGATAAAAGGTTAAGGGAGGGATTTTTAACTGGCAAAGACTGGAGTCTGCTTTCTTCTTAAAACACCTTTATTGAGATGCAATTCATATAACAAAGTTTACCCTTTTAAAGTGTACAGTTCAGTGGTTTTTAGTATATTCAGAGTTGAGCAGCCATTTCCACAATCAATTTTAGTACATTTCCATTACTCCAAAAGAGAAACTTCTTACTCATTATCAGTCAGTCACCATCCCCCCTGTTCTCAGCCACTAACAACTACTAATTTACTTTCTGTCTCTGTGGAGTTACCTATTATGGACATGTAAACGGAATCACATATGTGATCATTTGTGACTGACTGACTTAGCATGTTTTCAAGGTTCATCGATATTGTAGCATATATCAGGACTTAATTCCTTTTTATTGCTGAATAATATTCTGTTGTCTGATTATGCCACATTTTATTTTCCCATCAGTTGAAGAACATTTAAGTTGTTTCTACTTTTTGGCTGTTAGGAATAATGTAAGTTTTGGCTGTTAGGAAAATTTGCAAGTTTTTGTGTGGATATATGTTTTCATTGCCCTTGGATATATACCTAGGAGTGGAATTGCTGGATCATGTAGTAACTCTTATGTTTAATGTTTTGAGGAACTATCAAACTGTTTCCCAAAGGAGCTGAACCATTTCACAATTCGGTGTAAGGATTGTAATTTTGGTGTAAGGACTGTCATTTCTCCACATCCTCACCAACACTTGTTATTTTCTGTTTTGGGTTTTTCTTAATTTTTAATTTTTTTTATTTTAGCTATCCTAATGGGTGAGTTGGTATCTCATTGTGGGTTTGATTTGCATTCCGTGGTGGCCAGCGCTAAACATCCTTTAACATCAGGAGGATCAGCTTTTCCCATTTCTTCGAAAAAAAGCTGTTGATATTTTGATACAGTTTATATTGAATCTATAGATCACTTTGAGTTACAGCAATACTTTGCTGTCTTAGCAATATTGAGTCTTACATCCATTAAAAAGGGTGTTTTCCTGATGGAGACGTCACTTTCGCTCCAGAAATTGGGTGGCGAGCGAAGACCATCCTTGGAGGTATGGAGGCTGGGAGGTGAGAAAAGCTGACAGAGCTGAAGTCTTGCAAAAGCGTTCCCTTCTTTCTGAAGAGACCTGTTATGTGTTCTCTGACCTCTGAGATGTGCTTTATGGGGCGGAGAGAAAGGCCATACTGACTGCGTTAGGAGTTGAAGCCAAGAAAACCTTCTGGACCGCCTTCGCTCTCCTGGGAATACAAGGTTCCAGTCTCGGTTTAAATCCTGGTTTCACCACGGATTGGGTGACCTTGAGAGTCACTTAGTAGCTTCCGAATATTGAATGTCCACTGTATTCCAGGAACTTTCTGTTTATTATTTCATTTAACTCTCACAGTAGCTCTACAAGGTAGATCTACTCCCGTTCTGCACAAAGGCTAGAAGGCAGTGTGGGCGTGGAAAGGCTCGTGGGCTCAAGATTCAGTTGGCCTTTTGAATCCTGGCTTCATTACTTGTGTGACCTTTGTTAAATTCTTTGTTTCAAACCTCTTCATATATAAATGTTGGATAATCTTTCAAGGCTTGTTGTAAGGTTAAAAGTAGTGCTGGCCACAGAAGCATGATGTGTTTTTTTTAATATCATTAAATAATCTATATTATTCATAAAAAAATAAAAAGAAAGGGTGTTTTCCCATTTATTAGGTCCTCCTTAATTTCTCTCAGCAGTGTTTTGAGGTATCAGAGTATAAGTCTTTCACCTTTTTGCTTTTATTTATTTTATTCTTTTGGACGTTATTGCAAATGAAATTTTTTTAAATTTCAGTTTTGGAATGCTCATTGCTGGTATACACGGTTGATCCTTGAACAACGCAGGAGTTAGGGACTCTGACCACCATGGATCGAATATACAGTTGACCGTTGCAAATGAAATTTTTTTAAATTTCAGTTTTGGAATGCTCATTGCTGGTATGTAGATACACGGTTGATCCTTGAACAACGCAGGAGTTAGGGACTCTGACCACCATGGATCGAATATACAGTTGACCATTGAACATGGGTGTAAGTGGACTCATGCAGTTCAAACTACGTTGTGCAAGGACCTGCTATACAGCTTACTTTCTATCTTAATCTGTTTTCATCTTGTATCCTCTAACTTTGCTAAAATCATTTATTAGCTTCAGTAGTTTTCTTGTGTATTCTTTGAGGTTTTATAGGTAAGATCATGTCATCTGTGAAGAGAGCCTGTTATACTTCTTCCTTGCCAATATGAATAACATTTATTTATTTCTTGCCTAATTGCCCTGGCTAGAACTTCCAGTACAGTGTTGAATTGAAGTGGCAAGAACAAACCTCCTTGTCTTCTTCCTGATCTTAGGAGGAAAGCTTCCAGTCTTTTACCATTAAGTATGATGTCAACTGTGGGTTTTTCATTTTTGCGTTTTATCAGTTTGAGGAAGTTCTATTCCTAGTTTGTCAAATGCTTTGTGGAAATTTTGTTGAGTGTTTCTTAATTTTTACATATTTTTAACTTTTCAAAAAATGCTTTCTGTTACTGATTTCCAATTTCGTTTCATTGTGGTCAGAAAACGTATTTTGCATGCTTTCAGTCTTTCAAAATTTGTTGAGATTTGTTTTGTGACCTAACACGTGATCTATCTGGGAGAATGTTTCAAGTGCACATGAGATGAATATGTATTCTGCTGTTGGGTGGAGTGTTCTGTAGATGCCTGTAAAGTCTAGTGGATTTAGAATGTTGTTCAAGTCTGCTGTTTCCTTATTGATATTCTGTCTATTGGCCTATCCATTATTGAAGTTGAACTGTTTTTCTCCTTTCAATTTAATTTTTGTTCCATGTCTTTTGGGGTTTTGTTATTAGGTGCTTATATATTCATAATTGTTATATCTCGTTGACAGATGCTTGTTAACAATTTTTGTTTTAAAGTTTATTTTGTTTGATTTTAGGATAGTCATCCCTTCTCTCTTTTAGTTACTGTTTGCATGGAGAATATAAATGTATATGTATATGTATATATTAATCTTTTTACTTTTATCTTCTGTCTTTGAACCTAATGTGACTCTTGTAGGCAGCATATAGTTGGATCTTATTTTTTTGTTATTGTTCCATCCATTCTGCCAATGTCTGTCTTTCGATTTTGGGAATTTAACCTACTTATATTAAAATAATTACTAATTAGGAAGAACTTACTTTTGCCCTGTTGCTATTTATGTTCTATATATCTTACATTTTTTGTGTTCCTCAGTTCCTCTGTTACTGCCTTCTTTTGGGTTTCTTTCCAGCATACCATTTTAATTCCCTGAAATTTCATTTACTGTATGTTTTTGAGTTATTTCTTAGTGATTGCCCTGGGATTACAATTAACATTTTAATTTGCCACAGATTAATACCAATTTAATTTCAGTAGTGTACAAAAACTACTCCTATATAGCTTCATTCTCCTCTATGGTGCTGTTGTTACAAACTATATACATTGTATGCCTGATTTACAATTGTCACTTTATACAATTGTGGTTTAAATCAGGTAGGAGAAAGAAAAGATACAAATAAAAATATATGTATACTGTGTTTTATATTTGCCTATGTAGTTACTTTTACTGGTATTCTTTATTTCTTCATGTGAATTCAGGTTACTGTTTAGTGTCCTTTCATTTCAGCATAAAGGACTCTCTTTAGCATTTCTCATAAGATAGATCTACTACAATGAATTCTCTTAGATTTTTCTTAACCTGAGAATGTATTACATTCTCTTTCGTTTTTGAGGGATAATTTTGCAAAATGAAGAATTCTTGGTTGACGGTTTTCCTTTCATTACCTTGGCTATGTCATCCCATTGCCTTCTGGCCTCTGGTTTCTGCTGAGAAGTCAGCCATTGATATTGAGGATCCCTTGTATGTGATGAGCCACTTCTCTCTTGCTTCTTTAAAGGTGTTCTTCTTGTCTTTGAACTACTTCTTTTTAATATAGTTTTTTTAAAAAAGATTTTATTGGGAGAAGGGGAACAGGACTTTATTGGGGAACAGTGTGTACTTCCAGGACTTTTTTCCAAGTCAAGTTGTTGTCCTTTCAAGCTTAGTTGTGGAGGGTGCTGTTCAGCTTCAAGTTGTTGTCCTTCCAGTCTTAGTTATGGAGGGTGCAGCTCAGTTCCAGGTCCAGTTGCCGTTGCTAGTTGCAGGGGCGCAGCCCACCATCCCTTGCGGGAGTCGAACGGGCAACCTTGTGGTTGAGAGGACGCGCTCCAACCAATGGAGCCATCCGGGAGCTCAGCGGCAGCTCAGCTCAAGGTGGGGTGTTCAATCTTAGTTGCAGGGGCGCTGCCCACCATCCCTTGTGGGACTCGAGGAATTGAGCCGGCAACCTTGTGGTTGAGAGCCCACTGGCCCATGTGGGAATCGAACCTGCAGCCTTCAGAGTTAGGAGCACGGAGCTCCAACCGCCTGAGCCACCGGGCCAGCCCCCGTCTTTGAACTGTTTGATGAAGATGTGCCTTGGTGTGGATCTCACTGAGTTTATTCTGCTTGGATTTTGTTGAGCTTCTAGGATATATAGTCTCTTTCATTAAATTTGAGACGTTATTGGCCATTATTTCTTCAAATAGTCTTCCTTCCCCTTTCTTCTCTAATGTCCGGATTCCTCAGGGAGAGTTTATAGTGATTGTTTTTTTCCTGTGTATGGGCTGTTCCTTCTTATTTCTTTGCATGTATGTAACTTTTTGTTGTTGAAATTGGGCATTTCGAATATTATAATATGGCACCTTTGGAAATCAAGTTCTCCCCTGTCCCTAGTGGTGTCGTTGCTTCTTGTTGTAGCTGTTGTTGTTAGTTTGTTTGGTGACTTTTCTTAACTAGTTTTGTAAAGTATGTACTCTTACCACGTGTGCTTATTGAAGTCTCTGTTCTGTACTGGTCAGCTAATGATTGGACAGAGATTTTCTTAAACATTTGGTACCAAAAACATCTCCCAGTATTTTCAGAGTGGTGCTGTGCATCTTTTGGGGTTTACCTTCAGTATTGAGCCAATTTACAAGTCTGTCTTGGCTCCGTTTCCTGTTTGTCCAGAGGTCAAGATCATCCAGAGGTGAGAGTGTGTAGGGCCTTCTTGGGTAAGATAAACTCAGTGGGATCCACACCAAAACACATCTCCCCCCAGCTTTTTCCCCCCCGCTCCGGTTCAAGCTGTTGTTTCTCAGTCTAGTTGTGTAGGACGCAGCTCCCTGGCCCGTGCTGGTGTTACGAGCCTTGCGCTCCCCTTGGCTGAGGCAGTCGGTTGCCAGTCGTCGGTCGGCAGCTCATGGCAGCTCTCGCCGACTGCCGGCAGCTCACATTGGCTGCTGGCCACTCACGCTGGACACCAGCTGTTCATAGCAGCACACAGCAGCTCACCGGCAGTTCATGCCAACCTCCAGCTGCTCACGGCAGCCCAGGGAGAGCCGTTGTTCACAATCTTAGCTGTAGAGGGCGCAGCTCACTGGCCCATGTGGGAATCGAACTGGTGACCTTCGGCATTAGGAGCACTGCACTCCAACCACCTGAGCCACCCAGCCGGCCCTACCAAAGCACATCTTAATCAAATACAGTGGTACCTTGGTTTTCAAACGTCTCTGTTGACGAACATTTCGGTTTACGAACGCTGTAAATTTTATGGATCCATGGTATCATTAGATAGTAAAATTCGTGCTAAATTTGCAGTTTTAGGGGTTTATTTTAAAGGTCTGGAATGGATTAATCTATTTTGCATTGCTTTCTGTGGGGAAACCGTGCCTCGGTTTTCGAATGTTTCAGACCTCGAATGGTATTCTGGACTGGATTACCTTAGAAAACTGAGGTACCACTGTAGTTGAAAGACAAACATAGAAAATCGTGAAAGAAGCAAGGGAGAAAAGGCTCATTGCATACAAGGGATCCTCAGTATCATTAACAGATGACTTCTTCATCAGAAACCTTAGAGGCCAGAAGGCAGTGGGATGACAAGTTAAAATACTGAAAGGAAAAAACTGTCAACCAAGAATTCTTTATCTGGCAAAATACCTGAGCACATACCTGGGCACTCAACGTTGTCTCCTGGATTCCTGGGAATTTGTTGAAGCTGTTCAAAGTCTTTATTCCCAAAAAACATCTCATTGCTCAGCCTTTCCTCTCTAGATTTTTGGTCAGTGTGTTTTCCCCAACTATTAGCTATTGCTTTAGGCGGCAGCAGTGAAAAAAACATTGTAAATGTTTTTGACAAACATTCTTCATGCCCCATAGTGGCTTTAGCCCTGGCAGAGTTCTTAGCAGCGTTAGCTCTAGGGGTGTTGATAGTTAGCAGCAAAGGTCAATAAAGCAAGCTTTCAGCAGATCTTCTAGGGAGCCATTAGACAGGCTGAAACAAGTAATTTTAATTTGTTTGCATCTGAGGTTTGTTCTGCTGTACCAGTACTGGGAATGGGGGTGTTATTTTTAAGACTGATCTGGGATTGCACTGGAGAAAGTTTAATGTCACAAACAAAGCTCTTATGTTCTTACCAAGATTAAGGTGATTTTCTTGAATAAGTACTTCCTGGCTTGCTGAAAGCTTTTGGGTAGTTTCCAGTGTTCTGAAAAACAAGTTGATTGTTTTTAGTTTTTAGTTGTTTTTATCGAGGGGTGGACTTTTGTGGTTCCTTATGCCACCATTTTGCCAACATCACTTCATCTACCTATTTATTACTCCATTCATTTTTAGGCTACATGTATCAGTAAAATTCTAGGGAATTTCTTGTAGGCAGCACACAGCTGGGTCAGTATTTTCTCTTTCTCTGTGCCTTGCTTTATTTCTAAGGGACTTTAGGTACTTATAGAGATGGAATAGGATAAACATTTGTTGGCTCTTATAGACAGTGCTGCGATAAGCATCCTTTAACTTACATCTTTGCTCAGTTTTGTGTATTTGGGGGAGAAAGTTTTTTTTGTTTTTTTTTGGAGCTTTTTATTTTTGATTATTTATATTAATTTCAGGTGTACAAAAACAACATAATAATGATTAGACATTCACACCCCTCAAAAAGTGGTAATCCCTCCAAGTCTATTATCCGTCTGACATAGTACAGGCTATTACAGTACCATTGACTATATTCCCTGTGCTGTATTTTACGTTCCGTGACTATATAAATATTTAATTATAGTTGCCATTCAGTATTATTGTATATTAGTTTCAGGTGTACAGTGCAGTGGTATGGGGAATAAAGTTTTAATAGTATAATTGTTAGGTCAGAATATTAGTATTTGATAGGTATTGCTAACTTGCCCCTTTAAATGTCTGACTTTACACTTTTACCAGTTGTGTATGAGGGTGTCTCTTCACATCCTCCTCAATATTGGCTGTCAAACTTGTTCATCTTTAGAAAATTGAGTGAAAAAGAGCATATCTTTAATGATCTGTTCTTTTATTTTTTAAAGTGTCTTCTTTGTGTACTTTGTGTTCATATTCTCTACCATTTTTTTTAATTGGTAAAATATTTGTCATGTCTAGTACTGGTATTTTTTTTCTAGTTTTTTTCTTGATTTTAAAATTTCGTTTATTGTGTTTTAAAAAATGTACTTAAGATCTTTTGAAAGTTTTATCAAATGCAGAATCAAGGGAAAAAAAACAGTAAAACTTCTTTAACCGGAGTCTTATAAGGGGTGGGGGATACAGTTTAGAAAATCTCAAGTTTTGTCCAAATATTTTTATAGTCTTGTTATTGTATAGTTAATAGCATGGTTAAATATTGACTAATAATTATTATTACGACATAGTATCTACTGTATGCCAGGAATAGCATTTTGTTTAATCTTGGCAATGCCACATAGATGTCAATGTTCTGTTTTACAGATTAGGAAACCTACTCGATGAAAGGTGATGGCACTTAGTTAAAACCTACAGCTATGTTACAGACAGAGCTATGATTGGAACCCAGACCATCTGTCACACTCTCGAGCCTGTATACTTCTTGTTTACCAGATTGTCTCTCCATCAGGATATTTCCGAGTTTCCTTACGGAGGGATGGTGGCCTGGGTTAGACAGAAATAATGTGATTGTGTTTTCCTTAGCCATTAAAGATACTGCTGAAGGTTTAACAACTATTTTCTATTCTAGAGATGTTTTATATACATACGAGCAAAGATGTATGTGTAAACATGTATACATTCTATTGTAAACAGTCATGTAACAGTAAGGGAACCAGTATGTGTTGAGCACTTTAGTAGGCCTGTTGCTTTATATTTGAGTGAAGTCTTTCAAATTGATCACCTTGAAAGGTTGTACAGATACTTAAATATGAAGCTTTTGCATAAAAGGTTTCTGAAAACAAAACTACTAGTAAAACTCATTTGGAATTGCATTCATGATGTAATGAATGAAGCATGGTGTATCAATTGAAGGTTAAATGAATTCAAAAGCAGTAAAACTTGAGAGCCAGATATTGTGACTGGTTGAGAATAAAACTATACCATCACCATTGTGTAAAAATGGGGTGTGTTTGTCGGTTATAAAAACAATGTTTTTGCGTGACTGGGACTTTCTCCTTTTTATAGATCGAGATCTTTTACCAACCTGTCAGTGATAGGTGCCATTAAATATATTTGGATAACGAACTGCTCTCTTGAGAAAAAAGGGAGGGGGAAGATGAGGTAAGAGCTTCCCCCACTTTACTGGGAAAAAGCATTTTAAGGAAAATTCATAAATTGAAGCTTTATTTTAAGGTGTTAGCAATTTAGTTGTTACTTCCAAAGTAATGATAGTGAATCAAGAACTTTGACGTTCTCTTTAGGAAAATTATGGGAAAATAAAGTAAGACTATAAAACTGAAGAAAAAGCTCACTAAAGTCCATTTAGTTATTCAACTGTTCTGGTAACAATCGAAAGCAGCAGGTACGTTCTAAGTTTTTCAGCTAAGTTTTGCATTTTAAGAAAATGAACATATTATACTAGATTTTGCTTTTTCAAGTTTTTCTCAGATTACTTTTTAAAAAAAATTAAGACTTTATTATTTTTTAGAGCATTTTTAGTTTCACAGCAAAATTGAGCAGAAGGTACAGAGAATTCCCAACTACTCTCTGTCCTCACACAACGCATAGCTTCCCAATTATCTACTTCCGCCACATTTGTTGCAATTGAACCCACATTGACATGTCCTTATCACCCAAAGTATAAACCATAGTTTACATTACAGTTCACTCTTGGTGGTGTACGTTCTGTGGGTTTGGTTAAATGTATTATGACATGTATCCATCATTATGATACCATACAAAGTGTTTTCACTGCCCTGGAGATCCTCTGTGCTCTCTGCCTGTTCATCCCTTCTTCTTCCCTCAAACCCTAGGAACCATTGATCTTTTACCTGTTTCCATAGTTTTGCCTTTTCCAGAATGTCATGTAGCTGGAATCATACAGTATGTAGGCTTTTTAGATCGATTTCCTTTACTTAGTAATATGCATTTAAAGTTCCTCCATGTCTTTTAATGACTTGATAGCTCATTTCTACTTAGTGCTAAGTAATCGATTGTCTGGAAATACCACAGTATATATTCACCTACCAGGGGACACCTTGGTTGCTTCCAAGATTTGGCAATTATGAATAAACATAATTCTGTAAATTAGCTGCTGTGGACTTCCATGTGCAGGTTTTTGTTTATACATAAGTTCTCAGTTCATTTGGGTAAATATCAAAACACCAAGGAGTGTGATAACTGGTCATGTGGAAAGTGTATGTTTAGTTCTACAAGAAACCTCCAAACTGTCTTCCAACCATTTTGCATTGCTACCAGCACTGAATGAGAGTTCCTGTTGCTCTACGTTCTCTCCAGTGTTTAATGTTGTTAGTGTTTTGGATTTTGGCCTTTCTAATAGATGTGTAATGGTAGCTTGTTTTTTTAGGTCTATTTAAAAAAATGGAGCTATAATTGACATATATCAGTTTCGGCTGTACAATATAATGATTTGATATTTATATATATTGAGAAATAATCACTATAGTAAGTCTAGTTAATATCTGTGACCCAAACATTGTAACAAAATTATTTTTAAGAAAAATAATTAAAAAAAATGTAAATTTGTTTTGTCACATTCATTGTTTTAATTTGCAGTTCCATAATGTGGAGCATCTTTTTTCCTCCTTTGGATAATTTTTTAAAACGTTTTAATTTTATTCCATGTTTTAAGTTTTTAATTACATTTGACATTCAATATTAGTTTTAGATGTACAACATAGAGGTTAGACATTTACATAATTTACAGAGTGATTCTTCCAATAAGTCTAGTCGCCACCTGACACCATACATAGTTATTACAATATTATTAGCTATATTCTCTATGCTGTATTTACTATGATTATTTTGTAACTGCCAATTTGTACTTCCTAATCTTTTCACTTTTTTCAGCCAGCTCCCCAATCCACATCCCATCTGGCAGCCATTAGTTTGTTCTCTGTATCTTCATCTATTTCTGTTTTGTTTGTTCATTTATCTTTTTTTTTTTTCAGATTCCACATACAAGTGACATCCTATGGTATTTGTCTTTCTCTGTCTAACTTATTTTATGTAGCGTAAAAACCTCTAGGTTCATCCATGTTGTCACAAATATGGTAAAATTTCATTCTTTTTATGGCCAAGTAATGTTTCATTGCATATACGTACCACATCTTTATCCATTTGTCTATTGATAGAAACGTTGCTTCCATATCTTGGCTATTGTAAATAATGCTGCAGTGAGCCATAGGGATGCACATATCTTTCGAATTAATGTTTTGGAATTCTTTGGATAACTATCCAGAAGTGCCATTAGTGGGTCGTAAGGTAGTTCTACTTTTAATTTTTTGAGGAATCTCCATACTGTTTTCCATAATGGGTGCACCAATTTGCAATCCCACCCACAGAGCAGGATGGTTTCCTTTTATTCACATTTTCCCCAACACGTGTTTGTTGATTATTGATGATGACCATTCTGATAGGTGTGAGGTGATACCTCATTGTGGTTTTAATTTGCATTTCTCTGATGATTAGTGATGTTGAACATCTTTTCATATGTCTGTTGGCCATGTGTATGTTCTCTTTGGAGAAATGTCTGTTGAGGCCCTCTGCCCATTTTTAATTGAATTGTTTGGGTTTTTTTGGTATTAAGTTATATGAGTTTTTCATATATTTTGGGTATTAACCCTTTATCAGTGGTGTTATTGATGAATATCCTCTTCTATCAAGTAGGTTGTATTTTTGTTTTGTCGATGGTTGCTTGTGCTGTTCAAAACTTTTACGTGCTGTAGTCCCATTTGTTAATTTTTGTTTTATTTCCCTTGCCTGGAGGAGATACATCAGTAAAAAATATTACTAAGAGCAATGTCAAAGAGTTTATTGCCTGTGTTTTTCTTCTAGAAGTTTTATGGCTCCATTCAGATCTTACATTGAAGTCTTTAATAAACTCATTTTGAGTTTCTTGCATGTGGTGTAGTAAAGTGGTCTAGTTTCATCTTTTGGCATGTATCTGCTCAGTTTTCCTGATACTGCTTATTGAAAAGACTGATTTTATTCCATCGTATATTTTTGCCTCATTTATCGTAGATTATTTGACTATATAGGCATGGTTTATGCCAATAATATCCTGTTTTGATTACTATACCCTTGTAGTGTAGCTTGATATCAGGTAGCGTGATACCTCCAACTGTTTTTTCTCAGGATCACTGTGGCAATTTGTGGTCTTTTACGATTCCATGTAAATTTTAGGATTATTCTAGCTCTGTGAAAAATACCATTGGTATTTTGATAGGGATTGCATTGAATCTTTAGATTGCTTTGGGTAGTATGGACATTTTAACATTGTTAATTCTTCCTATCCATGAGCATGGTCTATGCTTCCATTTATTTGTATTTTCTTCAATTTTTTCCTTCAATGACTTATAATTTTCCAAATACAGGTTTTTTTACCTCCTTGGTTAAATTTGTTCCTAAGTAGTTTTCTTGATGCAATTGTAAGTGGAATTGTTTTCTTAATTTCTCTAATACCGTGTTTCCCCGAAAATAAGACCTAGCCGGACAATCAGCTCTAATGTGTCTTTTGAAGCAAAAATTAATATAAAACCGGGTCTTATTTTATTATAAGACCCGGTCTGATATGATATGATATGATATGATATGACATGACATGACATGATGTGATATGATATATATACTGGGTCTTATGTTAATTTTTGCTCCAAAAGATGCATTAGAGCTGATGGTCTGGCTGGATCTTATTTGCGGGGAAACATGGTAGTTCATTATTGGTGTATAAAAATACAATAATTTCTGGTTAATTTTGTGCCTTGCTATTTTGCTGAATTCATTTATCAGTTGTGATAGTTTTTGGTAGACTATTTAGGGCTCTCTCTATATAGTATCATGTTATCTGTAAATAATGACAGTTTTACTTCTTTTTCCAATTTGGATACCTCTTATTTGTTTTTCTTGTGTGATTGCTGTGGCTAGAACTTGCAATACTGTGTTGAATAAAAGTGGTAAAAGTAGACACTCTTGTCTTGTTCTTGATATTAAGGAAAACACTTTTAGGTTTTTGCCTTTGAGTGTGATGCTAACTGAATTTGTCATATATGGCCTTTATTTTGTTGAGGTATGTTCCCTCTATTCCTGTTTTGCTAAGTTTTTATCAGAAATGGATGCTAGATTTTTTTCAAATGTTTTTTCTGTATTGATATCATCATATGATTTTTAGCCCTCAGTTTGTTTATGTGGTGTATCATGTTAATTGGTTTGAGGATATTGAACCAACCTGCATCCCAGGAATAAATCCCACTTGATCATGGTGTATCATCTTTTTAATTTATTGCTGAATTTGGTTTGCTAATATTTTTTGAAGGTTTTTACATCTCTGTTCATCAGGAATATCAGCCAATAGATTTTTTTTTTTGGGGGGGTAATGTTTTTGTCTGGTTTTGGATTCAGGGTAATGGGCCTTGTAAAATGAGCTTGGGAGCCTTCCCTCCTCTTGGATTTTTGGGAATAGTTTGAAAAGAATAGGCATCAAATCTTTGAATATTTGCTGAAATTCACCTGTGAAGCCGTCTGGTCCAGGACTTTTGTTTGTTGGGAGCTTATTGATTATTGATTCGATTTCATTAGTACTAATCAGTTTTTTCTTGATTCAGCCTTGAAAGATGGTATGCTTCCACAAATTTATCTATTTCTTCCAGATTGTCCAATTTGCTGTCACATAATTGCTTTTAGTATTTTCTTAAAATTTTGTGTATTTCTGTGGTGTGTTCTCTTTCATTTCTGATTTTATTTATTTGGGTCCTCTTTTTTTCTTGATGAGTTTGATAAAGGTTTATCAGTTTTGTTTATTTTTTTTCAAAGAAGCAGCTGAACCAGTTTTTGGTTTCATTGATCTTTTGTATTGTGTTTTTTTAGCCTCTGTTTCGTTTATTTCTGCTCTGATCTTTATTATTTTCTTTCTTCTCCCTTGGTGCATTGTTTGTTGTTTTTTTTTTTCTAGTTTCTTGAGGTGTGAGGTTAGATTGTTTATTTGAGATTTTACTTGTTTTTTGAAGTAGGCCTGTATTGCTATGAATTTCCCTCTTAGAACTGCTTTCACTGTGTCAGATAGATTTTGAATGGTGTTTTCATTTTTTTTGTTTCAGGGTATTTTTGATTCCTTGATCTCATTGTTAACCCACTTAGCCTTCATGTGCTTGTATTTTTCAGTTTTTTCCTTGTAATTAATTTCTAGTTTCACACCTTTGTGGTCAGAGAAGATGCTTGATAAGGTTTCCGTCTTCTTAAATTTATTGAGACTTGCCTTGTGGCCTAACATGTGGTCCATCCTGGAAAGTGTTCCATATGCACTTGAGAAGAATGTATATTATGCTGCTTTGGGGTGAAATGCTCTAAAATAATGTCAATTAAATCCATCTGGTCTAATGTGTCAATTAAGGCCGCTGATCCCTTGTTGATTTTCTGTCTGGATCCATTGACGTCAATGGGGAGTTAAAAATCTCTTACAATTACTGTACTACTGTCGATCTCTCCCTTTATGTTTGTCAATATTTTCTTTATATATTTAGGTGCTTCTACATCGGGTGTGTAAATTTTTATAAGAGTTATAGCTCTTGTTGAATTGATCCCTTTATCATTATGTAATGTACTTCTTTGTCTCGTGTTATGGACGTTGGTTTAATGTCTGTTTTGTCCGATGTAAGTATTGCTTCACCAGCTCTTTTTTTTCCCTGCCTTCTTCCACCTCTCCCCTTCCCCACTCCGGTTCAAGCCCTTGTTTCTCAGTCTAGTTGTGTAGGACACAGCTCCCTGGCCCATGCTGGTATTATGAGCCTTGCGCTCCCCCCAGCTGAGGCAGTCAGTCGCCAGTTGTCGGTCGGCTGCTCACAGCAGCTCATGGCAGCTCTCGCTGGCCACCGGCCACCCATGGCAGCATGCGGTAGCCCACAGCAGCCCACGGCAGCCCATGCTGGCTGCCGGCTGCTCATGTTGGCACACGGTAGCTCGTGGCAGCTCACGCCAATCTCCACCTGCTCACGGCAGCCCAGCTCCAGGGAGAGCTGTTGTTCATAGTCTTAGCTGTAGAGGGATCAGCTCACTGGCCCATGTGGGAATCAAACTGGTGACCGTAGGAGTACGGCGCTCCAACCGTGCTCCTATAGAGCTGGTTGAGCCAGAGAGAGAGCCACAGAGCCGGCTCTCTTTTTTCTTTTTCTTTTTCTGTTTCCGTTCTCATGAAGTACCTTTTTCTATCCGTTTAGTTTCAGTCTCTGAGTCTCTTTTGGTCTGAAATGGGTCTCTAGTAGACAACATATGTATAGGTCTTGCTATTCATTCTTTTTGTCCCTTCAGCCACCCTGTGTCTTTTTTTTTTTAACTTTCATTTATTTTAAGTGTGTTTTTCCAGGACCGTCAACTCCAAGTCAAGTAATTGTTTCAATCTAGTTGTGGAGGGCGCATCTCACAGTGGCCCATGCGGGGATTGAACCGGCAACCTTGTCGTTAAGAGCACTGCGCTCTAACCACCCCCACACTATGTCTTTTGATTGGAGGATTTAATCCATTTTACATTTAAAGTGGTTATTGTCATCTGATAAGTTATTTATGTTTGTTTTTTCTTCTTAAAGAAGTCCCTTTAACATTTCTTGTAATACTGGTTTGGTGGTGGTGAACTTCTTTAGCATTTCTTTTTTATTTTGATCTGGGAAGCTCTTTATCTCTTCTTCAATTCTAAATGATAGCTTTGCTGGGTAGAATAGCCTTGGTTGTAGGTCCTTGCTTGTCATGACTTTGACTATTTCCTGCCAATTCCTTCTGGCCTGCAAAGTTTCTGTTGAGAAATCTGCTGACAGTCTTACAGAAGCTCTCTTGTAGGTAATAACTGCTTTTCTTTTGCTGCTTTTAAGATTCCCTTTGTCTTTAACCTTTGGCATTTTAATTATGATGTGTGTTGGTGTGGGACTCTTTGAGTTCATCTTTTTTGACACACTGTGCTCTCTGGACTTGTGTATCTATTTTCTTTGCCAGGTTAGGGAAGTTTTCAGTCATTTCTTCAAATGAAGTTTTAATTCCTTTCTCTCTCTTCTCCTTCTGGTATCCCTATGATGCAGGTATTGGTATGCTTGATGTGTCCCAGGGGTCCTTTGAACTATCCTTACTTTTTAAAATTTATTTTTCTTTTTTGCTGTTCCTATTGGGTGTTTTGTATTAACTTGTTTTCCAAATTGCTGATTCGATCCTCTGCTTCATCTAATCTGCTGTTGATTCTTTCAAGTTTATTTATGTCAGTTAATGTGTTCTTTATTTCTGACTAGTAGTTCTTTTTTATGTTTCTTGTGTCCTTTTTTATGTTTACTATCTCTTTGTTGAAGTTTTCACTCAGTTTATTCTTAAGTTCATTGAGCATGCTTACAACCAGTGTTTTGTACTCTCTGTCTGGTACATTGCTTGTCTCCATTTTGTTTAGTTCTTTTTCTGGAGCTTTGTTTTATTCTTTCATTTGGAAAATGTTTGTCTTCTCATTTTGGTTGCCCCGCTATGTTTGTTTCTGCTACATCTCCCTGTCTTGGCATGGTGGCTTTATGTAGTAGGTGTTCTTTGGGTCCCAGTGGTGCAGTCTTCCTGGTCACCTGAGCCAGGTGTTCCAGAGACCCTTGTGTGGGTGTGTCCCATGCTGTTGTCGTTGAGCCTTGATTGCTGTTGGCATGTCAGTGGGTGGGATTGACACTCGGGCTGACTGGCTGTGAGGACTGGCCACGAACACAGCAGATGTGTGCTGTTTGGGGGCTGACCCCACAGAGCAGGATTTGCCCCAGTGGGGCTCTGGAGCCTGCCGAGATCACCCTTTAAGTGTGCTGTTTGTGGAGCAAGTGGGGTGATGCTGTTGTGGTCTGAAGCTGGCCACTTGGTGTGTCAGTTCTGGGGCCTCTTGAGAAGGACTCCAGTGCAGGCCAAGGTCAACTGCTGCCTGTACCCAGCCCAGGGCCATCTAGTAGGATCTACAAAGCAATTTGGGGTTGGTAGCTGCCTGTGCTTTTCCAGAGACGTGGGAGGGAACACACTGAACCAAGGCCTGCTGCCACCAGTGCAGGGCCTGGGGCCACTTAGCAAGAGTCACAGGGCATGCCGAGGCCAGCCACCAACTGCCTGTGAGATACAACCGTTTAAAAGTGGCTTGGGCTGTGCATAAGTTGTGTGGTACTGGGTCTCAGGGATTCACTAGGGTGGGAGCGAGCAGTGTTTACCAGGTTAATGCAGATTCACATTTGGATTCTGCCTGCATATGCATGCTGTGTGAGCCCTCCACTCAATACAGGAGCCCTCTACTCACATAGTGTGCACCTGCAGGCTGTGTGGGAGGAGGGCATAACCCAGGAGCAATGGTGGCTGCTCCCTCCAGTCCTCACACTGCAGCCACACAATTCAGTTTTTCCCCACATGTTTTTGGTGCCTTTAGAGCTGCTGTCCCTTTGCTGGAGCTTAAGGTGTGTGAGTGTGAGTGAGTCTGTGTGCTGGCCCTTTAAGGGGACACCTGGGTTTCCAGCAACCCTCCATCTCACCTGGATGATTTCTTGCTGATTGTCACAGCCAAATGTTGTGGGGACTCCTATTCCTGGCACTGGTGCTCTGGGCTGTGTTTCCTGGTGTGGGGCTGGGACCCTTTACCCCTTCGGGAGGGGAGCTCTGTAGCGCAGGTATCCCTCCCAATTTTAAGCTGCCACACATAGGTGTGGGACCAGCCCATCTCAAGTTTCCTCTCCACCTGCCAGTCTCCACATGGCTTCTTATATGTGTACTTAGTTACAGGAGTTCTGCTCGGCTGGTCTTTAGCTGGTTTTCCAGGGTGATTGTTCTATAATTTAGTTGTAATTTTGATGTGTTTGTTAGAGGAGTTGAGCATAGTGTTTACCTACTCAGCTGTCTTGACCAGAACCTCCCTGGAGCACCTTTTTATGTGTTTATTTGTCTTTTGTGTGTCTTTTTGGAGTGTGGTGTCTGTTCTGGCCTTTTGCCCTTTTTTTTTTTTAGTATTTTTTTTGGAAAGATTTTATTGGGGAAGGGGAACAGGATTTTATTGGGGTACAACGTGTACTTCCAGGATTTCTTTTCCAAGTCAAGTTGTTGTCCTTTCAGTCTTAGTTGTGGAGGGCACAGCTCAGCTCTAGGTTCAGTTGCCTTTGTTAGTTGCAGGGGGCACAGCCCACCATCCCTTGCGGGAATTGAACCGGCAATCTTGTGGTTGAGAGGATGCGCTCCAACCAACTGAACCATTGGGAGCTCAGCGGCTGCTCAGCTCAAGGTGCCGTGTTCAATCTTAGTTGCAGGGGGCGCTGCCCACCATCCCTGGTGGGAGTCGAGGAATTGAACTGGCAACCTTGTGGTTGAGAGCCCACTGGCCCATGTGGGAATCGAACCGGCAGCCTTCGGAGTTAGCACGGAGCTCCAACCGCCTGAGCCACCGGGCTGGCCCTGCCTGTTTTTAAATTTGTTTGTTTTTAATTGTTTAGTCTTAAGAGTTCTTTGTACATTTTGGATAACAGTTCTCTATCAAATAGTCTTTTACAAATATTTTTTCACAGTCTGTAGTTTATCTTCTCATTTCTGGTCTTAAGTCTTTTAATTTTTATGTTCCTTTTCCCACTCTCCCTCCTTCCTGTCTCTTTTTCTTGCAGAGTATTAACTACAGAAACTAAATTGTATGTCTTACAGATTTTGAAGCATAATCAGATTGTTTTATTTTTGCAAGGCTGGTGTGTGTGCGTCTATCAGAGAGCAAATAAGATGTGATTTTCTCTTTTTTTTTTGTATGTGATATTAGCAGCCTAGATAATCATTGCCAGTCTCCATTTTTACATTGCTTATTAAGTGGTGATAGTCTCTGTTTACAATCTCCAAAATGACCAACGAATTTTATTTTTGAGTGTCTTTATGAACTTATAGATTTAAACATACTTGATACATTTAGTTTATGACCGTTATTAATATTATTGGCGTTCATACTGTCCCATCTTTGGTCAGTGGGAGCGTCTTCTAGTTGACTGCTGAGTCCTTTTGACTTTATTCCAGGCATCTTTCATAACTTTTTACTTTAATTTATGACATGATATTTCAGCTTCCTCTTATACATGTCCTGCTTTTGGACCTGGCATCAGTCTAATGGAAATATCTAATAATTCCATATTTTATCTTGTTAGGTTCACAAAACTTAGTATGTATTTATATGTTGACAGTTTAGTAGCCATTTGAAAAACTAATACATGTAAATTGAGAGAGATAATGTTTTTATGTTAATAATGTATTATCTTAATAGATACGCATATATTCTAATGTATCATGCAGTTGAAACTTGAACAGTGTAGCGGTTATGGACACCAGCTCCCCACACAGTCGAAAATCTGCATATAACTTTTGACTCCCCAAAACTTAAATTGTCTCTTGGTATCCACAGGCGATTTGTTCCAGGACTCCCAGTAGATACCAAAATCTGCAGATGCTCAAGTCCCCAGTATAAAAAAGTATAGATAATGCGTATACAGTCAGCCCTCTGTATCTGCGGACTCCCAACCATGGATCGAAAATAGAACAGGTATTTATTGAAAAAAATCTGCATGTAAGTGGACCCATGCAATTCAGACTTGTGTTGCTGAAGGGTCAACTGTACTCATCATATAATATTATACTAATCATAGTTATTAGTATAATGTTATATTAGTATATTACCATATTAACAATATACATAATAATGGTTTTATTTCACTTTTAAATGACTAAAATTAATGGTTTGTGTGTGCCTGCTGGACACTGCACAACTTCTAATGCTTTGCAGTCAGATTGAACATTACCACCCTTGTTTCCTGTTCCATGTTGATTTTTGCATGGTACTTTTTTTGTTTGTTTTTTGTTTTATCCTAGCTACCACAGAAAAACCAGTTTCATAAAGTATGTCAGCGAAAGGAATGTAGTGCAATCTAATGTTGAAACTGAACTTTTAGCAAATAGTTTGTACAGTGTCTGACAGATGTTGAGTATGATAATCTTCCCTTATCCACAGGGCATACATTCCAAGACCGCCAGTGGATGCCTGAAACCACCTGTAGTACCAAACCATGTATATACTGTTTTTCCTTTGCATACGTGCCTATGATAAAGTTTAATTTAGAAATTAGTAAGAGTTTAACAAGAATAACTAATAATAAAATAGGACAGTTATAACAATATATTGTAATAAAAGTCGTGTGAATGTGGTCACTTATTTCAGAGGATTCCTTGCTGAAGTCTGTATAGGCTCAGTGCTTTCTGGCACAGCATGCTGCTGTCAGCCAGAACACATTTTATGTTCATGTTTTCCACCCACAAATTCACTGCCTTTTCCATCTTAACTAAGCATTTATCACTCACTGTGGCTGTAGCTTTTAAAGTTTGAGTTGTGATAGCAAAACCGGCACAAATTTCTTTTTCCTTCTTTACAATTTCGTGGATGGAAGATTCCTTCTTACTGTAGATCTTAGCAACCTCAGCATATGTTTTTTTTTCTTTTTCTTTTAAGTCAAGAACTTTTACCTTTTCACTTAAAGGAAACACTTTACTGCTTCTCTATGCGGATTGCAAACATCACTACTCGTGCTCTTTGAGCCATTATTGAGTAAAATGAGGGTTACCAGAACTTACAAGCATTGCGATACTGCAACAGTTGCTCTGATAACCGGGAAGGCTACTGAATGACTAATGGGTGGGGGGCATGTGTAGTGTGGAGATGATTCATGTTGTGCATGGGATGTAGCCGAGTGGCACGAGATCTCATCACACTACTCAGAACAGTGCACAATTTAAAACTTATGAATTGTTTATTTCTGGAACTTTTCATTTAATATTTTTGGACCACCACTGACTGTGGGTAACTGAAATCACAGAAAGCAAAACTGCGGATAAGGGGGAGCACTGCTGTACTGCTCTGTCTTGGCCAAATTTAGGATAGCTGCATGGCTTGCGTGTGAGGTTGCTAACGGAGCTCAGGTGTCTCAGTGCGTTGTTTGGGAACCATGGCCTACATACTTTTATCCAGTTTCTATTGTAGCCAGTGGTGTGTTTTTTAAAAAAGTATTACTAAATAAAGTTTGTTGGTTCCCCCCACCCCCACCAGTTGAGTTCTAATTTAAGATTTACTTGAGAATAGATCATGTGATCATAAAATGTGGCAGGAAAGAGGCCTGTCCTCCCCCCCACACACATACAAAAGGCTATATATACCATCCCTTTAAAATGTTCTGTTTCACTGTTAAGTATTGAATGATATTAATTATGATATTTTTAATAAGAGAACTTTTTTGTCCTCTGTATTAGAGTTACTGCTAGTGATGGTACTTTTCATTGTGTTTATAGGTAAGAGTCCAGTGTGGGTTTTTCTTCAATACTTAATACACATAAATATACACTCTTTGATTCCAACAGCTGTTTGTAGAACTGACTTGGGTCCTTCCCAGTCTTTCGCCTTGTTGGCAGACGTTGGAATTCTTTCTGTCTGCCGTGCTCTGTGTGTTAGGCTGCTTGTTTTCCAACATTTGACATTCTAATCCTGAGCGTTTGAACTTTCAGTTTAAATGATGGACATAATCTGTGCTCTTTAGATCTCAGTCTCATCGAGACGTTGATTTTACGTATTCATCATGTCAGTCTACCAAAATAATTTGTTAATGTTTTTTGTTTTGTTATTAGTTGTATAATAGTTGTCAGCATTAAAAAGGCATCCATATTCATTATAATGAACTTTAGAATTTTACATTCTTTCAATTGATTTTGCACACGTCTCAGGCATATTTTAATCAGTGACACTGAAAATGTTGGGAAGCTGAGTGGAAAATATTAATTCACTGTCATTTAGTGCATGTTTATGAGTGGTATATGGGCTTCTAATTAAAAGTTCATTTGCATAAGCATTGGGGGCAGGGGAGAAGCTAAAATAAAGATTAAGTCTGATGATATATAAGAAGGGTACAGAAAGAAACAGTAACCGAAGAGTAAAATCCCTATTAAAGTACAGCCCTAAACCAGTGTTAGTAGATTTGAAAGGACTATTTATATAACAGTTAAATTGGATGACAGTTGGTCTGTGGGGATGTGCATGAGAAATTATTGTCAAACTAATAAATGAATATTGGTTTGTATTTACTGTGTACACAGGTCATAAATCTGAAATACCATGGGAAGAATATCACTATTGATGATACGAAGTCCTTTAAACCTAATCTGCTTCTTCTGAAGGATTTTTTCTCTCCCATTTCAGTTTGTCAACTGAAAAAATTTTTTCTTGGATAGTAATATTCATATTTTAAGAGAAAATCTGTTTTTCTCTTTTACTTGAATTTTTTTTGGTTTGTTGATTTTATTTATTTAAAGCAGATATGGTCATTTAATTTTATTTTATTCTGCATTTCTTCCATTTTGCAAACTGAGAAAGGGAAAGGGAAGCAATTCTTTTTTCCTTTTTTTTTAAAATTGGGGAACAGTGTGTTTTTCCCCACACGCGACGTCAGCTCCGAGTCAAGTCATGGTTGCTTTCAGTCTAGTTGTGGGGCAGCTCACTGACCCACGTGAGAACCAAACCGGCGACCTGGGTGTTACGAGCACTGCGCTCTAATGAACTGAGCCAACCGGCTGCCCTTATTTGAATTTAAAATAAGATTTGCAATGATCTTTTAAAATTGTATCAGAGTAATTCATAAGCGTAGTTTAACAAATCAAGTAGTACTCGTGTAGAGTTACTCCCCGTAGGCCTGAGACTGCTCTTTAGAAAGGCCTGCTTGTAAGGTTGGCCCTGGGCTGGCAGCGGGGGACTTGGTCCTGAGGTTCCTCACATCATGTCAAACTTCCTAAATGGTGAGTGGCTCCCTGTGCTTCAACTGTTCCACAGGGTGGTTTATGCTGAACACCTGCTTTCTTTCTGGGAGTCCGGAATTTTGGTACATGCTAAACAGAGGGTGGTACCTACACGATCAGGTGCCACAAAGACTTTGGCCTCTGAGTCTAAGCAGCTGCCCAACACACAGCACTTCTGTTACTGTCATTGGAAAGATTCGTCTTGTCCCTGTGACTCCACTGTGAGAGCACTCTTGGAAGCTTGTACCTTTTCTTTTGTTTTTTTGCTTTGTATCCTTTCACTGTAATAAATCTTAGCCATGAGTATGACTATATGCTGAGTTATTTGAGTCCTTCTAGAAAATCAATTCTGGGGGTTGTCTTGGGGACCCCCAACACAGTGCTAAAAGACACACAATGGAAAGTGCTATTCCCTGCCTCGTTCTTGCACCCATTGCAGCTTAGTTTTTTTCTTTCAGCTACTTCTTTGGGTATTTATTTTTGTATTTATAAATAATATACTTAAGCTGCTATTTTTTAAGATACTGTTTTAGACATTATCTGTTACCAGGGATTCTGGTAAATTTGGATTTAGGTCTCTCATACCCATCCCCCAGTTAGTTCCCTGCCTCAGTCTTCTGATAGAATTGTGTTGCTCGCATTGTTTGATTAAATCAGTATTCATTGTTTTCATTGTGATAATTGGACCAATACTGTGTAATGTTGAGCCAGACAGTAGACTACAATTTCATTTTCTCATCTACCCTTTTCTTTGAGTTTAATGGTTATCTCATTTTTATGTGCTCTTTTTCCTGTTCTTACGAGAAATTTATTCCAAATCCTCTAGCGGCTTTTTACCATATCTTACTATTCTTTTCCATATGGTCAGGTGTGTCTGTAAATCCCATTGTCCTTGGGAGCTCTTCTTTCTTGGGTATCGCTGTGGACTCTGTCGTATGTTGGTGATAAGCCTGCTTTTTCTGGGGCTTCCTTTGTTGCTCTCCAGGGTTGCATATCAATTCGTCAGGATTCTTGAGAAAGTTTGTGGGAACTACATTCCTTGCCACTGTGTGTCTGAAAATGTCTTTATTCTATTACACCTATGCATTTGAATGGTTGTTGAAACTCATTTTCTTTCAAAGTTTTGAAAATACTCCTTTATTGTATTTAAGTTTCCAGTGTTGGCAAGTTGGTCCTGATCCTTTGTAAATAAGTTGTTTACCCTGTCCCCTACCTAGCAGGAATCTTTTCAATATCATCTTTCTATCTCCCTGTCCTCGGAAACCTCATGATATGTTTGATGTGGGTCTCTTCATTTACTGTGCAGGGTGCCTAGTGCTTTATGATCTGGACACGCTTGTCCTTTAATTATGAGAACATTGCTTTCCACTTCATTTGAAGCACAAGAATGTACTGTACATGCAAATACTGCTTACAAAATTTGACATTCCCAAATAGTAGATTAATATTATTGTTTAGTATGTAATGTATTAATGAGCCAGTATTTGGATTCCCTAGTAGTTTTATGTTAGAGACTTTTAATTTACAGAGGATTTTAAAAACCATAAAAATGAGGAAAAGCTGCTTCTAATGAATTTTAGCCGAGTGTTTATTAAAGAGCATTTAGAAAATATTGAATTTGTTTAACTTATAAGCTAGTTAAGCAAGCTGTTGGTTTTCTGGAATAGGCCCTTTTCTGTGTAGATACTAATCAAGTTTAATAAACCATTAGACTTATTCTCCAAAGCTCATCTCGGAGACTTTAATATAGCAATCTTTCTTCCCTACTTATATTGCTTTGTTCTCTTGCATGGGCAAGTGATTCTTTTTTTTTTTTTTTCCCCAAGTGATTCTTAATGTGTGCTGATTAATAGTGGTACATGAGCAGAAAAGACTATAAAGGACAATGCATATTGTAGTTCTTTGGAGAAGTGAATGTTTTTAAACCATTGTTTAGTTGTTTGAGTCTAGTTTTATGATTTTTTTTTTGCTTTACCTCAATTATGACTGTCATAACTGTTATTTTTGACTTGAAATATTACTCAATTTCAAAATTATAATTTGTTTTTGGTCCTAAAGTAAAATTCTAGATGTGTGTTTTTTTGCTATACTTTTAACTTAATACTTTTTGTTAGATGTTGCAGAAGTAATATTTTTTACCTCCATTTCTTTCTGGAGAGAAGTTAACTTGAGCATAGGAACTAACCCTAGATTTTCATTTGGGAAGGACTGGAAATAGACATTCCTGTTGTACTGATTTTGGGTGTGGGGGTTGGTGGGATGTTGATGGTAAAGTGAGAGTAGCAACATTTGAAAGGGAAAGTCGCTTTTTCAATGGTTTATGATCGGTCATCTCTATATGGCACCCATAGGTTTTATTTTCTCTGAGAAATTTTGTTGAGATGTAATTTATATTCAGTGAAATGCACAGTTTAATAAGTTTTAACAAGTGTTTACATACATATAGCCCACATGCCTGTCAAGATATAGAACATAGCTATCAACCAGAAAGTTCTCTCTTGCTACTTTGTACTCAATCCCTGCCTCTTCCTCGCACCCCCACAACCACAGTTAAAATTTTTTTTCATAGATGAGTTTGCCTAGTCTAGAACTTCACGTAAATAGAAACATACGTTGTATAATCTATTGTGTCTGGGTGTGTTGTCTTTTGAAATTCTTTTATTTTGATGTGTGTATCAGTAGTTTGTTCCTTTAAAAAAATGCTAATACAATGTATGAATATATTTCAGCTTGTTTATCGAGTCTCTGGTTGAAGGACATGTAGGTGTTTCTACTTTTTAGCTGTTATGAATAAAGTTACTCTGATCATTGTCTTTTTGTGAATATATGTTTCTATTTCTCTCGGGTAAATATTCAGGAGTGGAATTTGTAGGTCATGTGTGTCAGGGCTTAATTAAAAGATACTGCCAAACACTTTTCCAAAGTGGTTAAGCTTTACTTTCCCACCAGCAATGTATTTTTTTTTTCTTAATGGAGATTCATAGGTATCCATTTATCTTTCTTTCTTTTTTGTTTTTTATAACATTTTTTAGTTTCTGGTGCACAAAACAATGTAATAGTTAGGCATTTATCATTTATTTCCCTCACACAGTGACAACCACAACCCCAATCCACTGACATCACACACATTAAACTTCCTGATGTCTCACATCTTCATCGGTTTTAGGAATTATCTTTCTGTTTAAATTTTAGCCGTTCTAGTTGGTGGCTATTGATAGCTCATTGTGGTTTTAATTTGAATTTCTTTAATGTTTAGTAATGTGGAGCTTTTTTCATAGGCTTACTGACCAGTTGTATGTATTCTTTTGTTAATTGTTCACTCTTTTGCCCATTTTTGTTTTTGATTGTTAGTTTTTTTATTATTGAATTATAGGAGTTCTTCATATGTTCCAGATATAAGTCCTTTGTCAGATATATATATAGCGGGGGTGTAAAAAAAAAAGGTACACAAGTGGACATTTTGGTGAGTGTTGCTCAAGCAGTAGTTCGCCGTAATCAGAAGTGTCTGGACGCTCATGGTAACCATTTTGAGCACCTCTTGTAATTGCAAAAGTTAAACTTGTATTCATCTTTTGTTATTGGTATACAGTGAGTATTACAATTTTAATCCAGTTTTCCTTTCTTAAACTATGTATACGTTTTTTTTGGCACCTTCTGTATGTCTTGTAATGTGACCTCCAGGCCTTTGGAGAACAAAATCATTTTGTTTGACTAGTCATTTTCTTAATAGTGTCTTTTGATGAGCAGAAGTTTTTACTTTCGATAAAGTCCAATTTGTCAGTTTTTAATTTTGTAATTAATGCTTTCTGGTCCTGTATGGGAAATTCTTACCCCAAGGTGTCAAAAAAAATGTTTTATTTTAGAAGTTTTGCAGTGTTTAGCTTTAACATTTTAGGCCTGTGATTTATCATGAATTACATTTTGTGTATGATGTGATAGAGGGGTGGGCTAAACTTCTCTTGTTTTCCACATGGTTCATCCAGCACCTTTTGTTGAGAACTTTCCTGAATTCCATTGAAACCTTTGTTGAAACAAATTAGATAGACACAGCAACACAGATGAGTATCAAAAACAATGAGCAAAAGAATCCAGACACAAAAGAATACACATTGTTATAAGTCCCAGTATATGAAATTCCAGAACAAGCAAAACTAATCTGTAGTGACAGAAAACCAGTGGTGCTGTTGGGCCAGATGTGGCCAGCCAGGAAGTGTTGAAAATCAATTGACTGTATACATGTGGGTCTCTTTCCGAATTTTCTGGTTTGTTCCACTAATCTGTCTGTCCTTACTCTAATGCCATACTGTCTTCATTACTTTTGCTTTAGTAACTATTCTTTTTCTAGATGGTATGACTATTCTAAGTTCTTTTCATTTCTAAAAATTTTAGAATCAGTCATCAATTTCTTTCAAAAAGCTTTTTTCTACCTTACTGATGTATAATTCACATACTGTAAAACTCACCCAGTTGAAAGTGTACAGTTCTTTGGGTTTTGATAACTGTGAAACCACCACTATAATCATGATATGGTACATTTTATCACTCCAAACATTCTCTCATGCCCCTTTGCATGCACGTCCTGGCTGGCCACATCTGGCCCAACAGCACCACTGATTGGCTTTCTGTCACTATAGATTAGTTTTGCTGTTCTGGAATTCCATATACATGAACTAATACAATGTGTGTTCTTGTGTGTCTGGATTCTTTTGCTCATTGCTTTTGATACTCATCTGTGTTGTGTCTATCGGCAATTTGTTCCCTTTTTTTGCTGAGTAATGTTCTGTTATAAGGATATACTATAATTTGTGTTAATTGTTTGCTTGTTGACAGATATTTGAGTTATTTCCAGTCTACTGTGAATAAAGGTACTATGAACTTTCATTGACAAGACTTTGTGTAGACTTACATTTTCATTACTCTTGAGTAAATACCTGAGAGAGGAATTGTTAGGTGATATAAGTATGTATGAATTTTATAAGAAACTGGTAAGCACTTTTCTAAAGTGGTCATGCAATTTTAGATTCCCACCAACAACAGATAAGAGTAATAGTTGTTCCACATTCACACCAACACTTAGTATCGTCAGTGCTTTTGATTGTAGTGATTGTAGTGAGTGTATAAGGTATTTTATTATGGTTGGAATTTGCACTTTCCTAATGAGTAGTGATATGGAGCATTGTTTTCATGTGCTTTTTGACTATTTGTGCATTTTCTTGGGTGAAATGTCCGTTCATATAATTTTGCTCATTATTTTTTGAATTACTTGTCTTACTGATTTATAAGATATGTTTCTTACAGATATATAAGATCTTGTAAATAAGTTATATATAGTATGTATACGCACACACACTCATTTTTTCTGAAAAAATGAGTTCTTTGGCAGCTATACGTAGTACAAATATTTTCATTGAGTATGTGGCTTGCCATTTAACTTTCCTAATTTGATTTTCTTTCAAAGAGTAGAAGTTTTAAATTGGGATGACATCTAATTTATCAACTTGAGCTTTGATGATGTGTGCTTTTTGTGTCCTAGCTCAGATATTTGTCTATTTGTCTGTTTGTTCTGTCATTTACTGAGAGTAATTCTGTAATAATAATTGGAGATTCATCTGTTTCTTTAGTTCTGTCAGTTTTTGTTTCATGTATTTGAAGCTCTGTTATTAGGCATGTACATGTGTAGAATTATATCTGTTGTGACTGTGGGAATACCTTCTTTATTTCTGACAATACTTCTTGTTTCGAAGTCTGCTTTGCCTGACATCATAGTCACTTCTCCTTTCTTGTATGTGTTTGTATGGTATATTTTTTCCATTCATTTACTTTTAACCTTACTGTGCTGTTTGACTGGAGTAGATCATTACTATCTAAAAGTTTTCTGTCTTGCAAAGCAGTCTCTTTCCTGGCCCTTTGGCTAGAGGGAGCAGGCTTTTGTTGTGGTTGTTTTATCTGTGCCCATTAGTGTTTTTGGGTTTCTGGCTTCTTGAGGTCCAAGTCTGCGATGTAGAGGCAAAAAGGAAATTCAGGGAACGCACGAATGTGTTATTCTTGGATTCTGAGGTCCTTATCCTGTCTGTCTTCTTCTACCTGTCAGTTTGTTGTTTTTTTCTTTTAAAATCTGTTATCCAGGAGTTTTCGTTCTGTTTACTAGGAGGAATAGGGATAAGTATTTCTTGAGATGTAGGTAAATTTATAGCTGTTCTCTTGCCAGAAGTAGGAATTTATAATTTTTTTGGTTTGTTTTATTTTCTTACCTTTGGCTATTTATACTTAAATTTACCCTGGACCATACAGGCCTCTCTCTTCTGCACTTTTATTCAGTGAAGTTCAGACTTGCTATATAAACAGTGTGTTCTAATGCAAACACGTTGTTCCTTAATAAATCCTACATTCAGCCTCTCACTCCTTCCTATCTGCTTTTAGCTGCTTGCCCTTCTTCCATTCATTCCCAATTATAGGTGAATCAAGTCAATATTTCTTTTGAGTAGTTTTTGCAAGATAATTTAGTAAGCGCTTTCTGTGTAAAACTTCGCCAGTCTAGTATGGAAACTGAATAATGGTAATTGTGAACTAGGAGGACATGTGCACATACATAGAACTTGCAAATGCTGTAGGAACATGGAGAAGGGAATGATCAAAATCTATCTGGTGGGGCCGGCCAGGTGGCCCTGGTGGTTGGAGCACTGTGCTCCTAACGCTGAGGTTGCTGGTTCTATTCCCACATGGGCCAGTGAGCTGCGCCCTCTGCAGTTAAGATTGTGAACAACAGCTCTTCCTGGACCTGGGCATGAGCTGCCCTGAGCTGCTGTGAGCAGCCCACCGCCGACTTTCGACCTGAGCCGTGGGGAGCGCAAGGCTGTAATACCGGAATGGGCCAGGTAGCTGTGTCCTACACAACTAGACTGAGAAACAACAGCTTGAACGTGGCGGGGCAGGGCGGGGTGGGGTGGGGAGGAGGAAGAAAGGGTAAATTAATAATTAAAAAAATTTTGTTTGTATTCTTGCACTTAACTACTTTTAGCCCTAATTTTGTCATTTCTGGCTTTGGAATTGGAAATGACTCCCATATCAAGTCTGAACTCCTCATCTCAGCGTTCAGTTGAGAGCCTACCTTGTCTTTCACCTCCTTTGCCATTGTTCTTTTGCAGAAATTGTTCGGGTCAGACCAGCCTGCTTGCCATTCTCATGATAAGCCCCATGTTTCTGCTGTGTATAACCACGCTGTTCCTCCTGGCATAAATATGCTTACTCCTTTTTGTATATGTGTAGCTAATCGCAGTTTAGTGGAAAGAATGTGTGTTTCGAGTCAAACAGATCGCAGTTTTACCACTTACTTGATGTGTGACTTAGGGTAAGTTACTTTAGTTCTCTGAGCCTTAGTTCCCGTTTGTAAACATGCAGAAATACTACTTTTCTCTCAGAATGTGCTAAGGTTCTTAACGTATATGAAAGTTCTTGAAGTCACAGGAACGCAAGTAAAATTTGGATACCCTTTATTTGTTTCTTTAATTAAAATTTAAGGCTAAGGGTGAGATTGATTTCTTCTAATTTTTGTCTCATCAGCAGTACACACGAAACATGTTGAGAACATAGAAGAGACTATAATTAGTTTATTAAGTAAACATTAAGTAAAAGTAAACATTTACTTAAACATTAAGTAAACATTTGAGTACTTCCTGTATGCCTTGTGTTATGTTTAATGCTGGAGCTTACAAATTACTGGGCACGATAGATACGTGCATAGGTAATTAAAACACATCCATCCATCATGATTGTAGAGATTATGTCCAGGAGATTCTGGGTGGACAGAAAAGGAGTATCTATAGCTTAGACTGGACAGAGAGGGTCATGAGGGAGGATTCCCGGAGAAAGTGTTGCTGGTACTTGTTTTTTTTTTTTTTTGAACAGCTTTATTGTGGTGTAATTTACGTACCATAAGGTTGAACCACTTTAATTGTACAATTCAATGATTTTTCCGTAAGTTTACAGGTTTACATAACCTTCACCACAATCCAAGTCTAGAACATTTCTATCATTCCAGAAAGATGTTTTGTGCCCATTTGCAGGCTTAATATTAAAAGATGAGTATGAATTAGCCATGGAGGAAGTACTGGATTCCAGGGAGTGAAGACAGCAGTGCCAAGTGGGAGAAGCATAAAACTGGATCAGTGTGGATGCGATGCTTACAAACTGTTGTATATCTGGCGTGTAAAGCTGTGCTCCTTGTCGGCAGCTGTGTTTTGGCTTCTTTGGTCTTTGGAGCTCTACTTTCCTCATCTGTAACATACCATATAACTTTTAATGCTGGTTGGACTCTAGCTCCCTCTAAACTTTCAAATCTCATAACTGTAAAAAAATTAGAATGCCTCCAAGTAAAATAAAAATAAAATGTGTTTTTTTTTTTTAATGATAGGCAAAAGTCAGGGCCCATCAAGAAAACCAAGAATTATAGTGATGCTTATAGATCCTTTAATAGAACTTCCTCCTATTTTTAATGCTTTTCGTGATTATACAAATAATAATGCATACTGGGTAGAAAATTTATAAAATGCAGAAAAGTAAAAAAAATTGGATCACATAATCTTAGATTTCAGAGGTAATCATTGTTAATGTTCTTTTATTACAATTTTTGCATATGTATATATTTAAAAAATTGATGTTCTGTAAATAAAAATTTCCCCCCACGTTATTAAATATAAAAAATGTGATTTTTTCCCCCCAGATTTTATTGGGGAATTGGAACAGGACTTTATTGGAAAACTGTACTTCCAGGACTTTTTTCCAAGTCAAGTTGTTGTCCTTTCAAGCTTAGTTGTGGAGGGCGCCGTTCAGCTTCAAGTTGTTGTCCTTTCAGTCTTAGTTGTGGAGGGCGCAGCTCAGCTCCAGGTCCAGTTGCCGATGCTAGTTGCAGGGGCACAGCCCACCATCCCTTGTGGGAGTTGAACTGGCAACCTTCTGGTTGAGAGGACACGCTCCAGCCAACTGAGCCATCGGGGAGCTCAGAGACAGCTCAGCTCAAGGTGGGGTGTTCAATCTTAGTTGCAGGGGGTGCTGCCCACCATCCCTTGTGGGACTCGAGGAGTTGAACCACCAACCTTGTGGTTGAGAGCCCACTGGCCCATGTGGGAATCGAACCAGCAGCCTTTGGAGTTAGGAGCATGGAGCTCTAACTGCCTGAGCCACCGGGCCGGCCCAAATCATGATTTTTAAAGCTGTATTTTATAAGGTTAAAAAATGATGGCCTGTTCATTTTTAAAAATGATAATAAAAAGTAACATATGGACATGGTAAGGTTCAAACTATATAGAAGGGATAAAATGGAAAATTGAAAAATATCTCTTCCTCTCCTTTTACCACTTCCGTTGTAACAGTGGTTAACTATTTCTTACATGTTGTCAGAAATTCTATGTATTCTATTTGGATAGACTGTAACGTAACTGATCTTCTATTGATAGCCATTTAGATTATTTTGTTTTTGCGTTTACAGTGCTGAAGTGAATATTTTCATGTGTGCATTTTTGAATTCTTGTAAAAGTATATCTGAAAGTTTCTGAAAGGAATTCCTGGGTTAAAAATACGTTCAAAATTTTGATAGATATTACCAACTTGCTTTTCAAAAAAGATTGTGCTAATTTATACTTGCCCTGTTAGTAGATACGAATCCCTGTTCATGTCTTTACCAACACAGGCTGTTACACACCTTTTTTGTTCTTCGCTAGTCTGATGTTAGAAAAATAGTAACGTGTTTTAAAGATTATAATTGTAGTTGAACATTGTTGTCGTACAGATATGAGTCATTTTTCTATGAACTGTTTGTTCACTTGTTCACATGCTTTGTGCAGGTCTCTTGATTTGTTTATATTTTGATTGATTTGTAAGAACTCTGCTTTTTAAAGAAATTAGCTCTTGGTTACAATTAGCAATTTTTTTTTACACTTGCTTGTCTTTTGACTTTGTTATGGTCAGATTTATTAGTCTTGTTATTTAAAGCTTATGGGTATTTTAAATTGCAAAATAAACTTAAAAATGAGTACAAAGAGAAGCAAATGATTCCAATAGTATTTCAATTGACTATCGAAAGAAGTAATCTAGGCAATTTATGGACACAGTACTTTGACTAGGTACCCTCCAACTAAAGAAGAAAAAAATGCGAACAGACCTTGAATTCTTAATGTTTGTAGTGTCATTCTAGTGAAATCTATTTTCTTTATGTTTTAAATTGAGCAAATGAGGTAACTGTAATACAAAATAAACGTTTATCAACACATGAACTAATTGCTTGCAACATAGACCTGTAGTAATGATTTGTAGTTTTGTGAATCATTAAATATGTCATTTTAACTGTATTGTAAATTTTAATTTTTATATAAAACTATTCATATATAGTATATAAATAGTCTTTGTAATTTATTTATAATTGATTGGTCATAGCTTAAAGAAAAACAGCAAGATTTTATATTGGATAGCAATCAACATGAAGTCCTTTACAACCTTGAGTTCTTTTTAAAAGGAGCTCTGTATTCTACTTTGAGTACTCTGCTCTGATTTTCATTTGGTTTATTTTTCTAATACTTGAAGATCCCAGGGCTTTTAACTCTTTGAGAACTAAAATATATGTTGCATGGAATGTAACTTGAGATAATAAAAGCATCTTTTTAAAGGAGGATAATGAAAACCTATTTTGTAAAGGGCAAGATTAATTGCCGTGTTGTGTGTTTGTGGTGGTTTTCTGCTTTGGTTGGTGTTAGATGACTTGGATGATCTTTTTTCCGTCTGTCTGTCTAGGTGTAATGGATAGGTAACAGAGAAGCCCTCTTCACTGTCTCATCAGGGAGGCAGAATGACCGAGTGCTTCCTGCCCCCCACCAGCAGCCCCAGTGAACACCGCAGGGTGGAACATGGCAGTGGTCTCACCCGAACCCCCAGCTCTGAGGAGATCAGCCCTACGAAATTTCCTGGATTGTACCGCACTGGTGAGCCCTCGCCTCCCCATGACAGCCTCCATGAGCCTCCTGACGTAGTGTCTGATGATGAGAAAGACTATGGGAAGAAAAAAGGAAAATTTAAGAAAAAGGAAAAAAGGAGTAAGTGTCATTTTTCTCTGTGCTTTAGATAAACTAATGTACCTGCCATCTTCTGGAAATATGTCCAAAGACGCCTGCTTGGTATTTTTTGTTCTTTATTTTTCAAGGTCTCAATTTTTGCATACTAGAGTTATATTTTAGGGTCTTTCACAAAAATGCCGAATTTCCAGAAATGGTATAGTTTTCTGGTGGAAGTTTCTTAAAGTTGTCATTTAAAATAACATAAAAAGGAGATATTGGCATTTTGCCCTTATTGAATCTTGTTTTCTTAGATTGGTTGTATAGGCCAGTTGGGGTACACTTTATTGGAACTGTGAAAAAAGTAATTATTCATTTGTCTTAAGCAAATGCCGTGATGCATTCATTTATAGTTCTGTTCAATAGGGAGGATGAATTGTTTAAGCATAGGTCTTTAGTATGTTAAAAGCAAATCGAGTGATTTAAGTATTGCTTTATTTTGAGTTTCACAGTATTTGTAAGTTAACTTAGTTTGAAGCTAATATTCAGATAGAATTGCATAAATTGTGTACAGCTTGATGAGTTACCACAAAATGGATACTCCTATGTAACTACGACAGGGATCTGGAAATGAAGCATTATGAGCACCCTCGAAATTCCCTTTCATTGCCCCTGCAAAGGGAATCCCCTACCGCTCGCAAAGGTAAACTTCTTTTAGCACAGCCAGGTCCTGCCTGTTTTGTCCTCATGTAAATAGAAGCAGATTTTCTTCTGTGTCTAATTTCCTTTGCCCAATGTTGTGTTTGTTAGCTTAATCCATGTTATTTTATGTGGCAGTAATTTGTTTGTTTTTATTGCTGGATTTTGTTTCATTACATTAATACATAGAAACACTAGAATTTATTTATCCATTCTACTGTTACTAGTCATTTGGGTTGTTTTCAGTTTTTGACTGTCATGAATAGAGCTTCTGTGAACATTGTTGTACATGTTTATGCATTCTGTTGTGTATATGCCTGGCAGTGGAATTGCTTGCTCATAGGCCCTGCTTATTTCAGCGTTAGTAGATTCTACAACAATTTCCCATGGTAGTTATATCAGTTTACACTTCCACCAAGAGTGTCTGAGAACTGCAGTTACTATACGTCATGGTAGTATTAAGATTTCTGCCATCCTGGTTAGTGTGGGTTTTGTGATATTTTGATCAGAGAGGTACGTAGGAAATATCTTTAATCTTTGTTATAAAATAGCTAGTAAAGTAGCTGCCTAAATAAAATCGTTATAGATGTTAAAAAAACAAAACTAGGATAACTCTGATATGATAGAAAGCAATTGTCAGTGTGTGAAAACCAGGGCTTCTGAGGCAGGGAAGTGGGCTGCCCTGTTCGGCCACCTCTGGAGATTAAGGAATTTCCTGGTTCTGTCCTTCACCCAAATGAGCTTTCAGTTCCTGCTGCAGTCTCCGGAAGGAACTTAAAAGTTAGTGAAGGAGAGCGAAGTGTAATACGGGAATGACTGGAGCATCTAAACAGCAGTACAGTTTGTCATGGTTTGAAACGGACTCTAAAATTAAAGAGACCAAATATGAAAAAATCTGAGCTAAAGTTAGAGGAGATGATTTGGATGATGAAAGAGTGCTCTATTTTATAGGTGGATTCTTTCCATTAGCAATTCTGTGAAGAGCCTTTCTTGTATGTTTATAATACTTGGCTTGCCAAAATTCCACTTAAGCACCTATATAAAGTAAACCCAGTTTTCACCACCTGCTATTGCAAGGGTAACTGGCTCTCTGTATGTCGCCCTCTTGTGGTGAGGAGATTTCACGTCAGCATCTCATTTTGCTGGGAGTTCCCAGAGGGGGTTGCCCATAAATGAAAAACTAGTTAGCTGTTACCAGGTGGCACTTTTTTTTTTTTCGGTCCTGTTTTTAAAAAGCATATGGACAATTTTATGTTAAACAGACATATAACATACCCTCCCTGCATTTCTTTGGCAGCTGAAGGCTATGCTGCCTTTCAGGAAGATAGCTCTGGAGATGAAGCTGAAAGTCCTTCCAAAATGAAGAGATCCAAAGGAATCCATGTTTTCAAGAAGCCCAGCTTTTCTAAAAAGAAAGAGAAGGATTTTAAAATAAAAGAGAAACCTAAAGAGGAAAAACATAAAGAAGAAAAGCACAAAGAAGAAAAACATAAAGAGAAGAAGTCAAAAGACTTGACAGCCGCTGATGTTGTTAAACAGTGGAAGGAAAAGAAGAAAAAGAAGAAGCCAATTCAGGAGCCAGAGGTGCCTCAGATTGATGTTCTGAATCTCAGACCCATTTTTGGAATTCCTTTGGCTGATGCAGCAGAGAGGACCATGACGTATGATGGCATTCGACTGCCGGCAGTTTTCCGTGAATGTATAGATTATGTAGAGAAGTATGGCATGAAGTGTGAAGGCATCTACAGAGTTTCAGGTATTGGGGCTATGGTCTTGGTGGTTTTTAAAAATTAAATTCATTACCATTTTTCAAAGGAAGGAAAAATATTAACTTGTGAGGAAAATTGTGCCATGGGTCCTAAGCCTTTGTCATTTCCTTGATTCTTCCAGTTGAACAAAAATCCGAGAGAGAGAGAGAGAGAGAGAGGGAGAGACAAAGAGAGACAGAGAGAGAGACAGACAGAGAGAGAGAGAGAGAGAGACAGACAGACAGAGAGAGAGAGACAGAGAGAGAGACAGAGAGAGAGACAGTTTGATATTTTTCCGGTGTTCCTTCCTTTTCACTCCGAGGACTTACGCATGAGCTGATCACAACTTGCAGCAGCGTGGAGTGAGAAGAAACGACTGCTTTTCCTTCTCACCTTCTTCCATCTCGGAGCCAGGGCTCAGTGTTGTGAGGGAGCTCCGCAGGAAACGGCAGGAAATCCGGGTTAAAGATGCTTCTTGGCCAAGAGATACATTTATTGACACAATCAAAGATGTATTTTTTGAGTTAGCTAAGGGGCATGAAATGTTATTTGCTGACTCTTTAGGCCCCAAATCTGAATGCTTCTGTCAGACGTGTGCAGCTATTACATATATTAGTGAAATTGATTTTCCATTTTTCTGCATTCCACATATATGAAAACTTAAATTTCATATTTGGCAAGAATGTAATTCATATTGGGTGTCTGAAATCAAGCAAAATGTATGCTATGTAAAGTAAAAAGATTTCATTTATTTTTATTTTTATTTTTTTTTATTAAATTTATTGGGGTGACAATTGTTAGTAAATTTACATAGATTTCAGGTGTACAATTCTGTATTACATCGTCTATAAATCCCATTGTGTGTTCACCACCCAGAGTCAGTTATCCTTCCTTCACCATATATTTGATAAGATTTCATTTCTTACAAAGCAGCATGACTTGTGTTGATGTAGGATGGAAGTCCTGACCTGTGGCAACGTGTTCCAAGTCGTTACATTTCCATAATTCAGTGTCTTGGTACTAGAGATTTATTTTATACAATTTATTGTCGGTCACACCTATTTTCATGATGAGGTATTCATACACATTTAGAATATATAAAGAAATGAGACTTAGTTTTTTCGTTTAATTGGTTCATACACGTTTCTGCAAGGTAGATTTGATATTTAAGTTTTGTTGAGAAAGGGCAGGCATTTATGATACTCGGGGAAACCTTTACATAACCCCATAGATAGCAAGTTATCACTTAAAGAGTATTTTGGCTAAAATGCTACTATTTTATAGAAAATAAATTAGAAATTGAATTTGAATCTATAACTCCTTAGTAACAAAAGTAAACATAATTACATGAGTTTGAAAATTTTGCTTTTGAGAATTTATGATGAATTGGTTTTTAAAGATTTAGACAGTACTAACATAGGCTATTTCTCTCACGTGATTTTCATAGGGATGAAGAAATTTTGTTTTAGGTAAAAGTTTATGAAGAGTTTCTATAGCTTTTTTCAAAAACTTCTTTTGTCTTTGATATTTTTTTTGAATTAAAAAATTTTTTCATCTACAGTTGACATACAATATTATATTTTTGATGTTTGTATTCTTTTGGAGAATTAAAGTTGCAGAGCTCTTCTTTGTGTGTCAGAGCATTCAAACTGAGCTGTTCCCTGATTGTTGACTCCCGGAGGTTGAACTCCTGCTGGGATCAGTTTTTTTATTTTAAGCTCTGGCAGTGTGCTGCGTTCAGCGCACCAGTGGCTACAGTTTATGGCTATGACTTTTCATTTTGAATGCTAATAATATTTTCTCCTGGAAATTTTTGGTTCTCACTTATTCATATGTAAGTTCCAGTTTAAAGCTAATATATCATTTTGCATACGCTCTTTCTCTACCTGGGATGCTTTATTTGAAGGGTCCATTTTGATAAGTTTCAGAGTAATGACAAACCAGATATATTCCAATTGTTCACTTGTGTGATTTTTCTGGGTAGGCACTGTTGCGAGGCAAATTAGATATGTATAAAGTATACATTCTTTGCCAAGAATTTCAACTAAAGTTAGCACTCACTGTGTTTTCACTCATATTTTCATAATAAGAAAATGGAAATTATTTTCTAACTTTTCTGCCTCAAAATAAAGATTATACAAAAATAAGATTCATATTATTATTTTCAAATTTGGAGTTACTGATTTCTTTTGTCAGTGCTGGATAAATAAATTGTAGATTTATTGTAATGCCATTAAAAGGTTTTCACATAAAATAATGCCAAAGCCCAGATATAAGTACCATTGATTCTAAAATACTGTTCAGATTAAATGACATTTGAGTATTCACATTTACTGTTATAGTCTCTCAGCCTTAAGTTGTGGCTTTTTTCAAATAATTGGCCTAAAGTTTTTAATATTGAAAACAACAGAAAGCTACTTTGTAATTTAGTGACTACTTTGTAAGTGTCACTAAATTGTGTCACTTAAATGCAGATTGGACTAGAGACTTAAAAAGTTATATAATTTTGAAAAACGTTTGTTTTTGTGTGTCAGTGTTTCTTTCTGTCCAGTAAGAAAAGCAAAACAATTTTATTTTAGAAACACAGATTTCACATTTTTTTGGTCCAGATTAAGAAAACATGTAAAGAACTCAAATTTAAAAAATAGAAATTAGATGTGAATTATTTAATGGAGAATGATTTGCAAGAAGTTTGTTTAGATAGCAAACTTATCTTTTGCATTTGTGATACAATTTTTACTTAAAAAAAAGTACCCACAACTTTTTTGAAACATGTTTATATACACAGAGTTAGTTTTATGTTGTCAGTCTTGTGACTAGTTAAAAAAAGCAGTTTGGCCGTCTGTGTAGAGCATAACTTATGCTTAGGTTGTAGTTTTTGCCTGAATTTTCACTTATCTTTAAATTAAAACCATTTTTTTTCCTGAGTCAGTTGGCATATTTGCTTAATATATTCGTGGTTGCTATGACTATTCTGAATGTTGAGTTTTTCCATTATCATTTAGCTTATGGTTAAATTGACCCTTCAAGTATGTGTAGTCATTTATATTATCTTGTTTACAGAGGAATTGTGTGAACCTTGTGCAGATAAATACTTCATAGCTAGAGATTCGTTATTGTCAGATTAGCTTTTCTCAGATCCCCCACCACAGGTGGGTGCAGTGGTGAAGAAAGCTGTTTGATTTTTTTTCTCTCTGAATTTGAATGTTTTAAGGAATTAAATCAAAGGTGGATGAGCTGAAAGCAGCCTATGACAGAGAGGAGACTCCAAATTTGGAAGAATATGAGCCTAATACTGTAGCCAGTTTGCTGAAGCAGTATTTGCGAGACCTTCCGGAAAATCTGCTTACCAAAGAGCTTATGCCTCGCTTTGAAGAGGCTTGTGGGAGGAGCACAGAGAGTGAGAAAGTGCAGGAATTCCAGCGCTTACTGAAAGAACTGCCAGAATGTAACTATCTTCTGATTTCCTGGCTGATCGTGCACATGGACCATGTTATTGCGAAGGAACTGGAAACAAAAATGAATATACAGAACATTTCTATAGTGCTCAGCCCAACTGTTCAGGTACATGTGCCCTCTGATGCTGGCCCTGGGGAGTCGGGGGAACATTTTCATTACTGAGTTGCATATGGCGAAAGTAGATAATGATTTATTTAGCCTGAATATTGGTTTTTTTCTTTCACAATATGGACAGCGTCGACATATAGGATAATGAGCTTGTTTGCCCTTTGGCTTGAACTATGTAATATGAATATTGTACAGTATTTGGTGTGGGCTTATAAACCCATTCTTAATGACCGTGGTCTGTCATTACTGGAGGAGGAGCCCATGGAAGCTGCAGTTACAGAATTCATCATTAGAATTTTAAAGATTCCAATTATTTCTTCAAATAGTCTTATTGCTTAATTATATCACACACACATATCAGACTCAGGCACAAAGGAACCTAACATTTGTTTGGTCTGGGATTTAACCTGAGGATTTCATTCATAAAAATGGATCCTAGAGAAATCTTTTATAGACTTTTAATCTGAGGAGGCATTTCAGGGAATTGGGTATTGTGTTAATTGGTATCTCTTTATAACAAAAATACTTGCCTTAATTTATTACTGCTCACTTGGTGCTGGCACGGAGCATGTGTTTTCTTTTAGTTAGAGTTACTGATACTTTACTCAGGCCAAACACAAAAAGCAAAAAAAATGAGATGGTTATATTTTTTTATTTTAAGCTTTCCTTTTGGCCAGCATACTGTGTTATTATTAGTCATTGGTAACACACTTTGTAAGAATGTGTTTTCTTTTACTAAAGATTCTTTCATTGCTCATTGATTATATTTTGGAAGCAAAATCTTTCTCAGATTTTAGTGTAATCATTCACATTAGTCAGGATTTGGTAAATGTTGTTAAACAATTTTGGTAAAAAATGTTACTTGATATTATTATAATAGGGATGATAATATCACAGAAGATTCAGGTGTGTTGTAAGAGTAGAAAGCAATTTTTTTTACTAGTTTCAGCCAACTTAGTATCCTGACATAGCATATGAACATGGTATTAAAACACTGCCTATGCAAATTCACCTGGAAGGCATTTGTTTCTGGAGAGCAAACTCTCAGCCTAGCTTTACAACTGCTGAAGTAACTCTTACTTCACATTTTTCAGTAGGTCCAGTTGTGTGTGTTAAAAGGTCTCAAGATAACTTGAAAAAAGAACAAGATTTTTTTAGTGCTGAGAAAGAACAAATTGATGGTCACCAGCTTCTGTATACTTTTCTTTTTAGTTTCTTGGAGTGCTTGAGTACATGACTTAACTCATATTTTCCCCTTGTCTTCTTTAAATTGCTACTTAGCAAAACATGTCTGGTCACTACTGAGGAAAACTTTCATTCACGGGTCCAGGATTAAAGGACGTACTATGCGGTAGACAAATGAAATGAAATAAAATAATAATTTTAATGGTTTTCTTGCAAATCTTTTTATTTTTTCTTAGATTAGCAATCGTGTCCTATATGTGTTTTTCACACATGTGCAAGAGCTCTTTGGAAATGTGATACTAAAGCAAGTGACAAAACCTCTCCGCTGGTCTAACATGGCCACTATGCCCACACTGCCAGAGACCCAGGAGAACATCAAGGAGGAAATCAGAAGACAGGTTTGTGAGCTCAGCCTGTGCTTTAACCCTAAAGAACCTACCTTTGCTCTGACCCTTTTGGAGACTGATAATGATGATGATGAAGAAGAACTCTTGTTCACTGAGTACTTTGTAAATTGTTTCTGGAGCTATGTTAGGCAATTCTTCACAGCACACTCAAGCCAGAAATTTTCATCTGGCACTGACTGTTACATGCCAGTTAAGTAGGATATGATGGTGGAGGGAGCACAGGGTTGGAAATAAAAAGACCTGGCTTCAACTTCTTGCTCTGCTTCTAATTAACTGACTGATTTTAGGCTAATCACTTAACCTCCTTAAGCCTCAGTGAGCCCATTTTAAAATGGGCTCTCTCATAGTTTTGATGTGAAGATTACAATAAATGAGATCATGCATTAAAGATGCTCAGCATAGTTTCAGGGCAGTCCAAAAATGTTAGCTTGTCCACATGATTGCTATTATTGGCCATATCTCACAGATAAGAACACCAAAATTTTAAATAACTTACTCTGTGTCACATGGTTACTAAGCTACAAAACCAGATTTGACCCCAAATCCTGTACTTTTCCACTATACATTTTCCTCTTACAGCCCGCGTGATAGAAGAGAACTGCTATTTGGTTGTGTGTGTGTGTGTGTGTGTGTGTGTGTGTGTGTGTGTGTGTGTGTGTGTGTGTGTGTGTTTCACAAGCTGAATAAGAAAGTCAGGACTAAATAAGAAATTTACTTACATTGGATTATTACATCTTTTATTTGCATACCTGTTATCAAATCCCTGTTTCTCTTCCCTTTTATGTGCTCTGAGCTCCCATTTCTGATTAGCTGATGATGGAGGAAGAAGTGTAAATTAACTACTATTGAACTAATTAATGTAAATTAATGAGAACCCAATGCCCAGGCAAAACAAGAAAGAATGATTTTTTAGTCATATTGTTAAAAAATAATTTGTGCTATTAAGATGATACGGCGTGGACTGCTACTGAGGGTGCTGTATTGTTTTCTAGGAGTTTCTTTTGAATTGTTTACATCGAGATCTGCAGGGCGGAGTAAAGGATTTATCTAAAGAAGAAAGATTATGGGAAGTACAAAGAATTTTGACAGCCCTCAAAAGAAAGCTGAGAGAAGCTAAAAGACAAGTGAGTGAATTTATTACTTTGGTACATCATGTTTATAATAAAATACAAAAAAAAAGTGCTAGAATCTTTTATATATTCTTTTATTTCTTTAAAAAATACAACATACAAATGTCTCTTTAAGTGAAGGTCCCTGAAATTTATTCATTCATGTTCTCAATTCTGAATGTTCCCAATTCTGGACTATTGATCCTTCAGCTTGGTATCAGGCAAATGTTTCGTTTAAACAAATTATTTTACTAAAAGATGTTTTGTCATTTCCTGGTTGTACCTATTAATAGAGCTTTCCAAGCATGAGAAGCAGCTGGAGAGTGATTCATTTCAGAGACTGCTGGGGAATTTGAGTCAGCTTTTTGGGAACACGTGGAGGTACTGAAGATCGGAGTTTTTCTTTACCTAGTAATAGGAAGAGTGGCACGTGTCTCCTGTTTAGTTTGGGCTACATGAGTCAGACTTTTGATCTCCCTTCTAGTTTAGTGTATGTTGCTTGGCTCTGCAACTGTGAGTTTCCCAGCCACACCAAGGGTGAGATCCCAAATCTCTGTACCCTCTTATAGCCCGCATGCAGATTCAATGGCAGAACCCAAATAGTACTTTCAAGGAACATTAGTTAGCATTTATCAGACTGGGAGAGCCACTGTGGTTATGCTAAAAGACAAAGTCAACCCGTGTGCTTTTGTTGCTCTGAGGTTAGAGATTTATATAGAAGATAGTGTTGTCAGAAAGGAAACATAAGATGTTTTCACATTTTGCACTCCAGCACTAGCAGATTAACAGAACCCCTCTGTATTTTTCTTCCTTCTTTTCTCCTATTTACATTATCTTTTTATTTTGCTTTCTATACCCATTATTATTATTATAATTATTATTAATTCCCTTCAATGATCCAGCCTATAATTGGGTTTTAGACTAACCAACCAGACCTCCTGGTTGTAATTGTTAACCATATAGCATTGCCCAGTAGTCTTTTTTTTTTTTTTTAAACGTTTATTTTTTAAGTGTGTTTTTCCTGGACCCATCAGCTCCAAGTCAAGTAATTGTTTCGATCTAGTTGCGGAGGGCGCAGCTCACAGTGGCCCATGTGGGGATCTAACCGGCAACCTTGTTAAGAGCGCCACACTCTAACCAACTGCGCTAACTGGCTGCCCTGCCCAGCAGTCTTTAAATGAAGGGTCTCTGACCTAGAACAGTGTTAATGTAGGCTTGGCTTTCATTTCTCTTGCTTCTACATCTCTCTTGAATAAAGGAATTGTGACATAGCAAACCGGAGCCAATAACAGAAAGAGATGGATTACGATTACCTTTACTTTACCAATTTTATTGATGTTGTATTGTCATGCCTGCTCATTAATTCACAAAATATTCAAAATGTTCTGTCAAGTTGTTTTCAATTTAGAGGAATAAATTACTTTTAAAGATAGAAGTAAAAAATTATATTGACAGACTGAAAATATGAAAAAAACCACAAGATAACATCAATAGATACAGAAAAGTATTTGGCAGAATTCAACACTTAATCATGATTTAAAAAAAGTTCGTATCAAACAGCTTTCTCAGCATGGTAAAGATTGCATGGAAAAAAAAATCTGCGATGAATATACTTAATGGTAAAAGTCTGAATGCTTTTCCTGAGATTGGGTGTACAAGGCAGGGATTTCTGTTCAACGTTGTAGTGAAGATTTGTTCTAGCCAGTGCAATAAAGCAAGAAACAAAAGGCATACAGATTAGACAGAAATAAGTCTATCCACAGATGAAATCCTAAGGAATCTATAAAACGAATAAGTGAATTTAGCAAGGTTGTAGGATATAAGATCAGGTATGCAAAAGTCTGTTGCATTTCTATATATTAGCAATGAACAATTGGATATTGAACCTAAAAAAAGAAGAATTGTGAAGATGTTAGGTTTTCTCAAATTGATCTGTGGATTAAATTTCAATCAGAATCTAAACTGGTGATTTTTGTAAAAATTAACAAGTTCTTCTGAAATTTATGTGGAATTACATATGACCTAGAAGAGCCTGAACAGTTTTGAAAACAAACAACGCTAGAGGACTCATACTATTTGATTTTAAGACTGACTGTAAAGCTACAGTATTCATGGGTAGACATATAGAATAGAATATCCAGAAATAGTCCCACACATACAAATGCAATTAATTTCAACAAAGATGCTAAGACAATTCAGTGGGGAGAGATTTTCTTTTCAACAAATGGTGCTGGAACAATTGGATATCTATATGTAAAATACCTTGACTCCACACAGCATATATTAAAACTAACTCAAAATGAATCTTACACCAAGACCTAAAGAAAACTTCCAGGAGAAAACACAAAAGATCTTACTGACTTTGGTTTAGGCAGTGGTATCTTAAATAGGACTGTTAAAAGGAACATTTGATAAATTACATTTCATTAAATATTTAAAACATGCTCTTCAAAAGACACTATTAAAAAAAAATATGCAAGCCAGAGCTGTGTCAAAATACTTGTAAAAAACACATATTTGATAGAGGACTTGAACTAGACTATATACAGAGGGTCCCCTAAAAATGTATATACATTTTAAGAAAGGAAAACTATTAAAATTATATACTCAATATATACCGATAGCAGAAATGAATACAAGTCACGTTTGACTTCTGCAATTACAAGAGGTGCTCAAAGTGGTTACCATCAGTGTCCAGACACTTCGGATAATGGCGAACTACTGCTTGAGCAACGTTGACCAAAGTGTCCACTTGTATACATTCTTTTGGCAACCCTGTGTATATAAAAACTCTTACAACTTAGTAAGAAGACAAAACAATTCAATTTTTTTAGACTTTATTTTCTTAGAGCACTTTTAGGTTCAGAGCAAAATTGAGAGGAAGGTACCGAGTTCCTGTATACCTCCTTCCCTGACAACACATGTAAATCCTCTCCCGTTATCAGTATCCCTCACCAAAGTGGTATATTTATTACAGTAACAATTCAATTTTAAAAAGGCAAAAATGTGGACAGGCAATTTACAAAAGATGATATGCAGATGACAAATAAATGAGCACGTGCTAAGATGCGCAATATCATTAGTCGTTAAGGAAATACAAATTAAAATCACGATGAAATACCACTGCACACCCACCAGAATGGCCAAATTAAAAATACCAAGTGTTGACAAGAATGTAGAGCAACTGATAACTTTTATACTACTCTTGGTAATGCGAAATAGTACAGTAATTTTGGAAAACAGTTTGGCAGTTTCTTGTAAAGTTAAACATGATTACCATATGACTCAGCAATCCCACACTTATGTATTTAAGAAAGTATATACCCACACAAAGCATATAGAAAATGTTCATAACAGCATATACAGCGTATACAAAATGTTCATAAAATGTTCATAACAAAATGTTCATAATTCTAGTTATAATAGCTCAAAACTAGGAAGGATCTATCAGCTGGTGAGTGAATTAACAAATTGGGGTACATTCACATCATGGCATATTACTCAGCAAACTACTGATACAAACAATAACAGGTGAATCGTAAAAGCATTATGTTGAGTGAAAGAAGCCAAAGAAAAAAGACTACTTACTAATAGATTCAATTTATATGAAACTTAAGGAAAAGTATAGCAATGGAAAGCTTGTGAGTGGTTGCTGGGGGCCAGCAGATGGTGGAAGAGCCCAAGGGTATTTTGTGTGGTGGAAATGTTCTGTACCAAGATGGGGGTTACTTGATTGTATACATTTGTCAAAACTATTTGAATCGTATGCTTAAATTGACCCCCTACCCCCAAAAAAGTATCACAGAAGGTAATTTATGTGGAAGGGTTCCAGAAATGGTGAGCACGTTCAACAGGATTGCACATTTTTCACAGTGTAGCCATGTGTTATTTTCCAAACCCAGGTAACAAATGCCCATCTATCCAGATGGTTCATCTGACTGTTAGTGTTATTTTTTCAAATCTAGGAAAGAATGAAACTTCTGGAATGGTTATGGTGTGAATTTGTTGAATATGTGTTGCATATAGGCTGACCAGTTCTCTTTCATTTGTTTTAATTGACAGGAATGTGAAACCAAGATTGCACAAGAGATAGCCAGTCTTTCAAAAGAGGATGTTTCCAAAGAAGAAATGAATGAAAATGAAGAAGTTATAAATATTCTCCTTGCTCAGGTAAGCTAAATTCTTTTTCTCTATATTGCAAGCTTTTTTTAAAAAACAAAAATTGTATATATTTATATACATGATGATTTGGTATAACTATACATTGTGAAATAATTACTAATTGACATTATTTCCTTTTTCTTTTGTGATGAGAGAAGCTGAAATCGTAGTATATTTCCAGTATTCCATACAGTATTATTGACTGTAGTCAACATGCCTGTACATTAGATCTCTAGACTTACTCATCCTACATAACTGCAACTTTGTATCTTTTGAACATCATCTCCCCACTTTCCCCACCCCTCAGCATCTTTCTACTCTGCTTCTATGCATTTGACTTTTTTTTTAAGATTCCACATATAAGTGAGATCATGTTTGTCTTTCTCTGTCTGGCTTTTTTACTTAGCATATTGTCTTCCATGTTCATCGATGTTATCATAAATAGGAGAATTTCTCATGGCTGAATAATATTCCATTGTATGTGTGTACACACATATCATCTGTTGGTAATTGGGTTATTTTCATATTTTGAGTCTTATGAATAATGCTGCAGTGAACAGGGAGTGCATATATTTATTCAATATCCCATTTTCATTTCCTTTGAATATATATTTAGAAATGAGATTGCTGGATTATTACTGTTACATTTTTTATTTTTTGAGGAATCTTTTTAACTGTTTTCCATAATGGCTGTATCAGTTTACATTCCCACCAAGAGTGTACAGGGGTTCCTTTTCTCTACATCCTTGCCAATACACCTTTTGTTTTTTGATAATAGCCATTCTGACAGGTGTGAAGTGATATTTCCTTGTGGTTTTGATTTGCATTTCCCTGATGATTAGTGACATTGAACATCTTTTCATACGTCTGTCGGCCATTTGTATGTCTTTTGAGAAATGTCTATTTCTTTGCCCATTTTTTAATTCGGTTGTTTGTTTTCTTGCTATTGAGTTGTTTGAGTTCTTTACATATTTTGAGTATTAAACCTTTATCAGATATATGGTTTGCAGATATCTTCTCCCATTCCGTAGGTTGTCTCTGTTGTTTTCTTTGATGTTCAGAAGCTTTTTAGCTTGATCAAGCTAAATGCATCAAGGATTATGTCATCTGCAAACAAAAAATTTTTTGCTTTTGCTTTTGTTGCCTGTATTGTTATTTTTGCTTTTGTTGCCTGTATTGTTGGGATCATATCTAAAAAAGTTATTGCCCAGACCAATGTCAAGGAATTTTATCTTTTCTTTTGACAGTTTTTATGGTTTCAGGTTTTACATTTAAATCTTTAATTCATCTTGAGTTGATTTATGTGGCGTGAGATAAGGTTCCAGTTTTGTTCTTTTGCATGCAGAAAACCAGTTTACCAACATCATTTATTGAAGAGACTGCTCTTTTCCCATTTGCTGTTCTTGGCAACTTAGTCAAAGATCAGTTGACCATAAATGTGTGGATTTATTTCTGGGCGATCTATTCTGCTCCATTAGTCTATATGTCTGTTTATATGCCAGTACCATAATGTTTTGATTATTATAGCTATGTAGTATATATATTGAAATCAGGTAGTGTGATATCTCCAATGTCGTTCATTTTGTTCAAGATTGCTTTGCCTATTATCAGTTTTTTGTGGTTCTGTATGAACTTTATTTAGGATTGTTTTTTTCTGTGAAAAACACGATTGGAATTTTGATGGAGATTCCATTGAATCTGTAGATTGCTTTGGGCAGTATGCACATTTTATATCTTCTGATCCATGAACATGGGACCTCTCTCCATTTACCTGTGTCTTCAATTTCGTCAGCATTTTATAGTTTTCAGTGTATAGGTCTTTCACCTCTTTAGTTAAATTTCTTCTAAGTTTTTTTTTTTTGATGCTATTGTAAATGTAATTGTTTTATTAATTGCTTTTTCAGATAGTTTGTTGTTAGTGTATAAGAAATGTAATTGATTTTTGAATGTTGATTTTGTATCCTGCCACTTTACTGAATTTGTTTATTAGTTCTAACAGTTATTTGGTGGAGTCTTTAAGGTTTTCTATATATAGGATTATGTCATCTGCAAACAGAAAATTTTACTTCTTTCCAATTTGGGTACCTTTTATTTCTTTTTCTTGTCTAATACTCTGGCTAGGACTTCCAGCAGTATATTGAGTGGAAGTGGTGAGAGTGGGCATCGGTGTCTTGTTCCTGATCTTAGAGTGAACGCCTTTACATTTTCACTGTTGAGTATGATGTTATCTGTGGGCTTGACATATATGGCCTTCATGATGTTGACAGTGTTCCTTCTATACCCACTTTGTTGCGAGATTTTTTTTAACATGAAAGGATGTTGAAATTTGTCAAATCCTTTTTTGCATCTATTAAGATGATCATATGATTTTTATCCTTCATTCTGTAATGTGATGTGTTACGTTTATTGATATGAGTATGTTGAACCATCCTTGCATACCAGAGATAAATCCCACTTGATCATGGTGTATGATCTTTTTAATGTGTTGAATTTGGTTTGCTAGTGTTGTGTTAAGGATTTTTGTATCTATGTTCACCAGGGATATTGGTTTGTAATTTTCTTGTAAGGTCCTTGTCTGGCTCTAGTATAAGGATAATGCTGACCTCGTAAAATGAGTTTGGGAATGTTCCCTCCTTTTCAGTTTTCTGGAAGAGTTTGAGAAGGGTTGATGTTACCTCTTTAAACGTTTGGTAGAATTCACTTGGGAAACTATCTTTTCCAAGCCTTTTATTGGTTTGGAGATATTTGATTAATGATTTGATCAAATGATTTAATCTCCTTTCTGTAATGGTTTAATCTCTATTTCTGTGGTAGCAATTGTAATGTTTCCTCTTTCTTTTACAATTTTATTTGAATCCTCTCTAAAGGCTTGTCAATTTTATTTTCTCAAAAAACCAACTCTTGGTTTCATTGATCTTTTTTTATCTTTTTTCAAATCTATTTGAACTGTTTCTGCTCTGATCTTTATTGCCTTCCTTCTGCTAATTTTGAGTTTAGTTTGTTCTTTTTCTAGTTCATTGAGGTATAAAGATAAGTTGTTTATTTGAGATCTTTCTCTTTCCCCTTCTTCCGCCTCCCCCACCCCCACTCTGGGTCAAGTCACTGTTTCTCAGTCTAGGTGTGTAGGACACAGCTCCCTGGCCCATGCTGGTATTAGGGCTGAGGCAGTCGGTCGCCAGTTGTAGGTCGGCTGCTCACAGCAGCTCATGGCAGCTCTCGCTGGCTGCCGGCCGCTCACGCTGGCTACCGGCCGCTCACGCTGGCTACTGGCCGCTCATGGCAGCACACGGTAGCCCATGGCTGCTCACGCTGGCTGCCGGCCGCTCCTGGCAGCACACAGCAGCCTATGGCAGCTCATGCCAACCTCCGGCTGCTCACGGCAGCCCAGCTCCAGGGAGAGCCGTTGTTCACAGTCTTAGCTGTAGAGGGCACAGCTCACTGGCCCATTGGGAATTGAATCAGTGACCTCGGCGTTAGGAGCACGACGCTCCAACCACCTGAGCCAGCTTCGTTTTTCTTAATGTTGGCGTTTATTACTATAAACTTCCCTTTTTGAACTGCTTGTGCTGCATCTGATAAGTTTTGGTATGTTGTATTTCCATTTTTAATTTGTTTCAAGATACTGATTTCTTCTTTGACCCATTGGTTGTTCAGCAGTATATTGCAAGATCCTTTTTGGTCATCTTATAATTTGAGAAGGTCATCTACAGAGGTGTGAGTCTTTTAACCAAACTTATAAGATGATTTTGAGGTTTTAGAGGGACTTCTTGCTGTTCAGCCCTACCTTTATATGGTATTTGCTTAAATGTTCAGCTGGAGAAACTATCTTCTACTGAATGAAGGCTTCTTACTGGACACTGTTCTGCATGCTTTACATTTTATTTCATCCACAGAGGTCTGAGATATAGGTATTTTCCCTAAGTTACAGATTAGTGGTACTTGTTCCATATTAGTGAGATTGGACTTTAATAAATACTTAAAACATGTTCTTCCTGACATCAAAGTTTGGGATCCTTGAAATGTAATGATACAGATTTTAATTGATACCATGTTTTCATGAAAATAAGACCTAGCTGGACCATCAGCTCTAATGCGTCTTTTGGAGCAAAAATTAATATAAGACCTGGAATTATTTTACTATCAGACCTGGTCTAATATAATATAAAATATAATGTAATACAATATAATATAATGTAATATAATATATATAATACCAGGTCTTATATTCATTTTTGTTCCAAAAGGTGCATTACAGCTGATTGTCTGGCTAGGTCTTATTTTTGGGGAAACAGGGTAGTTGTTGCTAATATCACCTTTTAGATACTTTGATTTTATTCTTCACAGGTGAAAGTCAGTTGTTGGAGTTCAGTTGTCTTATTTGTCACTCATTGGTTTGACAGATAGCTCTTGAGTATCTACTGTATTCCAAGAATAGAGGTGAAGATGAGTTTTTCTTTCTTTCTGAGTTTCTCAAGTGAACCTTGCTCTGTTCTAGAAATTCCCAGTTTAACCAGAATGAAGGTCTGGGCTTTGACAACATTGTCTGTCTGTGCTTCCAGAAACTCATGTATGTGGGATGCCAAAGGCCTACCAAGTTTAAGTCCTTTTCTGTCACTTCTGAAAAATATTGTTTTGCCTAGCAGGGACACATCACTCTTTTCCCCTGAAGAGAGAATGAGGTTCCAGATTATGCCTTTACTTCAGAATTTTTCAATCTGGTATTTCTTGGAACATAAACATGTCTGTATTTAGCAATGCCTGGGGAATATTACAGTTATGTCTCTGAGAGATTCTTCATGCATATTGGGGGCTCTGAGTAGTTAGTTTGATCACAGGTACTTATACTCTTGGCACCTATTACCATATTTTACTGCACTCCTGTGTATAATGAGTGCCCACGTTTTTGGCCCAAATTTTCAGGGAAAAATGTCTTTCGTTTTAATTTTTTAATTCAAATTTTTAGTTGTTTATTTAGGTACTTGCTTTTTGTATTATAAAGGAATTTTAGCATTTATTTTTTAACATATTATGGTACAAGAAATTTTTTGTACCGGTAACAAATTTAACGATATTTACGCATCATAGAAGGTCAAGAATTCTTCTTCATCGCAAGTTTGTCATAAGTTCAACAAAACCAATTCCAGGTTATTATTTTGCATACGGGTATTGTTACTGATTTCTAGTCAGACTTTTAACTCTTAAGCATAAATAAAAGAATTAAAAACATATATATAGATATGGAATTAGTACTACCCATGTATAATGTGCATCCTTATTTTTCCCTCACAAATGTGGGCAAAAATGTGTGCATTATACACGGCAAAATACGGTAGTTTGGAAACAAAGGCTGTAGACCTTTGTCTGCCTCCAACTTCTAATTGCCATAGCCTTACATCTCTGTTACCATCTATAACTTTTCTCTGCATTGGTTCTTTATGTTGGAGAGGCTAAATCTTGGACACATAGGGATTTTCTCCCTATCAATTGATAATCCTATCCATTTTTAGAAATGCATATTCTTTTAAAGCAGAATATTTCCTCTGGAGACATGTGTTGAGGATGATGGCTTGTAGCGAAGAGAAAAGATTTCTTTCTGTGAACATCTTCCCTTCACTAGATCTGTTCTAAGGTGATGCTAACACCAGTTGTTCATCTCCTGGGTCTTTTTCTTTCTTGGTGACATTATTGGAGGCCACTTTGGCCCTAAAATAGACACTCTCTTTACTGAGAGGTGGGAAGGCATTTGGAAAGCACTGGGAAGCAAAAACTTGAACTTTGGCTTTGTGCCCAATGTTAGCCTCATAGGGAATTTTTGCAAAACGAGGACATGGGACTTTTTTTTTTTTTTAAATTTATTGGGGTGACAATTGTTAGTAAAATCACAGATTTCAGGTGTACAATTATGTATTACATCATCTATAAATCCCATTGTGTGTTCACCACCCAGAGTCAGTTCTCCTTCCATCACCATATATTTGATCCCCCTTACCCTCATCTCCCACCCCTCACCCCACTTACCCTCTGGTAACCACTAAACTATTGCCTGTGCTATGAGTTTTTGTTTCTCATTTGTTTGTCTTGTTCTTTTGTTGTTTTTGGTTTATATACCACATATCAGTGAAATCATAGGGTTCTCTGCTTTTTCTGTCTGACTTATTTCGCTTAGCATTATACTCTCAAGATCCATCCATGTTGTCACAAATGGTCCTATTTCATCTTTTCTTACTGCTGAATAGTATTCCATTGTGTATATATACCACAACTTCTTTATCCATTCATCTATCGAAGGACATTTTGGTTGTTTCCATGTCTTGGCCACTGTAAACAAAGCTGCAATGAACATTGGAGTACACGTGTCTTTATGTATAAATGTTTTCAAATTTTTGGGGTAGATACCCAGGAGAGGGATTGCTGGGTCATATGGTAATTCTATTCGTAATTTTTTGAGAAATCTCCACACTGCCTTCCATAACGGCTGCACCAGTCTGCATTCCCACCAACAGTGAATAAGGGTTCCTTTTTCTCCACAGCCTCTCCAACGCTTGTTACTATTTGTCTTGTTGATGATAGCCATTCTGACTGGGGTGAGGTGATATCTCATTGTGGTTTTTATTTGCATTTCTCTGATGATTAGTGATGTTGAGCATTTTTTCATATGTCTATTTGCCATTTGTATGTCCTCTTTGGAGAAATGTCTCTTCAGGTCCTCTGCCCATTTTTCAGTTGGGTTGTTTGTTTTTTTGTTGTTGAGTTTTATGAGTTCCTTGTATATTTTGGATGTTAGCCCCTTATTGGAGGCACTGATTGTTTCTAATAGCTTTTTGGTGGAGTCTTTAGGGTTTTCTATATATAGCATCATGTCATCTGCAAAGAGTGATAATTTAACTTCTTCATTCCCAATTTGGATGCCTTTTATTTCTTTCTCTTGCCTGATTGCTCTGGCAAGGACTTCCAACACTATGTTGAAAAGCAGAGGTGATAGGGGACAGCCCTGTCGTGTTCCTGAACGTAGAGCAAAGGGCTTCAGTTTTTCCCCATTAATTATGAGATTAGCTGAGGGCTTGTCATATATGGCCTTTATTATGTTAAGGTATTTTCCTTCTATACCTATTTTATTAAGTGTTTTAATCATAAATGGATGTTGCATCTTGTGAAATGCTTTCTCTGCATAAATTGATATCATCAGACGATTTTTGTCCTTTATTTTGTTTATGTGATGTATCACATTGATGGATTTGTGGATGTTGTACCATCCCTGTGCCCCTGGGATGAACCGCACTTGGTTGTCATGAATAATCTTTTTAATGCATTGTTGTATTCGATTTGCTAGAATTTTGTTTAGAATTTTTGCATCTATATTCATCAGATACATTGGTCTGTAGTTTTTTTTTTTTGTGTTGTCCTTACCAGGTTTTTGTATCAGTGTAATGTTGGCTTCATAAAATGAGTTAGGGAGTACTGTCTCTTCTTCAATTTTTTGGAAGAGTTTGAGCAGGATTGGTATTAGATCCTCTTTAAAGGTTTGGTAGAATTCACTAGTGAAGCCATCTGGTGCTCGGATTTTTGCTTTTGGGAAGGTTTTGGATGATGGATTCAATTTCGTTACTGGTGATCGGTCTGTTTAGATTTTCCAGTTATTCATGGTTCAGCCTTGGAATATGTTTCTGAATGTGTTTCTAAGAACTTGTCCATTTCTTCTAGGTTATTGAATTTGGTGGCATGTAGTCCTTCATAGTATTCTTGGATGATCCTTTATATTTCTGTGGTATTCGTGATAACTTCCCCTTTTTCATTTCTGATTTTGTTAATTAGTGTCATCTCTCTTTTTATCTTAGTCTAGCCATAGGTTTGTCAATTTTGTTAATATTTTCAAAGAATCAGCTCTGTCACATTAATTTTTTCTGTTGTCTTTTTGTTCTGTATTTCATTTAGTTCTGCTCTGATTTTTGATATTTCCCTTCTTCTGCTGACCTTGGGTTTCACTTGTTCTTCTTTTTCTAGTTCTTTAAGGTGTAACATGAGGTTATTTATTTGGGATTTTTTTTTGTTTCTTGAGATAAGCCTGTAATTATATAAATTTCCCTCTTAAAACTGCTTTTGTTGCATCCCAAAAATTTTGGTAGGATGTATTTTCATTGTCATTTGTTTCTGTGTATCTTTTGATCTCTCCTCTAATTTCTTCTTTGACCCAGTCATTCTTTAAAAGTTTGTTGTTTAATCTCCATGTCTTTGTGTTTTTCCCCGCTTTCTTTTTGTAGTTGATATCCAATTTCAAAGCTTTGTGATCAGAGAATATGGTTGGTATATTCAATCTTCTTTAATTTGCTGAGGCTGATTTTATGTCCCAATATATGGTCTATCCTTGAGAATGTTCCATGTACACTAGAAAAGAATGTGTCGTCTGATGTTTTAGGATGAAGTGCTCTATATATGTCAATTATGTCCATTTCATCTAATGTGTCATTTAGGGTTGCTATTTCGTTATTTATCTTCTGTTTGGATGATTTATCCATAGCTGTCAATGATGTATTTAAGTCCCCTACTATAATTGTGTTTTAGTCAATTTCTCCCTTTAGTTCTGTCAGTAGTTGCTTGGTATATTTTGGTGCTCCCTGATTGGGGCCATAAATATTGATGACTGTTATGTTTTCTTGTTGTATAGTCCCCTTTACCATTATGAAATGTCCATCTTTGTCTCTTGTTATCTTTTTCACCCTGAAGTCTGTTTCATCTGATATCATTATGGCTACACCTGATTTTCTCTGGGTACCATTTGCTTGGAGTGTCCATTTCCACCCTTTCACTTTGAGTCTATGCTTGTCCTTGTAGCAGAGATGTGTCTCTTGGAGACAGCATATGGTTGGGTTTAGTTTTTTGATCCAGTCTGCTACTCTGTGCCTTTTTATTGGTGAGTTCAGTCCATTTACATTTAGGGTGATTATTGATACGTGAGGATTTCCTGTCATTCTATCTTTAGTTTTCTGGTAAGGCTGTGTCTCCATTGTTGCTTTGCCTTTTTGTTGTTGTCTGTTATTTCTGTGTGGTGGTATTCTATGATGTTCCCCTCTGTTTCTTCTTTTATTACAGCATATATTTCAGTTCTGGATTTTTTTGAGTGGTTACCCTTAAGTTTATGTAAAAGAAAGTTTGATGTTTAGAGTATTCCATTTTCTTCAGCACGCTTACTTTCTCCATTCCCATCTTCTGGTTCAGGCCTTTACTCTCCCTCTTTTTATGTTTTGGTTACCACAAATTGTCCCTGTTGATAGTGGTCGAATAGCCTCCTTTAGTATTTCTTGTAGTGCAGGTCGTGCATTAGAAAATTCCCTCAGCTTCTGTATGTCTGGAAAGGTCTTTATTCCTCCTTCATATCTAAAGGATGTCTTGGCCGGATATATTATTCTTGGCTCATAATTTCTCTCTTTCAATAATTTGAATATTCGGTTCCATTCCCTCCTGGCTTGTAGAGTTTCTGCTGAAAAATCTAATGGGCTTTCCTTTGTAGGTTACCGTCTTCTTTTCCCTGGCTGCCTTGAGGATTCTTTCTTTGTCATTGATTTTAGAGAGCTTCAATACAATGTGCCTTGGAGAAAGCCTGTTGGGATTGAGGTAATTAGGTGTTCTATTTGCTTCTTGGATTCGAGGATCCAGTTCTGTCCACAAGTTTGGGAAGTTCTCATCAACAAATTGTTTTAATATATTCTCTGTTCCCTACTCTCTTTCTTCTCCTTCTGGTATGCCCATTATTCTTATATTGCTCTTTCTGATAGAGTCAGAAAGTTCTTGTAGAGTTCTTCCATTTCTTTTAAGTCTCAAGTCTCTTTCTTCCTCCATGTGTGCAATTTCCAGGTTTCTATCTTCGATGTCACTGATTCTTTCCTCCATCTGGTCAACTCTACTACCTAAGCTGGTTATTTCGTTCTTAATTTCTTCCATTGAGTTCTTAATCTCCAGAAATTCCATTTGGTTCTTTTTTAACATTTCAATGTGTTTCGTAAAATGGTCGTGTTGTTCTTTGATTGTGTTTCTAAGTTCATTAAACTTTCTGTGTTTTCTTGTATCTCGTTGAGTTTTTTCAGATCTGCAGTCTTGAATTCTCTGTCATTTAAGTCACATATTTCCGTATCTTTAAGTTTCTTTTCTGGAGACTTTTCACTTTCTTTCGGAGCTGTCTTGTTGCCTTGGTTATTCCTGGCAATTACTGATTTATTATTTCTCTTCCTAGACATCTACAGGATTGGCTTCAGCAACAGGTTGATAGGAAGAGGTCTTTCTTTTGTTTTCCATTTCTTGTTGGTAGAATGTTTTATTTTCATTCCAACTGCAGTATTTTTTTTCTCTCTCACATGGTCGTGCTATGTTTTCTCTGCACTATTCCAGCTTCTCACACAATGGGGGTATTCCCTGGGAGACGGGCTTCTCCTCTGTTAATAGTTCGCCTGGGTCACAGGGTGTAGTGTCCGTGTGGGTATGCGGAGAGCTTTTGAAGTGCCAAAGCTCTTTCTGCACCAGATTCAGAGCCCGTAGGTTTTAGCAGTTCTGTTTACTCCTGCAGGGATCCGCCCAGATAGTGGGGCCGGGGGTGGGGTGAGTTGTGAGAGGTGGCCCAGAGCAATGGCGGCGACCACCACCACAGCCAGTCCTGCTTCCACAGCTCCCTCCCCTTTGCCGGAACTAGTTGGGCTGCGAATCTGTGTCTGTGGTCCACAGTTCTCAGAACAGCAAATATCCTGTCCTTGTGATCTGACTCTGCTACTGTTCTGCTTCTAGCACCGGGCAGGTGGGGGCTGGGTGAGCTCTGGGAGGGTAGGGAGGGGCGGCTAGTCTCCGTGCCTAAGGCTTCCGTTCTCCGCTCGGCAGTGAGGGCTTAAACCAGTTTTCAGCCTCCTTTCCTCAGTCTTTTCTCCGAGGTCTCTGCCGTGAGCGTTGGGTTCAGCGGTTTTGTATGCTGCCCCCTCAGCCCTGCGGGCCGTGAGCGGAGCCCTAACAGTCCGAGTTCTTCCCTCTCCCGCAGCTGCGGTAGTTCCGGGATGCAGCGAGTTCGGAGCACTGAGCTAGGTCTGCGTCCTGCGCCCGCGCGGCTCCGTCTCCGCACTTCTCCTCTCCCTCCTCCCCCGCTCACGCGATTCGCCCACCTGGAGGTGAATTCAGTAGTCGGCCTCTTCGTCTTGCCTGTCTGCTGTGCAGGGAGTCATTTGTGGAGTTATTGTTGTTCCATTAGTTGTAAATTCCAGGGTAGCTTTACAGAGGCTCATCTCACGCCGCCATTTTGATGACGTAATCGACATGGGACTCTTAAGTGACATTTTTGTCTTGAGAAAAATCTCGTCATTCCTCCCTAATAACTTAATTTACCTTTTCTCCACATTAAGGAAACAGGATTTTTGCTTGTGTAGTACAACAAGCTTTGCCAGAATTTGTGTATAATTATGTACGGGACTAAAGAATTTAGGGCAACATTTGAGAACCCAAAAAGTGACATTTCCTTAGACTCACATTCTGAAAAGTGTTCACCAGTATCATTATTTTAGGAGAATGAAATCCTGACTGAACAGGAGGAGCTTCTAGCCATGGAGCAGTTTCTGCGCCGACAGATTGCCTCAGAAAAAGAAGAGATTGAACGCCTCAGAGCTGAGATTGCTGAAATTCAGAGGTAAAGGAGAGTCAAGGGTTCTATAGTTTCTCAGAATGTTTACTTAAACGTAAGCACAATTGTTTCAACTCTCAGACTTTCAGATAGAATTAGGCATGTAAGTTATTATTTAAGTGTTAAGAATGGTATTATATTAAGTATAGTAAGTAAACTCATGAAAACCTGGTAAATCTAAAAGAAGCATACCTTTATTTACTTTATTTACTTGTAAAGTTTTTCTTGATCTCTTACCTTTAAAGTCGTCAGCAACATGGCCGAAGTGAAACTGAGGAATACTCCTCTGAAAGTGAAAGTGAGAGTGAAGATGAAGAAGAGCTTCAGATCATCTTGGAAGATTTACAGAGACAGAATGAAGAACTAGAGGTGAGTTTTGGGGGAAAATAACCAAAAATCATACTAACTTCTAGAAAGTGGTAGCGACTACATGTTTCCCCTTAGAAGTTTTCTTCTTTTCCTTGGTAACCAACTAGGGAGATTGAGAAGAGAGGAATTTAGGAGGACTTCTCACCAAAGAGCATGCAGGGCACAAGCTGACTGCTGGCTGGACAAATGGCACAGGTGTGGCCTCGTCAGGGCGTCTCTGAGGTGTGATGAGCTTTCCTCACTGTAGTATGTACCACAGAGACTTGTCTGTCTTGTGCTGGTTTGAGCACCTTTGAATGATCTTAACTGTGCTCCCAGAGAAGATGAAGAGAAAAAGAAATACTAGTGGAAGAAGGAAAAGCCTCCTGAATTTCCCCCTGGGAGAAATGAGGGACAAAGTTTTCCCTTAGTCCTTCACCTGTAAAGCAGCAGGTGAGAATAAACGTAAATGTGCATAAGACTTAGAGCAGCCACTTTGGACCCTAAGTGGAAAAAACCTGTATGGAGGATGGCTGACCTGAATGTCTGCTGGACGAGAGATGGAACTATCTTGTTCAAGCCAAGAGAGTATTGTCTTGGTCACAGCAGCTTAGCCTGCATCCCAAGTACTGTAATTCTGGAACAGTTTTCCTACTTAGGATTTTAATACGATCTATAAAATGTTAAAGCAAAATAAGGTGCCAACATAAGACCTTTCTAAAGAATGGAAGCTTCCCGGTGGCCTAGATTGTAACCACTACTCTGCTTCTCCCACAGCACAACCCTGGCTACGGCAAGTGTCTTTCCTTGAGCCTCTGTGGGCAGCCTCTCTGAACTGGCTACAGGTTCTATGGAGAGGATTTTGTGGGTGGTGATTTTGTGTGGAGTTTTTTTAATTCTCTATGTGGTGGTAGCTCTGGTTTGTCCTAGCAGCTAAATGCACCTGAATGAGGGAAACAAAGCTATCCCACTATTCTTGGTTCCTTTGTAAGAGAATGGCTTCTCTCTTTCAACTGTTAGGTAAAACATCTGGAAACAATATTTTATTTGGGTAAGGGAAATTCTTATCATTTAAATCTGCTGCTTTCTTTTCACTGTGCAGTTGTCCCCATTTCCTTGTGGTTTGAATAAGATAGTTATCTCTCTCGTCCAGCAGACATTCAGGTCAGCCATCCTTCATACAGGTTTTTTTCCACTTGGGGTCCAAAGTGGATGCTCTAAGTCTTGTGCACTCTTATCAGCAGAAAGGAGAAAAGGAATTAAGAAATTCCCAGTTGTCAAGGGCAAGACGCACAAGTGGGACTCAGCACTTGTGCTCGTACCCCATTAGCAAAGGCTCAGTGATGTGGCCACAGCTAGTAAGGGAGGCTGGGAAATACAGGCTGCTCGGAAATGTCCCTGGAGGAGGGAGGGGAGGTTGGTGTGAGTTTGAGGTTAGCTACTGGTTTGCGTTACCTCAACTTTGCTGAGTATAATTTAGAACTAATAGTTTTCTGTAGTTTGACTAAGTAGCACAGTTCAGATATAAGATAATGCCTTTCACAAAAGACAAAAAAAGTTTTACTTTTGAGACAAATCTAGGATTTTATCCGCCTCTAAATTCTCCCTCTGGTTGCTAGTAAAGTCACTTTTATCTTCCCCTCATTCAAGGACTGCTGAGGAGCTAGTTCAAAAACATAAATCTATTTTAAACATTCGAAAACTTAATTTAGTAAAATAATTATTTTCTGTTGGTATATTTGCTTTCCAGAGTGCTTATTACTCTTGTACTTAGAAGCAGAGTTTTATATCTTGAATTATATCCATTCTGGGTCAAGTTGTTTATGTGTCTCACTTGCACATTTGTGTTCATGTCTTCTGTGTTGCAACTAAATTGACAAAAATAGATTCTTACGTAGGATACCTTTGCTAACTGTACTCTGCTCCTGAATCAGTCATTTTCACCTTCTTGAGTGACAATGGCTCTTTCTGTCATTCCTCAAGATAAAGAACAATCATTTGAATCAAGCAATTCATGAAGAGCGAGAGGCCATCATTGAACTGCGCGTGCAGCTCCGCCTGCTCCAGCTGCAGCGAGCCAAGCCTGAGCCACCGGCACAGGAGGACGACGAGCTCGAGAAGCCCGAGAAGCGAGCGGGTGCCGTCCAGCTGCCTAAAGACGGCGCCCCAGAGACAAAAGCAACTAAAGAGCAGCCAAAGGCAGGCAAGGAGCAGGCTAAGCCGTCGCCGAGCAGAGACAGGAAGGAGACGCCCATCTGAGCATCGTGTGGGCCATGGAATCCTCCAGAACTAACAAGACCTGTGCATCTTACTGTAGTCCCGAGAGTCAGAGTGCACGCTCCCTGCTGTATATTCTGTAAAGATGTCTTTTCTTCTCAGAGACTCTTCCTTCTTTCACACATAGGACTTTTCCGCATCAGGCTCAGGTTACAGGGGACAAAGCAGTGGACGCATTGTAGGCTTGTAGGGGACAGATGAGTTTTCCAGATAGCTTATTTTGAAGATTAATTTTCTTTGTTAACTTAAAATAACTATTTTAACCCTTGAGTGGCTTCTTTTTAAACCAAAAATCATCTTTGCTTTTTTATTATGGCAGAATCAGGATCTTTTTCTCTCGTTCAAGGGGAGGAAGCAAACAAGGTAAATACTGTTCCTGCCTTGTGGCTCGCCCCAGTCTCACCCTCCAGGGTCACTGCTTACCTAGTCACTCTTGCTTGTGCCTTTTACACCTTTTTGGTGCAGATTATGTCATGGGGAGCTGCCTCATATTTCCTGACTGGCCAGAATGGCTCTTACCGGGGTTACCTTTATGCACCCATGTCACTCTCTCCTTTGACCGTCCTAAACCAGTCCTTGCGCCTGAGTCACCAGGAAGGCCTGCTTGGTTGCAGACAGAGCTGCCGTGGAGCCCACCTGCCAGCTTGGGGCAGTGTGGCCTCGTGTGCAGGAGGGGCCACCTCATCCTGGCTCCTGCCGCTCTGCTGCTGGTGATCAGCACATGCTTTTCAGTGGGTTGGTTAAAGTAGCCACCCTGACCTCAGGAATCCACACAAAGGATCTGTCTCGAACCTGAACGCTTCTATGTGACCGAGCTTCCATTACAAACAGAATGACTTAGATTGCTTGCTTGGGCTAGAAGGTAAACGTCTCTGCCTGAATAAGCCATATATGTATACTGTTAAACAAAAGGTTTCAATTATCTGTATTGCATCAGTGAACATGCTGATGGACTCCCAACTGACAAGATTGAGCAATAGAAAAAGTAACTTTTCCTTTTAATGATAGCTGTGATCCCCAGCCCGTTTTCTTGCTTTAGTCACTTCTTTGGTGACCTGAGGCACTTGGGGACCCTGCTGTCAGGCACCTTGTTCAGTCATCCTCTGTCCGAATTAATGGCACCCATGAGGTAGGTCAGCTTTCATGGCTGTGAAGACAAACCACAGTCAAGGTGATGGAAACAACCCCCCCCCACCGAGGGCTCTGTCTTCCTCCTCCTCCTAGTTAGTATTTATTTTCAGCACCTGTTTGATGCGGTTTTTTATCCTCTACCTATTGCACTGTTGTGACTTGTTGGCCATTATTTGATTTTTGTACGAAAAAAAAGCTTTGTTATAGAAATCAGCATACTATTTTTTTAAATCTGGAGAGAAGTTATTATGGTGACTGAAAATATGGTCAGGTGTCAAATATAAATGTATAAAAGCCTTCTTGCTGTTCTGTCGGTCATATTATATTCATTTTATATTTGCTGGCAATATTGGAGGTTTCTTTTCTGTTTGTGTAAACTCTAATTTCTATCAAGGTGTCATGGATTTTTAAAATTTAGTATTTCATTACAATTGTCTCAGTGTTGGCTAACTAATTTTTGCCAGGACCCATTATTGATCAAGCAAATAAATTCAACAGCCATTTGAGAAAAAAAAATGCTTCTCATTTTTTGTACGTTTCCTTTGAAATAATTGAGTGTCCTGTGGCTGCCAAGGAGTTGGCTTACAACTTCTTTAAGGTCCAAGAGAGAAAAGCACAGTTTAACTCTATGTTCCTCACCTAGGCAGTTGATGCCCACTCGCTGGTTACTAAGGTTTGCACAGCTGTCCTTCCCCACAGCAGTGCTTGCTGCTGAAGGAGCTACTGGGATTGCGTCTGCAGCTTCCTCTGTGGCTTCTGCTTCCAACTGCAAGTTGAGTTTTGCCCTTCTAGCATGATGCACAAGTCAGCTGACCCAACCTGGCAAAACAGTGTGTTGGCTATTGCAAAGTTGCTTTCCTTATAGGGGACGGCAGGGGTCTTCAGGCAGATTACCTCACTAGTGCTGATCAGGTGATTCCCGAGTGAGTTGTTTTGATTTGTTTTTTTAGATGAAGTTCATTTATTTGACATTAAATTAGGCAAATAAAAAGATACGCAACTGCATAAGAAGAATCACATTTTCTTACTATTTGAGCAGTGGTCAAAAATAATGAATTGTGGTGTGAATTCCAGGATTAATACAAAAAACACCCTGTACAGAAAACGTCAGGCTTCTAACTTCACTGGATCCAGTACTAAACATGCTTCCTTATATTCCTCAGCTTCTTGCACCTCTTTTTCTCTAATATCTGCAGATCAGTACGCGTGGCTTCCCACGTGCACTGGCAATCCGGGATCATCATGTGGGACTGTCACAGGAGCTCTGCCTGCTTTTTAACGGTGTAATTTTCACCTCTTTAGCTTTCATTTTTTCAATCTTTTTGTTGCTTTGCTTCTTTTTCATCCATTTTTTTCTTGGCCCGATCACTTCAACACACCACTTTTGATCTTGCTCTGCCTCATGCAAGGAAGGGCCATGGCCTCTCGGTGCTGCGGGAAGGAGGGGCAGGGGGCTGGGGGGACCAAGCAGGGAGAGTGGCTGCGGAGGTGGTTTTGTCAGTGGTAGCTGCCCTACCTGCACCAAGTGGTTGGTTTAAGATTCAATTTATGGAAGACTTTGGTGATGTGGGGCTTAGCATAAGCAAACTCCATTTTGCGCCTACTGTCTTGTTGTTCACAACAAACAGGAAACAGACTCAAAGCAGTGGTGTGCCCCGCAGTTGGTGATTTGGTGATTATTGTCTGTCACCATATATCCAAGACTGACAGGGAATCAAACGGTGTCTATGTAGGCACCCTGGGCCCGGAAGTTCTGACGGGTTCAGAATAAGCAGACATAGGGCAGGAGTAAGCAAGGATGATCTTCATCTGAAGCAGAATGCCACAGCTCCAACAAAAGGCAAGAGACTGCTGAAAATTCCAGCTACAATTATAGAGAAAGCAGGCACGGTCTCTGGGAGGGTGTCTGTGTCATTCTGAAAAGGCTGCACCACTAACTTTTGAGTTTCTCACATGGGGATACATATATAGAATTTACTGTTAAGATTGCCAATGAAACTGGCTGCAACCTCCACAAGCAGGAAGTAGTAGTAGAGAAGGAACGGTAAGTTGTCTGGAATAAAACATTAACTTGGCCCCACTGGGGCCACCCATGCCCATCTGTGACCAGAGGGCAACTCCTCAAGGAATAGAGTCCTAAGAAGGACCTGCCCTGCATAGCAACCTGGGTTCCATCTGTTGACTTAGGTTGGCCTTACCGTGGGGGTGTTCCCATGTGAAATACACTTACATTTGAACTTCAGATTCACAGTGACTAATATTTGAGTCCAAGGATGTTCCATGCAATCCATATTTGAATATTGTTTTTTGGTGTTTTTTTTCCCTTTTGCCTAAAGCAGTGTGACCTTAATAACATACCATTTCCTGGCTTTTCTCTTTTTCTGTATTTTTGTTTTTTTTAAAGATTTTATTGGGGAAGGGGAACAGGAATTTATTGGGGAACAGTGTGTACTTCCAGGCCTTTTTTCCAACTCAAGGTGTCCTTTCAATCTTAGTTATGGAGGATGCCGTTCAGCTTCAAGTTGTCCTTTCAATCTTAGTTGTGGAGGGCGCAGCTCAGCTCCAGGTCCAGTTGCTGTTTTCTAGTTGCAGGGGGCGCAGCCCACCAGCCCTTGTGGGGCTTGAGGAGTCGAAGCGGCAACCTTGTGGTTGAGAGCCCACTGGCCTATGTAGGAATTGAACCAGCAGCTTTCGGAGTTAGGAGCGTGGAGCTCCAACCGCCTGAGCCACGGCCCGGCCCCTGTATTGTTATTTTTAAGTCTGGCCACCCTGCCCTAGATTCTCAACTAGCAATGGGGCTGATAATGGCTACTACAAAAGGTTAAAGTGATCCTAAATACTGGAGAACTCAGTTATCATTTCTTGAGAGAAACAGAAGAGGATCGATTGTAGGACAAAAGGCATGAAAAAGCTTAATACTGATAGTATTAAGCAGAACTGGGAAGAAGGAAGGATTTAGAATTGATCAGGTTTGGCTCTTTGCCTCAGGTGTAAAATTGTGGGGACACTCAGTAAGCAACACGCACATATTCTGATGCCGATACCTGTGCACCCACAAAAGGAAGTAGCTCTCTAATAAAAGATGGTAACCTAAACATAACAGTTTGGGCAGCTGGAGCCGGCAGCTACACTGGTCCTATGACCCTGGACCTGGCTGTCCCTTGCTCCTTTAGGTCCCCTGTACGAAAGCTGCCCCTGGATATTCCTAGGCTTCAGGCTGGCACCCGGTTTAGCAGCTTGATGCTGCCATCACAGCCGACATTGTCATGGCCACCTGTCACAATGGCCAGTAATCGTGTGGGCATCGACAACAAATGCATCTTAGAGCACTCGTTTGCAACTAAGGAAATAAAATGCAAATATTGTTTAATATTTTTGATTAGTGTGCTATTGGAGTTCAGATATCAAAATTATGGGAAGAGTGTTGATCTGGAAAAGATAAGATCCCACAGCAACTGATTCTACTAGAGCTTTGTTATTAAAAAAAAAGCACCTTGATTCTTCTTAGCAGTGCTGGGTCTCAGGCTCCACCCTGGACCCACAGGATTATAATTTGTATTTAAACAAGATCCAAGGTGACTGAGATGCACATTAATATTTGAGAGGCACTATTCTGAATTACCAATATTTTACTAGAGATATTGAAAAGCCAAAACAAACCCAGGAAAATCTCAGAATAAATGACCACCCAAAGACTGTTAGAAACAAAAACAGCAAAGTTGCAGGATATAAAATCAATGGACAAAATTTTGCTGCATTCCGATATACGAGATGAGGTCAAAAGATACGGCGAATGTTTTTAAAAAATGTATTATAGTAAAAGACACATTCCCATTAGTCTCCCTCAAAATACTCCCCCTCGCTTCGAACACACTTTTCCCTTTGTGCTTGCCAGTTTCTTTAGGAGTTCTGGGATTCCTCTGGGAGTGTCTTTGCTTCATCCTCCAACATGACAATGCACTGTGTCACACATCGCTTCTGGATTACGGCAATTTCTGTCAAAATCATTTCGGTGTGTCCTCATCCACCTTATTCACCAGATCCGGCTCTTCCCCAAAGTCGAAATAACCATGAAGGGAAAATGGTTTAAATCGATTCAGGACATTGAGGCAGCTACGACAGCACAACTAAAGACACTCAAGAGGTCTGGAAATTAAGTTCGTGAACTCATCCCAGAAAAAGTGCTACATACCTCATTGCTGAATAGCACTATGGTCACTTTTGAAGTACTCCCCTTGGGAAGCTATGCACCGATGCCAATGCCTAGTCCACCCTTCAAAGCAATTTGGAACTCTTTCTGGAATGGCCATCAGAGCTGTCATCATATTACCCATGATGTCTTGAATGTCATCCAAATGTCTTCCTTTCAATACTGTCTTTATCTTCGGGTAAAGAAAGAAGTCATTGGGGATCAGATCAGGTGAGTAGGGAGGGTGTTCCAATACAGTTATTTGTTTACTGGCTAAAACCTCCCTCACAGACAGTGCCGTGTGAGCTGGTGCACTGTTGTGAGGCAAGAGCCATGAATTGCTGGTGAAAAGTTCAGGTTGTTTTCATCTAACTTTTTCATACAACCTTTTCAGCACTTCCAAATAGTAAAGTTGGTTAACTATTTGTCCAGTTGCTACAAATTCATAATGAATAATCCCTCTCATATCAAAAAAGGTTAGCAACATCGTTTTGACTCTTTATTTGGACTGATGGAACATTTTTGGTCGTGGAGAATTGGCTGACTTCCATTGTGCACTTTGACCCTTTGTTTCAGGGTTGTATTGGTACACCTACATTTCACCACCAGTGATAACATGGCCCAAAACATCGTCTTGCCTCTCCAAAAGGTCTTGGCAAACTTCGACTCTCCTTTGCTTTTGTTCATTGGTGAGCTCCTTCAAGACCATTTTTGCACACACCTTTCGCATGCCAAGATTTTCACTTAAGATTTTCCTGTTTCTCTGTAGATATTTGCTTGGTCTGCTATGTTTCTCACAATCAGCCGACGATTTTGACGCACAATTCAATGAATATTTGCAGTTTTCGTCAGTTCTGCTCATTACTGGCCACTCTGACCTCTCTTCATCAGTGACGCGTTCTCTCCCCTCAAAAACATTTAATCCATTTGTGCACTGCCATTTTCTTCATGGTATTATCCCCATAAACTTGGACTAACATGTCCCTGATTTCACTTCCACTCTTGCCAAGTTTAACAAGAAATTGAATGTTCATTGCTCTAATTAAAGCTCAGAGATTCTCGTGACGGCACACAAAAACATGCAACAATGAATGTCACTCAGCAAGACACCACCACATGTCGACATGTACACAGCTGTGAGACACTGATATACCAAGGTTATGAAACCTTACTGAGCTGTTTGTCCAGTGCTGCCAATGGAAGTGTACATGGTGGCGAGTTTGCTAACTTAATTGTCAGAACTTGTATATAAGATCCGAAACAAAATACATAAAGGAAACATAGGCAGTAAACTTATGGACCTTGGTCTCAGAGGGGTTTTTGTGAACTTGACTCCAAAGGCAAGGGAAGTAAAAGCAAAAATAAATGAATGGGACTATATATCAAACTAACATATATCGGATAAGGGGCTAATATCCAAAATATATGAACTCATACAATTCAACAACAACAAAAAAACAATTAAAAATGGGCAGAGGATCTGAATAAACATTTTTTCCAAGAAGACATACAAGTAGTCAACAGGCACATGAAAAGATGCTCAGCACCATTAATCAGCAAAGAAATGCAAATGAAAATCACAATGAGTTACCACTTCACACCTGTTAAACAAGAAATAAAGGTTGGAAAAAGAATGAAATCTTACCATTTGCAACCATATGGATGGACCTAAAGAACACTATGCTAAGTGAAATATGTGAGATGGAGAAAGACAAATATCATATGATCTCACTTATATGTGGAATCTAAAGAACAGAATAAATGAGTAAACAGAAACTGTCAGATATGGAGAAAAAAACTGATGGTTGCTAGATGGGAGGGGATTAGAAAGCACAAATTGGTAGCCACATACTGCCAGGGGATATGAAAGACAGTTTGGGGAATATAATCAATAATGTTGTAAAGATTTTGTAGGGTGTCGGATGGGCACTTGTCTTATTAGGGAAACCACCTCAGGGATTATGTAGAAGCCTGATCACTGCACTGTACACCTGAAGCTGAATTGAATTGAATATCAACTATAACTTGATACACACACACACACACACACACACACACACACACACACACACACACACCGTGTTTCCCCGAAAATAAGACCTAGCCGGACAATCAGCTCTAATGCATCTTTTGGAGCAAAAATTAATGTAAGACCCGGTCTTACATAGTAAAATAAGACTGGGTCTTATATAAGACCTATGGTAGTCCCAGGATATGGAGAACAGCATAGGGAATAGAGTCAATGGAATCGTAACAGCTACATACAATGTAAGAGGGGTAGTAAATGGGAGAGGGATTATCACTTGGTGAGGGATATAAATGTTACATAGTTTTGTACACCTGAAACTAATAATAAAAAAAAAGAAATAAGGGTTGGGAGAGGATGTAGAGAAAAGGGAAACCCTGCACACTGCTGGTGGGAATGTGAAGTCATCTAGCCACTATAGAAAACAGTATGGAGCTTCCTCAAAAAATAAAAACTAGCGGCTACCATATGACCTGCAATCCCTATTCTGGGTATCTACCTAAAAAATTTAAAATCACTTATTCATAAAAATATATAATATAGGCAATCTATAAAGATATACTTGTGTGCACCATTATGGTCACTGCAGCATTATTCAAAATAGCCAAGACATGGAAATAACCTAAGTGTCTGACAGATGACTGGATAAAAAGATGTGGTACACATATACAACGGAGTACTACTCAGAATATAAAAAGATGAAATATTGCCCATTGTGACATGAATGGATCTCGAGAGTAGCATGCTAAATGACGTAAGTCAGATGGAAGAGGATAAGAACCATATGATTTCATTATGTGGAATATAAAAAAGCTACAATTGAACAAACAAAAACTCATAGATACAACAGAATGGCAGAGGGGGAGTAAAGATGAGGGTAAAGGGGATCAAATACATAGTGATGGAAGATTGAGCTTGGGGTGGTGAGCACACAATAAACAATTCTACATACTACAAAGTTTTACAACTGAAATTTGTTATTAACCAATGTTACTACAACTTAATTAAAAATTAAATAAATACAGCTGATCAGTGAGAAGATTCACATACTAAAATTACTAAAACACCACCTAACAAATTTTGCCAAATTTAAATCATCAAAATTTGACTTAAAATATAAATAAGACTTGGTAGAAGTTAACCCACAACATGCTATAGAATCTCACATGGACTAAAACCTGATGACTGAATGGGAATATTTGTCAAGTTTTAGGCAAAGAATTCTTATACAAATTATTTCTGTAAGATAAAGGTAAAATGAGTTTTTAAATTCTCTATAGAAAATGGACTCAGAAATTAAATTGGCTTAAAGGAGTTCACCACAGAAAATTCCTTCATCAGACATGAATCACTGTTGGCATTTCTGTGTGTCAAGAAGTTCTCAAACCCAAAACCTCCACTGGGTCAAAACATTCCTATTCAAGGGATGACAAAAATCACTTCAGTTTTGGAGTTTCTTATGGAGCGATTTGAGAGCTGGGCCTCATTCCTCACCTCACCTAAAAGGCAATCTGGTTTTCTAGTGGGAAGGAGATATAGTACGAACTCTGTAGGCCCTGACCTATTCGGGTCACTTAAAAAACACAAAGGGCCTGGTTACCCTCCATCTGCCCCCCAGTCCATCTGCCCATGGGTTCTAGTGCAAGGTGTAGTTGGGGGTACTGAGCCCAGCCATCCTCCTTCCTCCTACTGGACCTCCCTCCTGAGATAACTCTTCCCAGGGGGCCGTGCCAGACACTCTACATCTAGTATAATAAGTTTATAAAGGCTTAAGGCAGAAATTAAAAAATACAACAGAAACTACAAAGTCTTGCTTACTTACATTTATTTCCAGACTCAACTTTTCCTCTGGTTTGAGTCAGAAGATGATTAATTTTAAAGAGCCATTTGCTTGGTTTTGAGTTGCTGCGAGGGTCCTTCTTTTCCTCTTGTTCGCTGTTTGTCTCCTGGAATTTTGCACAGAAACGTGACCATGCATGGAAATGACCGCGTGTCACGGAGCCTGAGACGCAGCACTCTTGCCTGTACGCGGTCAGCTTAAAACCTTGCCGCCCCTCCTTGCAGCTCCTTTGCTGAGCTGCATCTGCCCCTCAAGTTTCCCAAATACACTAAGCAAGCCTGGTGTTTCAGGCTTCTGTGTCCCCCTGGAAAGCTGACACTGGAGGGGAGATGAGATTTCTGGACACATTTCCTTTGCCATATTCAGCTTCCAGTGCACCAGGAACTCATCCCAATAAAGTGGGATCTGGATCCCAAGAAAGACTTAGAACAGGTGTGAAAAGAATCCGTAACACGCAGGGCACCCAAGTGCCTCCCCAGCAGACTAAGAATCGCCCAGTGCAGTGTTCCCTGACAAGATGCCCGCAGCTTGAACAGCTCTTAGCGCTTTAGCATGGTAGCTCTCTCAGAACTCAGCACTTGCCCAATTCAGTGTTAGAGGGTTTTAGTAAAACAATGGTGCTTTTGCATCACAGAAATATCCCTAAGACTTAGAAATGAAAGTCACAGGCAAAAAGCTGCCACCTTCCACCACACCACAGAAATTCTGGTGGCTGGGTAAATTCAGAAGTCAGTGAAGGATACTCTGAAAATTCACAAAGGCTCGCAAACACAGAAAAGAGGAAGGGCAACAGTGTGCCCCGAGCTAGGAGGCAGGCAGGCTGCTGGGGAAGGGGGGTGAGCGCTCCGTGCAGACCTGTGAGAGGAGGGCGGGGGCGTGGGTGGGAGGAGAGGAGGGCCACCTGGCAATGACCGAGTACACTGGCTAAGAAATTGCTCTAATTTTTGAAAAACACAGTTTTCCTCTTCACCTCGGTTATTCAAAAGTCCTAAGACATCACAGGATATCTTCTAAGATTAGCTACCCAATATTAAATACCTTGGAGGATGTAATTATTACCACTCACTGTATTCATTTTTCTATTGTGAAGTTAAGTTTATGAATTGTTTTGTTTTTGCCTCCTGGGGGATTTCAAAGAACTGTTGAATCACCAATTTTCTAAATTTGCTTGCTTTTATGCTGCTCTGTAAATCCAATTTTTCCCCTTAGAAGATCCTACATAATGAAAGGCTGCACGTTAGACGCGATCCATTCAACGCCCCTGCCCGTCCCCAGGGTTTGGCTGCCACCACATGTAACACACTGTGAGAAGGACAGGCTGCCCTGTGACCGGCCTGGAAAGCACGGCGCGCAGAAGGCCCCTGCCGTCTGCCGAGAGCAGAACTTGTCCCTGGGGACATATACAGATTTCAAAGAAATTACTAGTTAAAAGACAAATATTTTAATCTAGTTTTCCCATTTTATACTAAATCATTAATACAGGTCAGAAATTGCATTTATTTTCAGACATCTAGAAAACAATCAAAATTGTATATATCTCTCTATACAGATCTTATTAATAAATTTCATTTGGACAAGAGAACTTGTGCCACAACAGTTTCAACAGCATGATTAAAGACTGCGACACTCTCGGGAGTGGTCACAGCTATGTACAGTATGTGAAGAAAAAGTTGCACCTCAGAGCTGATCATGATCAAGTTAAAAACACCCGACACACAGTATACGTGCTAATAAATTTCATTCAGGTCATGACCAGCATGAAAAAAATTCAGGACATAGATACTCAGCAAACGTTCTGTAAATGTGTACAGCAATATGCTGCATTGAAGAGTTAAAATCAGACTCTACTTTAGTGTTATCATCAAGCCCTTAGGAGAAATCCAAAAAAATCTCCTTTCCCATTAACACGTCAAAAACTATTCACACTTAGGGCTGGACTGGGCAACTGGCCACAACCGCACAGGCCCTTGCCTGCGTGGAAACAGTGAGGCCTAATACTGAAGGTCTCTCTCACATCCTGGCTCGCAGCCAACTTCTGGCTATAATTCCATCTATCAGTCATTAAATAAAACCAGGAGAAAGCAACGCAGATCTCTGGGAATGTCATCCCTTCCAAGAGGAAAATGCTCTGCCAATTCAAGTTTCACTCGGTCAGGAAGACAGAAGGATTTAAGGCTTCGGTGTCATTATAATCCTCTGAGAATTATTTTCCCTTAAAGTCAAGATAAGATAATAGTGTTTACTGTACTTTCTCTTGACTCTTAAAATCCCTGGTGTCGGTGTAGGCAACTTGCACCTGCGATTACATCTGCAGAGAGGAGGTCTCCCCTCCCCACGGCTGTCCCAGCTCACACGTGTGCAGCACGTGTCGAACCTCGGCTTCCTAGGAAGCAGGAAAGACACCAAGGTCTAAGCTCTCTAGTAGGTCGAGGAAGCGGTGCTCATGGCATCTTCAGAGACTCTGGTACTGGCAGGGTGGCTACTTGCAAAGTACTTGACGTCACTGTCACAATCCATCTGAAGAGCCATGACCGTTTGTTCTACAGCTTCCTGATGACAGCTGGCAGATGTTAAGAAATATTCTGGAAAAGAGAAGCGCAGTTACAAATGATTACTCTAACATTTCAGTTTTGTCAAGTGCAGCATACAAAGTTTGAAGTCATAAAACATGATTTTTCTACAAGTATAAATACAAGCTATGTTGAATTATAAATAGTAATCCAAACTGATTTGTTATATGAAAAAGATTCCCCAAACATAAGAGAATTATCAGATTTATCTTGACTTTTTTATAACAGACCAAATCTCACGATGTTCAATAGCAGCAAAGCCGTTAACTTGTAGCTATTAATTAACTCCATAAAAGGAAACACTTTCAAATACCAACCACACACTAAAAACCAGTCTTTTCTAGCTATTTTATTGTAATTGTTATTAAAAAAATTAAATGAATTTAAATGGAGAAAAAAGAAGCGATATATATTTACTCATATTCTTTGAAGTCTATTATATAAACTCCTGTGTTTCATTCATGAGTTCATATATTCAAATGGTATTAGGCATTTTGAGGGGATTACAATAAATAAAACAACCTGAATCTCAAAGAGCTTGTAATTTGCATCAAAGCAAATAACATGGGGCATTTGTCTTTTGCCTAATAAATGTAAGGGAGGAGGAAACACAAACATGCCTCCTGGCCCTCAAACAACATAACAGATGTGAAGGGGAGTGTACCAAAGGCAGTGATTTTTCACAGTCATAAGTGAATGTCCAATCTTTCAAACTACTTTTTAAATTATAAAAAGAAATTCAACTAGAACAGAAGGGCAATAATTAAAAGTCCCTTTCCTGACCCTTTAATCTGTGTTCCTCTCAAAGAGGGAACCACTACTAACAATTTACAATATATTCTTCTATCGGATTATTTCTGTGAACATATTCTATTTCAGTTTAGATACTTATCTATTCATGTAGGCTATGAACCTCCTCCCCACCACAGACACTTTTCCTAAGAGTCACCCACCTACCTTTTTCTAGTAGAGTTTGCCTTAATGTCTTTGCAAGTAGCACTCTAACATTTGGAACCCTATCATTTGCTAAGGTCAACAAATGTGGCATCAGATGCGCAGCAAACTGCTCCATGGGAAGGCAATCATCTTCAATGACAGTCTGTGGAAAAGAAGTAACTGCTTTAGATTCGCCAGTTTACTCTATCCAACCCATACTATCTAACAGTTCTTTAGTAATAATGTCACTGCTACAGATTTTAGTTACTGCTTTTTAAACCAATATTCTAGTAACCTGGGAACTCAAAACCAAAAATGATATAATTAAGTCCCCACTGAGACAGTTTTTAAAATGCTCCAGAGACCTGGAGTACTCACCGTCATATTCATTTTCACACCTGTGCTATGGGCCTCAGATCCTGAGCGCCCTCTAGGGACCACTGTGAACGTGCCAGCTTTATAAAGAGCTCAGTGGACTTGGGAGAGAAAGGGTGAGCCTGACAGATACCCAACTGAGGAACAGGGGATCCTATAAACAGCCAGGTGGCAAAGTTCTGTTCCTTAAGGATAAGAAAGAGGGTGTTGAGAGAGGCAAGGAATAAAGAATAAAAACAGTTCTAGATGGGAAAATGTGTCACAAATGGGTAAGTTCTCACTTACCTGGCAGACAAAGACAAAAGCTTGCCGACCAGACCATTTGGGACATCTACCAAAATTTTCTACAAGCTCCTGGATGAGGTCCACTCCAAATGTTGGTGGTGTTGCCGTGTGCAGCTTCTTCACCATCTCACTGACCTAGGAAGGCAAACACAGAGAAGTAAAAGAATATCTTATTTTATGATCGTATTGAATACTCTGCTGATCTAAAATTGTAAAAATTTTAACACATACCAACTTGTAGGAAATCCAACGAACAGAAGAAACTTTATCTGCACATAGATTCAGAGCAATGGGGCGTAAATAGTCATAAACATCTCTGGGACTATATAATTCTAGAAGTAAAATCAGTTGTCTACAAAAATGAATTACAAAAATATAATTAAAATTTTAAAATAAGACAAAATGAAAGGTTAATCATCTGAATAATTTGTAATGCTGGATACTATTTGTAAGATGAACACTTGCAAAAACTAGTGATTAACCTGGCCTCTCAGAGAATTACCTCGTCTCTGTATATCTGGAAATGCATTTAAACACTATTCAAGTTCAGTAAGTATCTCTTCCCTTTAGAATGTAAAGAAAACAAATCCTGTGGAATGCTGTGTCCACAGGGACCGAGACAGAGCAAAACATTTCCTACTTATGTTCAATAGGAACATGGAACACATTTTCCCCCCATAATTAACTGTTTAGAATGTGCTGAGAAACCTCCATCTACAAATCAGTTATCTAAATAAGCAAGTTCTAGCAGTTTAGAGTAGCCTGATGTGTATTTGTCAAGGCTCTACGCTGCTTCTAAGGGAATGATACATTCACTAGGGAGAACATAGTAAGTGGTCCTCGACCAACTGTTCCTATTATGTCTGACGAGAACTGAAGACTCACAGCAGCCAGCAGGCTAATCTGAGTAGATGCAACAATGTTCATGGAGAAATACCTTGAATATGAATGAGACTTTGGCCTGTCAGACTTTATGTTCAAGATTATTTACATTTGTAATCAACAGGAAGTGAACTGTGGCAGTCTCCCTTTATCCACAGTTTCCATGGTTTCCATTACCAGTGTTCAACCACAGTCCAAAAATATTAAATGGAAATTCCGGAAATAAACAATAAGTTTTAAATTGCACGCTATTCTGAGCAGTGTGGTGAGATCTCGAGGCATCCTGTTCCTTCCTGCCTGGGACATGAATCATCCCCCTGTCCAGCAGCTCCACACGGTACATGCTCCCTGCTCATTAGTCACTCAGTAGCTGGTTGTAAGATTGACTGTCATGGTATCACAGTGCTTGTGTCCAAGTAACACTTATTTTCCTTAATAATGGCTCCAAAGTGCAAGAGTAGTGATGCTGGCAATTTGGATATGCCAAAGAGAAGCTGTACAGTGCTTCCTTTAAGTGAAAAGGTGGAAGTTCTTGACTTAACAAGGAAAGAAAAAAAGTCGTATGCTAAGGTTGCTAAGATCTACAGTAAGAATAAATCATCTATGAAACTGCTTAATTTATAAATTAAACTTTATCACAGGTATGTATATAGAGAAAAAAAAACAGTACAGATAGGATTTGGTACTATCTGCGGTTTCAGGCATCCACTGGGGGTCTAGAATGTATCCGTTGTAGATAAGGCGGAACTTCGGTATAACCATAAATACAGACAATGTAGTGATGACATGCACCTATATATATATATATATACACATAAACACAAATCCTCAAAGAGAAATGTGCACTTTTTGACTATTTTCTGACACTGCAAACTTTCTCACTGGCCTCCTCTTAGTGTGCAAGAGAAAGGGGTCAGGAAATGAAACAAGAAAGTAACTGACAGATGTTGGGGGACAGGTGTGAAACCCCATGTACTCCCCTGGGCCCTTTTCTCACACAAAAGCAAAAGCCTTAAGCTACAGACATACTGAAGTGGCAGAGAGGGAAAAACTCTCTATCCCAGGGAGAGGGGCACCAAATCTTCTTGAGCTAAGACTGTATACTGATACCAAGCTTTGCCTGCTGAGGAGGGGCAGGAAATCTCTGCCCAAGACTGCCTACAGATTATAAGGCAGAGACTGGATGCCACAGGGAGGGGACAGAGATTCTGAGCAAGTCCAGGCACCCAGAGCCTCCCAGAGACTGAAGCGGAAGCAAAACAACAGAGATTCTGCCCCTTTCCCAGCACAAGTCTACCACCTTGTAACAGTAGTCTACAGTTAGGGGAGGGGCAAGAGACCCACCTGTTTCCAAAAGGTGCAGGAGCAGCTGAAAGCTGAGGTCGGAATATTATCACATGAAAAGGTCCACCAGCACTCCAGCTCCCAACCTCAGCAAGAGGCAACACCGCCCACAGATATAATTAAAGCTTTTGGTGCACTGAAGGTAATCACAGCAACAAATAAACCCAAACCCAGCCTTTCCTGGCTACCTGGATTCAACCCTCCACACTAATGGCAGAAGGGTGTGCTCATTTCCAGTCAGAAGCCAGGCAAACTAGAACTCAATGGAATGACATTTTTAATGTACTGAAAGAAAAACAGTCAACCCCAAATTCTACAGCCAGCAAAAGTATCTTTTAAAAATGCAGGAGAGGTCTAAAATTCAGACTATATAAAGAATCCTTACAACTCAACATCCCAATTTAAGACAAACAACCCAATTTAAAAAAGGTCAATAGACATTTCTCCCGAGAATACGTACGAATGGTCAACAAGCACATAAACAGGTGCTAAAGATCACTTTAGGCATTAAGGAAATGCAAATAAAGACCAAAATGAGATGACACTTTATACCCACTATAATAATGGCTGCAATTTTTAAAAAGGAAAATAGCAAGTGTTAGAGAAGATGGGGAGAAACTGGAACCCCCGTGCATTGCTGGTGGGAACGGGAAATGGTACAGCCACTACGAAAAAGTCTGGTGGTTCCACAAATTCAACAAAGAATTACCAATGACCCAGTTAATACACCCCAAACAAACTGAAGAGGTGTTCAAATGCCAATTTGTACATGAATATTCAGAGCACCATACTCACATCAGCTAAAAGGTAGAAACACCCAAATGCCCATTGGCAGATGAATGGATTTTAAAAAGTGGTATATTCATACAATGGAGTATTATACAATCACAGAAAGTAACAAAGTTCTGATACATACTACAACATGAATAAATCTTGAAAACATTATGCTAAGTGAAGAAGACAGACACAAAAAGCCGCATGTTATGTAATTCCATTTATATAAAATGTTCAGAAGAGGCAAATCCAGACACAAAAAGTAGACTGAAGACGCCAGGGATGGGAGCAGGAAGGGATGTGGAACGACTGCTTACAGGGCCTGGGGCCTCCTTCTGAGATGATGAAATGTTCTACAACTAGACAGTGGCAATGGTTGTATAATACTGTGAACGTGTACCAAATGTAACCAACGGTATCTTTGGTTATGTGTATCATTCCACTTTTTTTTTTTAAAGGAGAAATAGATTCTTAAAAAGCTGAGAAAATTGACTGCTGACAAGACCTCTATCACAAGGAATGTTATAGGAACAGGACACCAGACAGAAACTTGGATTTATACAAAGTAATGGACAAATCCAGAAAAGAAAGATGAAGTAAATATATACCCATCCAAAACATAGTCTAAAAAATTGTTAGAACTTACTCAGCCAGTTCAGCTCGAAAGCGCCAATTTCTACTATTATCTGTCACCAAAAACTCCTGAAGTTGATAAAGATATTCTCTTCTTTTGTCAATATGAAGAAGCTGACATAACAAAATAAAAATATTCACTAAGACAAGGTATAGACATTACTTCTTTTACTAGACTGCTTAAAAAAGACTATAAATAATATGGTTAATGCTTCTGAAGGAGTACACATGTAGTAGGTACATTTAATTATTTTCAAAATTGGTGTTAAGTTCATTTTCCCTGATAATGCCATTAGCCTTTAAGAGTCATTATCCTCTTTCGAAAGATTTGTTTCTTGAGCCAGTGAGTGACCTGCACTGAACTCTATAGTACTTCAGCATAGCTTTATTATAACACTCCTCCACTTCATTCATATGACACCCTCAAACCACGAATTCTTCGAATACAGTAACTGTGCTTTTTCATGTATGTGAGCCCAGCAGGTGGCACTATGATGGCACATAGAAGGTGCTCAATAAATATTTGTTGCATGAAAAAAAAAGGAAATTTATCCCAATATGTGCTCTACAAATATTTAAAAGTAGGTTTATAATAAACATAAGAAAAAACCCTAAAATTTGATATAAACAGAAACAAATCAACATAATCACACATCAAATAGATAAGAATCACACAGAAAAAAAAGTCTAAGTTTGAACTTAGTACTCTGATCATACACATCTTCATGGGATATGTTCTAAGGACAGAAAGTGCTGAAGGAAATCTTGAACATTTCTTAGTTGATTCGATGTTGAAATAATAATTGGTAGTATAATCCCAAAACTATTTCATGTATGTAGTAGAGTTGAACAAGTGACTAAATGTATTAATGTTGTTAACAGTTTTTACTATGAGAGAAAAGAAAAAATTAGAAGTGAATAAAAGTATTGGATTGGAAGAAGAGGTATGAATACGAATTCAATAATTAAAAAAAACACACCCCTAAACAAAAATTCCCTCCTAGCCCCTCTGCCCTGAAAAGGCCTAAAAGAAATGCCACCCTTGGGGCAATGTGTACAGCTAATGCTGGATCTTGGCTTCTAAATAACACTCTTTCCTCAAAAACACCAGGGCTCATTGGGGAAAAAGCTGACTCCAGGCTGAGGCAGAGAAAGAAGGTAGGTCTGAAAGTAATGATGTTTAAAAATGAGAAAAAAATACAAAAAACACAGGAGGTAGCTTTTAGGTTTCTATTAGCCAAATTGGATGCTTAAAACAAATGATAAAAATGGATTACATTACAATGAATAAAAAAATAATTCTAGAGACCACACTGATATTAAAAAAATTTCCAAAAAGGGGGAGGGAGAAAAAGGGAAACGTTATCTTTACATGAGAAAGGCAACTAATAAATGTAGAAGGAATTACAAAAACAGAAAATCAGTGCTTTACAACCAGCACAACATAGTAACAACTGATTCAGGGAAGAACTGCAGTGGATGCATGGATGAAAAAGCACTGGGTAAAGACTTGGGGGGAAAAGATGTTCACAGAGTTTCAAAGCATCACCCCACCAGTAAAATGAATCACACAGGAGAAAGGTCATTTGAGCCCAAACCACCATAACCAAGTGACCAGCATCACCAGTGATCATAAGAGCCAAAATCACATTAGCCCTAATGGGATACCTTTAGAAAACACCTGGCGACCTATATAGATTGGTAATATTCCTGAAAAAACAAAATAAACAACAACAAAAAAATACCTGTTTAACCTGAATCTAATTGTGTAACAGCACTCAGAAAATTTCAAATTGAAGGGCATTCTGTAAAACAACTGGCTTGGCTTCTTCAAAACTGTCAACAACATTAAAGACAAAAAGTCCCAGAAATGGTTCTAGGTTTAAGAGGACTAAAGATACATTTAGTATCTTTAAATTCAACATGTAGTTCCGGACTGCATTCTGAACTGAGGAAAGAAAAGGCTATAAAGGACATTGGGACAATCAGAGAAATTTCAGAATGATCTGTATAAAATATAACAACATGGTATCAATGTTTTATAAAAGTAGGATTACAAGGTAATCCTTTTGAGGTACTTCTGTACCTCATACCTTAGAACGACAAGAGAGCCAATATCAAGGCAGAACACTAAAGGCGTGAGGACTAAGGTTAAATTCTTAAGACTACTGAAACACCACATAAAACCTCTAAATTTAATGTTCATGAAATTTCTTTATATTTAATTCAATTCTGGAAAAAGTACAAATATTTGTAAACATTTCTAACATCATTTAAAAATGAGATTTAATATAATTATTTTTAAATTAAAAATTTAAATGACACCAGCAAAACTGATCAGAATAGGACTATTTTTTTTTTACGTCACAGCTCACCATCAACTTGTGGCTACATTTTCTTACACAGAACGTACAGAACCAATCTTGGTAGTAGCAGAAAACCAAAATTTTAGATCTACAGTGGTATTTTAGTATGTTTTTATGCAAAAGGATTTAATAAATTACCTTCAGAAAATCATGCAAGTGTTTAAGAACACCTATCCTGACTTCATCGAGGTCTTTTAAAAATCCATTAAAAATTGGAACCAGATCTGCAGCTGTCAACTGATCGCCAAGAATAACAGCAAGCTCATGGATGGAAAAAGCTAAAGTTCTTCGAACTTTCCACTGCAGAAATGAAAACTGCATTAGTAAGTTAAACACAAAGTACTTAAGACTTCAACTTTTAGACAATATATTAGGTTGATGCAAAAGTAATCACAGTTTTTGCAATTACTTCTAAACTTTTAAACCACAGTTACTTTTGCACCAACATAATAGTAGTTCCTCCTTATTTGCAGTTTCGTTTTCTGAGGTCTGAGTTCCTCCAGTGAACCACGGTCCAAAAATATTAAGTGGAAAATCCCAGAAATAAATGATACATAAGTATTGAGTACCATTCTGAGTAGCATGATGAAATCTCACGCCGTCCCGCTCCATCCCACCTTGGACATGAATCATCCCTTTGTCCAGTGTCCCCACTGTAGATGCTCCCCATCAATTAGTCACTCAGCCTTCTTCGTTATCATATTGATGACTATCAGGGTATCATAGTGCTTGTGTTCAAATAACCTTTATTGTACTTAATAATAGCACCGAAGCACAAGAGAAGTGACGCTGGAAATTCAGATATGCCAAAGAGCTTCCTTTAGTGAAAACATGAAAGTTCTTGACTTAATAAGGACAGCAAAAAAAAAATCATATGCCGAGGTTGCTAAAAATCTATGGTAACGATGAAGAAAGAAATCTGTGCTGGTTTGTTCAGAGAAACCACATTCACATAACTTTTATTACAGTATACTTAAAATTGTTCTATTTTATTATTAGTTATTACTGTTTATAAATTAAACTTAATCCTAGATATGTTTGTATAAGAAGAAACAGTATATATAGGTTTCGGCACCATCAGCACTTTTGGCATCCAATGGAAGTCTTGGAATGTAGCCTCCAAAGATAAAGGGGGACGAATTACTGTATATCAAGGCTAATTTACATCTGAATGTTATTAATCACAAAAAATTAAATCAGAATAAAATAGTAATAATAAATACTGTTTTAAGTGCCTACTATGTATCAAAAACTGGAAGAAAAAATTGAAATCCCTGCACAGCATGTATTCTCTCTCATTTATGAAGAAAAAAATTGTTTGGAAATTATTAATGGCATAGTTTTTGTAGTTTTCTGAACACTGGATGCCCAACTTACTGATGTCCCACATTGACCAAAAGGCTGGCTAGGATCATCCTTGCTTTACTGCTCCCCTTCTGATTCCTCTACAGCCTATTTTTGATTAAAACAAAACAAAACTAGCTTTTAATGACTTGGCAATTAAAGTAATACAAAAATATTAAAGTATTTTGTGAACAGCCCTGGAAAAGAACTCCTATTAAAAAATGCCTTGCGTGAGGGGATTAGAAAACAGTCGGTAACCACAAAATGGCCTCAGAGTTTTTGAAAAATAATTTGGAGAACGTAATCAATAATGTTGTAAAGATTTTGTAGGGTATCTGATGGACACAGGTCCCATCTGGGAGACCACCTCAGGGAAGATGTAGATGCTTGATCAATGTACTGTACACCTGAAGCTGAACAATAATGAATGCCAACTCTAATTTTATATACATAATGTGATGGCTCGGTGCGATGTCGGAGGGATAGTGGAAGGGGGGATGGGGGAGGGGGGTCCACAGTGTGAGGGATATAAATGATGAACGTCTAAGTATTACCTTGTCTTGTGCACCTGAAACTAAAAAAAAAAAAAAAAAGAAAAGAAAAATGCATTTTGAACAGATGGTGATACGTAGGTCTGTCTTAGAATGCCTAAATAAAATGTATTGAATTCTGTAAATATAAAAAAATAAAAAATAAAATAAAATAAAATAAAAATACTATAAAAAAAATGCCTTGCATTTACAGGAAACTTTACATTAAAAGCATCTTTTTCTTCATGCTGTCTTAATTTTAAAATTTTTACTGTTAGTTTAGAACTTTACCTGCTAAGAAAATATTTAGAGCAAAGGTTTTTATCCCCATCGCAAACATTAGAACAGATCTTGAAATAAAATTTTACACCCATGTTCCATGTTCATCATAGCAAACAGATGAAGGCAGAGATGTTTTGATGGGGGGAGGGGACAAGAGGCATGAAGCCCTGCCCATCCACAGCCTTCCTAGTCATGAGGAGTCCTGGGGTACCTGTCCCACAGGAACCCGTAGAGTTCTGCGAGATGAGATGGAAAACCACTAACATAGATGAAGCATGCTGTGGGAACTGGGCCTTTTGTCCCACACCCAGCTTCACCACTGAAGTGTGTGAATTCACTCTGCCCAGACTCTGGTTTCCTAACCTCACAGGTCAGAGGAGAAATGTAAACTATGGTTTTTCAAGATTACTTTCAACATTTAATTTGCTGAGTTGATTGCACTGATTCCTTGAAAAATGCAATAATTATTAAGGCACGTTAAAGGAAAATCATTCATACCCCAGTATAAATTAGTCTAACCAGGATGATTTCTTAAAAACTGATATTAATTTCACTGAAGAAATACGTTTCGTGGAAGGCAGGCAAAATTTTGGTGTGTGGAAATCAGAACTAACAGCAGGGGAAGTTAAAGGTAAGTCAACAAAGCCTAAGAAAAAAGCCACAAAAAAGTCAGATACCCAGAAAAAAGACCTATGGTCAATGTCCTACATATTGTGCTCTCTCAGAGGGCGTGGTGGTGGTGTGTGGTACAGGGGAGCGCGCGCGCATGCGCGCGCACACACACACACACACACACACACACACCTGCCCCCATTAGCCTTCTGCCACCTGCACAGCAACACTCACTGCACTCTGGGCCCAGAACTCAGCAGTACTAATATTACTACAATTCTATTAAGGTTTTAAAATATTGAGTAGCATTTATAGCACAGTTTCTAGGGAGAAAACTAAATCCTATATTCTTAAGAATTAATCTATACATAAACTTTAGACAACACATTAGTAAATTAGGAACTGAGACATATCAGATGTGATAATTTGTAATACTTTAGATTTAAAAAAAAGCCACCAAACCGTGGTACATGGACCATGCAAAAAGCAAGCTCTTTCGTATTACTTTCAAGCTCTTCTGCATATAATTTTCTGTAATGCCAAGAGCTTGTTAGAACATGAATAGAAATTCTATTAGGTTTTGAAAGGCAAAACATTGTGCCTTCCATGAGCATGTTCTGTTAATTCCCTGGCTGCTTTACTCACCTGCATGTCTGATGCCAGAGTCTCATAAGTCTCTCTTAGGCAGTGCCAGTTCTGCCTGCCGAGTGTCAGGGCCACACCTGGAAGGCTATATGCACAGTGCTTAGCAATTTCAGTGTCGACCGTCTGTGCACGAGAGGGATCAGTCATAGATAAATACTGATCTAACAGAGCCTGAGGCACAACATCCTAATGAAGAGAGAGAGACAACAGTGATGCACTTTGGGCAGTTTAGCTATAAAATCAGATAAACTTATTTTATTTTATTTTTTTTAAAGATTTTATTGGGGAAGGGGAACAGGACTTTATTGGTGTACAGTGTGTACTTCCAGGACGTTTTTTTCCAAGTCAAGTTGTTGTCTTTTCAATCTTAGTTGTGGAGGGCGCAGCTCAGCTCCAGGTCCAGTTGCCGTTGTTAGTTGCAGGGGGCACAGCCCCCATCCCTTGCGGGAGTCGAACCTGCAACCTTGTGGTTGAGAGAACACTCTCCAACCGAGCCATCTGGGAGGCAGCTCAGCTCAAGGTGCCGTGTTCAATCTTAGTTGCAGGGGGCGCTGCCCACCATCCCTTGTGGGACTCGAGGAATTGAACTGGCAACCTTGTGGCTGAGAGCCCACTGGCCCATGTGGGAATCGAACCGGCAGCCTTCGGAGTTAGGAGCACGGAGCTCCAACCACCTGAGCTACTGGGCCGGCCCAGGTAAACTTATTTTTAAATGTATGAATTTAATATAGCTTCTCAAATAGCAGAGAAACACCAATCTCAAAATTTCACTTATCTAATAACTGAAAAGAGGTAAGAAAAACACTCTAAGAGGAATGCATATGAGTGTATTAAATAAAATCAACTCCAGGAGAAAAACAATAAAATCTTAAAACAGAAAGCCGCTTAAAGGACAATTAGAACTGATTATTAAATTTAAAAGACACATTAAAAATAAAGCCAGCACCTTTCAATGTTGGCAAAGATCATAAAAGTTTGATGTAACCTAGTTAATCAGGCACTTTGAAAAATTCTAACCAATATGTATTTTAAGAAAAACAACACTACCATACACCTTCATATGGAAATTCAGCAATTACCTATAAAAATTTAAAGTGTATATACACCTAACCGTTTGTATAAATATGAGAAAAAGAATGTATATAATCTTGGTTATGCGTGTATAGCTTTGGAAGATATACAAAAGAAAGGTAAAATTGATTGCTCTGGGGGAAGCAAACAGAGGTAGAGGAGAAAAATTGAGTAGGAAATATCACTAAATGCCTTTGCACTTTTTGAATTTTGAACTATGTGTACTTATCTATTTTTTAAAATAAATTAAAATTGAAATAAATTCCTTAAAAGAACGAGACAATCCATACTCGTCAATCCATTGACTTGAAAATATATCTACAATGTAAATGGTGAAAGCATGTTTTAAAACAATATAAATACTGACTCCATTTTTAATAAATAGAACAAAAATAAAGAACATACACCGTTTCACGTCAGAAATCTACTTATAATAATATATATATAGTTCTAGAAGAAACAACATACATAATTATGATGAACATAACACTGCTTGTAATATGGTAACAAACTAAACCTGGAGCATATAAGGAACTACTACAGTTATTACACCTTCTTCTAATGGGCATGACACCAGGCTGTTCGCATGCTGTGCTGCTGTGGGGAGGAGGGAGTCCTATGTGCTCATATGCAAAGATCTCCAAGACACAATTTTTTTAAAGAAAGAGAAAAAAGGCAAAGCACAAAGCATCATATTCCGATTACATGAACATATTTTCCCACATTAAAATCCCTAAAATAGGGCAGCCCAGTGGCTCAGATGGTTGGAGCGCTGTTCTCCTAACACAGAGGTCACTGGTTCGACTCTCACATGGGTTAGTGAACTGCGCCCTCTACAGCTAGATTAGTGAACAATGGCTCCACCTGGAGCTGGGCCACAGTGAGCTGCCCAGAGCTGCCCTGAGGGGCCGGCAGCTGGTGTGAGCGGCGGGCAGCTGGTGTGAGGCCGGCGACCAACCAATTGGCTCAGCCAGGTAGAGCGCAATGCTCGTACTACCAACATGGGCCAAGAGAGCTGCATTCTCCACAACTAGACTGAAGACAACAATGGCTTGACTCAAGAGTTGGGGGGAAAAGGGGAAGGTGAAAAAAAAACCCTCTAAAATTGGAGTGCAACTTGTCACTGAAGGCACTTTATAATGGCTTTGAGCCATTTCTTTTTTCATGTTTTTATCTCTGAAATCGAGCTGCATCTTAGAGTTCTTGGCAACTTAGGTATTTTGCATAACTTGGTATGATGGTATGATTCTATTTGTCTTTGAAAGACAAAAAGGGGTACATACATGTTTATATACTCACAATAAATTTATGAAGAAGTACAGAAGGAACTGTGATCTGTGGTAACTCTAAATGAAAAATGGGATTACAGGTGGGAAGAGGAAGGTTTTTACTTATATTTTACTCCATTATTTGAATTTTTGTATTGAAAGTGTGACATGTGCTGCTGTGTGCTGCCGTGGGCTGCTGTGGGCTACCATGTGCTTCCATGAGTGGCCGGTGGCCAGCGTGAGTGGCCAGCAGCCATTGTAAACAGCCGGCAGCCGGCGAGAGCTGCCGTGAGCTGCTGTGAGCGGCCGACCAGCGACTGGCGACCGACTGCCTCAGCCCGGAGGAGCGCAAGGCTCGTAATACCAGCACGGGCCAGGGAGCTGTGTCCTACACAAACAGACTGAGAAACAACAGCTTGAACCGGAGTGGGAGGTGGGGGGAAGTGGAAAAAGGGGGGAAAAAAGAAAGGGTAAAAAAAAAAGAAAGGGTGACACTAAATTATTTTTTAAAATATCATAAAATAGAACAAATTCAGTGAGAAATGAGTTTAAAACAGGAATTAATTAACACCCACACCAAATAAAAGCATTTTTTGTCACTTACTTGTACTTTAGATCTCCTTTCCTCATCAGGGCTAAAACTACTATTGGTGCTCAAGTCTGAATCATTATGAATATAGCGAAGAGTCGAGTCCATATTCTGTTAGGAAAAAAATATTTACTTAAAGAACTGTCCTGTCTTGTAAGTTTCCTTTATTTAAGCGATCTCACTAAGTTACTTACCTTTCAAGACTGCCAAAGACAGACATTCTTCATGCTTTTAAAAGTTTATAAACATACATAAGGCCTCATAAGAACTTCACCTACCTTAAATCACGCTTGCTAAATATATGAAAATGAATTTTTGAATGAAATTAAAAATTTAGAAGTTTGAAATTACCCAAATATCTAAAATTAGCTTATTTATAAAAATAGTATTTAAAGGGTTCTTTCAGTCAACTGTTTTAGAAGCCTTGGGATGTCATATGTAGTTTTTCTTCTACTATTTCTATTCTTGCCTATTTTTAATCTCACAAATGTACGTTTTTTAACAGCTACATCCCCAAACAAAATACCTTCCCACATAAAGAGATATCACAGTTTTCAAATCTCCAAATAAGTGGTCAGGGTTTCATTCTCAACCACTGATATTATTATACAAGATTTCTAACTATTCTAGGTATCATTGAACAAAAAACAAAAACAGAAAGGTCTGTGAACCTTTAAGACCCACTAAAGGTCTGAGAAACCTCTTGCTCTCCCCAGTGTATGTATGTAGGCACTCTTTCCTGAGCTTTTCATTCAAGCCACTGTGATTAATAACCATTTCATTCTGGCATTCAGTGGCATATTCCTTTTCCCTGTTTATATAAACAAGGGATCAGAAATACTGAGACTAGGGGCCGGCCCAGTGGCGCAGGCGGTTAGAGCTCCATGCTCCTAACTCCGAAGGCTGCCGGTTCGATTCCCACATGGGCCAGTGGGCTCTCAACAACCAAAAAAAAAAAAAAAAAAAAAGAAATACTGAGACTAAACGATGCTGGCTTGGTGGGATGTAGCAGGAAACTAAGGAAGGATCACAGAGAACAGCTCCAAGGACACCGCGAAGATGAGGCTAGTAACAGTACCCACCCTCACACTGCACAGTCCAGATAATGTCACTGGCCCTCCGCAACATGGCCTCAAGTCCCGATCTTCTGCTCAGAATACTGTGTTGCTTGCTGCAGTGAAATGGTCCGATCAGAAACAAAGCACCTCTCCAAAAAGAAAATGAAGAGTTAATTATTCTTGATAAAGGGCTTTGTTTCCAGTAAGACTATTTCACTGCAGTGAGCCACATTAACATTGAGGCTACTAAAATGACCATGTAGACAGCACCTTTTACCAAGCATTGAACATGACACTAATGTCACAAAGACAGGATGTGGTGACAGTTACTTTCATCACTATGCAAATGGCAGAGCTGAGAAAATCAACACCAGAATATACTAACCAGAAAGTGATTAGTTACAACTATTTCCCAATGAAACAAATCTAATTCAAACTGCTCTCACTTGATAAACACTTTATGAGTTTGTTACCTCAACAGCATTGCTGATTAAAGGCACGGAGGCATCATGATTTATTTTACAGTTTGGTAGCTCACTGACACCCAGCTCATCTTGCACATCACTTTTCTTCCCTGCATCGCTGGCTTCTTCGCGAGCGTCCAGACTGGAAGCACGCAGCGCTGCGGACAGTACGTCCACTTGCGCTATAGGCAGAACAGGGAAAGGCAAATAAGCAGAATTACAATATGCTTGCAAGTTTTTTCCTCCATTTGTATTATATGTTAACAATGAAATGTATACTTTTTTGACACTGCCACCAAAAAGCTGAAAAAAACCTCTACCATGGTAAATCATTAGTCCTCCAAGAGAAAAAGTAGAACACTAATATGCTTTCATGGGATTAAAAATGTTTATCCACTACTGAACATTATTCTGCGTTAGTATGAAAAGAGAAAGGCTATCTAGTTTTGGAGGTACCTCCAGTTTATTAAAAGGAGTCAATTTCAGTGTAAGTTAACTACATTTTGGTAGTGCATGAATCAAACTTACAAGGCTTACTTACTAAGCTATTTTAGCAGAAGAGCAGTCACACAAACCCTGCCAACATAAAACAATGGTAATTACAAAGATTTTTGTTGCAGTTACATTTAAGCATCTCATATCTTATTCCAGTTTATTTTATTATTCTCTATTTTTGAAAATGAAATCAGTGCCTTGTCCCAAACACAGGGATCCCAAATGAGCACTGTCTTATTTGCAGCAAATCAAAATGACTTACCAAAAAGTGGTTCTTAAATCTGGCAAATAGCACTGCCTATGTTTGAGTTAAACCTTCTTTATAAAAGTGTTTCAGAAGAGAGAGAAAAAAATGGCGGCGTGAGGTGAGCCTCTGTAACGCTCCCCTGGAATTTACAACGAATCGGACAACAATAACTCCACAAAGGACTCCTTGCACAGCAGACAGGCAAGACGAAGAGGCCGACTACTGAATTCACCTCCAGGTGGGTGAATCGCGCGAGCGGGGGAGGAGGGAGAGGAGAAGTGCGGAGACGGAGCCGCGCGGGCGCAGGACACAGACCTAGCTCAGTGCTCTGAGCTCGCTGCTCCCGGAACTACCGCCGTTGCGGGAGAGGGAAGGACTCGGACTGCTAGGGCTCCGCTTACGGCCCGCAGGGCTGAGGGGGCAGCATATAACACGGCTGAACCCAACGCTCGCTCACGGCAGACCTCGGAGCAAAGACTGAGGGAAGAGGGCTGAAATCAGTGGTTTAAGCCCTCACTGTCGAGCGGAGAACGGAAGCCCTAGGCACGGAGACTAGCCGCCCCCTCCCTACCCTCCCAGAGCTCGCCCCGCCCCCACCTGCCCGGTGCTAGAAGCGATAAAGTAGCAGTGTCGGATCAAAGGACAGAATATTTGCTGCTCTGAGAACTGTGGACCGCAGACACAGATTCGCAGCTCAACTAGTTCCGGCAAAGGGGAGGGAGCTGTGGAAGCAGGACTGGCTGTGGTGGTGGTCGCCGCCATTGCTCTGGGCCACCTCTCACAACTCACCCCGCCCCTGGCCCCACCTATCTGGGCGGATCCCTGCAGGAGTAAACAGAACTGCTGAAACAAACGGGCTCTGAATCTGGTGCAGAAAGAGCTTTGGAACTCCAAAAGCTCTTCGCATACCTATCAACCTGTTGCAGAAGACACTCCTGTAGATGTCTAGGAAGAGAAATAGTAAATCAGTGATTGCCATGAATAACCAAGGCAACAAGATAGCTCAGAAAGAAAGTGAAAAGTCTCCAGAAAAGGAACTTAGAGATATGGACCTTTGTGATTTAAATGACAGAGAATTCAAGATCGCAATTCTGAAAAAACTGAACGAGATGCAAGAAAACACAGAAAGGCAGTTTAATGAACTCAGAAACACAATCAAAGAACACCATGAGCATTTTACAAAAGAGATTGAAATCTTGAAAAAGAACCAAATAGAATTTCTGGAGATTAAGAACTCAATAGAAGAAATTAACAATAAAATATCCAGCTTAGGTAGTAGAGTTGACCAGATGGAGGAAAGAATCAGTGACATCGAAGATAGGAACCTGGAATTTACACAGAGGGAAGAAGAAAGAGACTTGAGACTTAAAAGAAATGAAAGAACTCTACAAGAACTTTCTGACTCCATCAGAAAGAGCAATATAAGAATAATGGGCATACCAGAAGGAGAAGAAAGAGGGAAGGGAACAGAGAATATATTCAAACAAATCGTCGATGAGAACTTCCCAAACTTGTGGACAGAACTGGATCCTCGAATCCAAGAAGCAAATAGAACACCTAATTACCTCAATCCCAACAGGCCTTCACCAAGGCACATTGTATTGAAGCTGTCTAAAATCAATGATAAAGAAAGAATCCTCAAGGCAGCCAGGGAAAAGAAGACGGTAACTTACAAAGGAAAGCCCATTAGATTATCATCAGATTTTTCAGCAGAAACTCTACAAGCTAGGAGGGAATGGAACCAAATATTCAAACTATTGAAAGAGAGAAATCATGAGCCAAGAATAATATATCCAGCAAAGATCTCCTTTAGATATGAAGGAGGAATAAAGACCTTTCCAGACATCCAGAAGCTGAGGGAATTTTCTAATACACGACCTGCACTACAAGAAATACTAAAGGAGGCTATTAGACCACCATCAACAGGGACAACTTGTGGCAACCAAAACATAAAAAGGGGGAGCGTAAAGGCCTGAACTGGAATATGGGAATAGAGAAAGTAAGCGGACTGAAGAAACTGGAATACTCTAAATATCAAACTTTCTTTTACATAAACTCAAGGGTAACCACTCAAAAAACATCCAAATCTGAAATATATACTGTAATAAAAGAAGAAACAGAGGGAAACATCATAGAATACTACCACACAGAAATAACAGACAACAACAAAAAGGCAAAGAAACAATGGAGACACAGCCTTACCAGAAAACTAAAGACAGAATGACAGGAAATCCTCACATATCAATAATCACCCTAAATGTAAATGGACTGAACTCACCAATAAAGAGACACAGAGTAGCAGATTGGATCAAAAAACTAAACCCAACCATATGCTGCCTACAAGAGACACATCTCAGCTACAAGGACAAGCATAGACTCAAAGTGAAAGGGTGGAAATTGACACTTCAAGCAAATGGTACCCAGAAAAAATCAGGTGTAGCCATAATGATTTCCGATGAAACAGACTTCAGGGTGAAAAAGATAACAAGAGACAAAGATGGACATTTCATAATGGTAAAGGGGACTATACAACAAGAAGACATAACAGTCATCAATATTTATGCCCCCAATCAGGGAGCACCGAAATATACCAAGCAACTACTAACAGAATTAAAGGGAGAAATTGACCAAAACACAATTATACTAGGGGACTTAAATACATCATTGACAGCTATGGATAGATCATCCAAACAGAAGATAAATAACGAAATCGCAGCCCTAAATGACACATTAGATGAATTGGACATAATTGACATATATAGAGCACTTCATCCTAAAACATCAGACTATACATTCTTTTCTAGTGTACATGGAACATTCTCAAGGATAGACCATATATTGGGACACAAAATCAGCCTCAGCAAATTTAAGAAGATTGAAATCATACCAAGCATATTCTCTGATCACAAAGCTTTGAAATTGGATATCAACTGCAAAAAGAAAGCAGGAAAAAACACAAATACATGGAGATTAAACAACATACTTTTAAAGAAGGACTGGGTCAAAGAAGAAATTAGAGGAGAGCTCAAAAGATACATAGAAACAAATGACAATGAAAATACATCCTACCAAAATTTTTGGGATGCCGCGAAAGCAGTTTTAAGAGGGAAATTTATATCATTACAGGCCTATCTCAAGAAACAAGAAAAATCCCAAATAAATAACCTCATGTTACACCTTAAAAAACTAGAAAAAGAAGAACAAGCGAAACCCAAGGTCACAGAAGAAAGGAAATAACAAAAATCAGAGCAGAACTAAATGAAATAGAGAACAAAAAGACAATAGAAAAAATTAATGTGACAAAAAGCTGGTTCTTTGAAAAGATTAACAAAATCGACAAACCCTTGGCTAGACTCACTAAGATAAAAAGAGAGAAGACACTAATTAACAAAATCAGAAATGAAAAAGGGGAAGTTATCACGGACACCACAGAAATACAAAGGATTATCCAAGAATACTATGAAGGACTATATGCCACCAAATTTAATAACTTAGAAGAAATGGACAAGTTCTTAGAAACATATAGCCTTCCAAGGCTGAATCATGAAGAACTGGAAAATCTTAACAGGCCGATCACCAGTAACGAAATTGAATCAGTCATCAAAAACCTTCCCAAAATCAAAAGTCCTGGACCAGATGGCTTCACCAGTGAATTCTACCAAACCTTCAAAGAGGATCTAATACCAATCCTGCTCAAACTCTTCCAAAAAATTGAAGAAGAGTCAGTACTCCCTAACTCATTTTATGAGGCCAACATTACCCTGATACCAAAACCTGGTAAGGACAACACAAAAAAAGAAAACTACAGACCTATATCTCTGATGAATACAGATGCTAAAATCCTAAACAAAATTCTAGCAAATCGAATACAACAATGCATTAAAAAGATTATTCATCACGACCAAGTGGGGTTCATCCCCGGGGCACAAGGATGGTTCAACATTCGCAAATCCATCAATGTGATACATCACATAAACAAAATAAAGGACAAAAACCATATGATTCTATCAATTGATGCAGAAAAAGCATTTGATAAGATACAACATCCATTTATGATTAAAACACTTACTAAAATTGGTATAGAAGGAAAATACCTCAACATAATAAAGGCCATATACGACAAGCCCTCAGCTAACCTCATAATTAATGGTGAAAAGCTGAAGCCCTTTGCTCTACGTTCAGGAACACAACAAGGTTGTCCCCTATCACCTCTGCTTTTCAACATAGTGTTGGAAGTCCTCGCCAGAGCTATCAGGCAAGAGAAAGAAATAAAAGGCATCCAAATTGGGAATGAAGAAGTTAAATTGTCACTCTTTGCAGATGACATGATGCTATACATAGAAAACCCTAAAGACTCCACCAAAAAGCTATTAGAAACAATCAATGAATATAGTAAAGTTGCTGGCTACAAAATCAACGTACAAAAGTCCATTGCTTTCCTATATACCAACAATGAAATCTCAGAAAAAGAGATAGAAAAAACAATTCCTTTTGCAATTGCAGCAAAAAGAATAAAATACCTAGGAATAAACTTAACCAAGGATGTGAAGGATTTATATGCTGAAAACTATAAGACATTTTTGAAAGAAATTGAAGAAGACACAAAGAAATGGAAAGACATTCCTTGCTCATGGATTGGAAGAATCAACATCGTTAAAATGGCCATATTACCCAAAGCCATATACAGATTTAATGCAATCCCCATTAAAATCCCAATGGCATTTTTTAAAGAAATAGAACAAAAAATCATCAGATTTGTTTGGAACCACAAAAGACCCCGAATAGCCAAAGCAATATTAAAAAAAAAGAACAATACTGGAGGTATCACACTCCCTGATTTTTCCTTGTACTACAGGGCTACAATAATCAAAACAGCTTGGTATTGGCGGAAAAACAGACTCATAGACCAATGGAATAGAATTGAGAACCCAGAAATAAAACCACATAAATATGGACAGATAATTTTTGACAAAGAAGCTAAAAACATACAATGGAGAAAAGACAGCCTCTTCAATAAATGGTGCTGGCAGAATTGGATAGCCACGTGCAAAAGAATGAAACTGGACTGCTATCTGTCACCATGTACCAAAATTAATTCAAAATGGATCAAAGACTTAAGCATAAGACCTGACACAATAAACTGCATTGAAGAAAACATAGGTACTAAACTTATGGACCTTGGGTTCAAAGAGCATTTTATGAATTTGACTCCAAAGGCAATGGAAGTAAAAACTAAAATAAATAAATGGGATTATATGAAACTGAAAAGCTTCTGCACAGCAAAAGAAACTATTGACAAAATAATGAGGCAACCAACTGAATGGGAGAAGATTTTCACAAACAGTTCCTCTGATAAGGGGCTAATATCCAAAATATACAAGGAACTCATGAAACTCAACAACAAAAATACAAACAACCCAATTGAAAAATGGACAGAGGACCTGAAGAGACATTTCTCCAAAGAGGATATACAAATGGCAAATAGACATATGAAAAAATGCTCAACATCGCTAATCATCAGAGAAATGCAAATGAAAACCACAATGAGATATCACCTCACCCCAGTCAGAATGGCTTTCATCAACAAAACAAATAGTAACAAGTGTTGGAGAGGCTGTGGAGAAAAAGGAACTCTCATACACTGTTGGTGGGAATGCAGACTGGTGCAGCCGCTATGGAAGGCAGTGTGGAGGTTCCTCAAGAAATTACGAATAGAATTACCATATGACCCAGCAATCGCTCTCCTGGGTATCTACCCCAAAAATATAAAAGCATTTCTCTACAGAGACACGTGTACTCCAATGTTCATTGCAGCTTTGTTTACGGTGGCCAAGACATGGAAACAACCAAAATGTCCTTCGATAGATGAATGGATAAAGAAGTTGTGGTACATATACACAATGGAATACTATTCGGCGTTAAGGAAAGATGATATAGGAGCATTTGTGACAACATGGATGGATCTCGAGAGAATAATGCTAAGTGAAATAAGTCAGACAGAAAAAGCAGAGAACCCTATGATTTCACTGATATGTGGTATATAAACCAAAAAGAACAAGACAAACAAATGAGAAACAAAAACTCATAGACACAGACAATAATTTAGTGGTTACCAGAGGGTAAGGGGGTGGAGGGTGGGTGATGAGGGTAAAGGGGATCAAATATATGGTGATGGAAGGAGAACTGACTCTGGGTGGTGAACACACAATGGGATTTATAGACGATGTAATACAGAATTGTACACCTGAAATCTATGTAAATTTACTAACAATTGTCACCCCAATAAAATTAATTAAAAAAAAATAAATAAAAAAAAAAAAATAAATAAAAGTGTTTCAAACTCAAATAAGGCATTCTTCCTTCCCCCAAAATGAGAACTTTAGCAAAAAGTATTGTTTAATATTACTTCAAGTAACAATCTACCTGAATGCTCAAAAATATAAAAATTTATAAAATTTTAACTTCAAATTTATTTAGTACAAAACTGACAAGGTGTGCACCTACTTAAAGATTGTAAGAAAAGCAATCAGATAACGATTTTATTAAGATAACCTACTACTATACTGACACATTTATAAAATTCTAGTCTAAGTATATCAGGTACCTGGCAATAGAGATACAGTAAACATACAGAATGAGGTTTCTATTCTATAATATTAGGTCATTATTTGCTAAATTAAGTAAATTGAAGGTATTTAATCATGGAAAGTTACTCATGAAAAGTATCCTCATTCTTTTGAGCATTTCAACTGCAATGTGTACTAACCCTTTTAATCACTTTGGCTGTTTAATCACTTAGAATCTTTTAAGTTTCCAAAGTGAAATCAAAATAGTACTAAAGGAGACCACACAATACATAAAAGTTAAAATGTTTTGTCCTGCATAAAACGCATGGATGTGTTGGGGGAGTGATCCCTAATGCATCTCAATTCTGTTCCCTGGGAAGTAATTAAGAAATCAGAGCCATTCACAGAAAATGCTTTACAGAGAACATTTGTCTCTAAATGGACTACATACTTCTATTTGTCTATGTTAATTTTCATCTTTAGGTTTGTATGTTCATGAAAGTTTAAATAAGCTACACTTTGAATTTAGTTTCGTCAAAAAATTGATATAAAAGATCATTAAGGTAGAGACTAACGCTTCCTCAGGAAACCTGATGCTTCTATTCCCCATCAGAGAATGCGGTGATATCTATTTAATGCTTAGCTAATGAGTAAATTTTGGTAGGATATACCACTGTGACGAATTTAAGAAAACTTAACACATAGCTCTTTATTAAGATCTCCATTTTCTTACAATCTTGACTGAAATCTCAGGAACCAGCGATAATTTAACCACAGATTTCTGAAGAAAGTCTATAGTGGTTTATGTTCAGAAACAGGGACCACCTGGAAACTTTTAATTTTACTCCTTCCCTGAAGAAGCTGGTACAGCTGAGTTACACACCTTTATAATCCCTAACTCTTCCACAAATTATATCGGTGATTAGTCATAAATTCCTAACAATTTATTGCTTTCAGTCAGTGACAATATGATTTTTCTGACTGCCAAAAGGTCCCAATTCTTCCACTGGGCCCAAATTGGAAAGAAATGTGTATATTGTGAGCGTAGGCAGTTTTTTTTTTTGTAGTCCATGAACCTAGCTACGGTAAATCAATAATTCTACTCGGTCACTGTTCAAATTCAATCCTGAATCAGTTTGGCAATCCCAAATGTCAGGGATGTGAAACTGTCCTGAACAAAGACAGAAAAACACCAAATCCCGTAGGTAAGTAATTTGGAAAAAAGGATCTCTTACACCTTCCTCGTATTTTACCACTTCTCTATTTGGCCTTTCATGGAGGATCTATTCTGTCCTAAAACTGAGAAAGGACTTTTCTTTTCTTGACAGGAGTATTTCATTTTAGTTTGTGGAAACAGTTAAATTTTTTGGCCAAAAATTCACAAAGGAAAAAAACATCGATGCTTTGAGGAAGGTAAGAGTTAAACTAGCAAGACTATGAAGCAAAGTCTGCCTTAAAAGAAAAAAACCCCAAGTTTTGCTATTTTTTCCCATGATATTTCCCACCCAAAAGTAATAAGGGTAAAGAACAAGTGGCACAGAGGCTTGCAAAAGCTGAAATTCGACTTCTGAAGAGACGCCCTAAGATGGTTTCTCTGGGCAGAGCCTCCCGAGCTTTTACGGCCCGACAAAAATAAATAAATAAATAAAAATAAATTACACATACAACATAACTAGTTTACTCCCTGGTAAAAACTTAGTTTCCAATTTTGGATTAAAGTTCTGCCTTTCAAAAAAGTAGACATTTTCTAACAGTTTGAAAGAAATGACTGCCCGCAATGGAGAATTAGAAAAACAAAAGTATCCAAAACTAAGGTATACCGTTTTAAAAATTCAAAACACCTTCTTATACAGTGGAAAATTAAGGCATACAAAATTAATTTTCAACTATGAAATTAACATGAATTAAACACACCCTCAGATTTCAATAAAATCGAATGATTAAGAATTCTGTAGCCTAAGCATAAAATCCCCAACACTGCCCACCTATGTTTTACTGCAGGCAGTTTATGTACTGTCTCGCCCTTTGTGCTCACTGGGGCTGGGATTTTTGTCTGGTTTGTTGCTGCTATGTATTTAGTGTCTAGAGGAGTATGTGACACACAATAGATGCTCATAAGTAACGCTGAATGAATAAATAAATAAACAAATGGATATGTTATGAAAGTATCATGCTTATGGACAGAAAGAACATGACAAATTTATTTATTTATTTATTTATTTTATTAATTAATTTATTTATTAGTTTCAGGTGTACAAAACAAGGTAATACTTAGACGTTCATCATTTATATCCCTCATACTGTGAACCCCCCTCCCCCCATCCACTATCCCTCCGACCTCACACTGAACCATCACATTATATATATAAAATTATAGTTGGCATTCATTAATGTTTAGCTTCTGATGTACAATGCCATGATCAGGTATCCACAGTATCCCTGAGGTGGTCTCCCAAATAGGACGCATGTCCATCGGATACCCAACAAAATCTTTACAACATTATAGAATACCTTCCCCAAATTAATTTTCAAAAGAAAAACCCTGAGGCCATCTTGTGGTTACCAGCTGCTTCCAAATCCCTTCACCTTTCCCCTTATCCCCAACCCCCTCCCACACACCCATCTAACCACTCTCGGTTTTTTCTCTGCGCATGACAAATTTATAAAACATAGTAGGTTTAGGAGGTAAATTAGAAAGAAAATTGATTAAATCACCATGTAGTATTTGTGTTGAAATCTCTCAATTGAGGCCTGTAAATTTATAATACAATTTTAAGTCAAACATGGTATTAGCCATCTTCTGAAACGCAAAGTCATATGTTGAAACTTATATGTACATGTAGGTCTTTTTAAAAAGCAAACTATACATATTACTTTTAGCTGATTTGTTAAAAAGAATTAAACTAGCTTATTCAACATTTCATATTTGTTAAGTGCCTAATATGTGTCAGAGAACTAGAAGGTGCTATAAAAGAGAGCTCCCAGAACAGGCTTAATTAAAGCCTTTTTCCATAAAAATGAAGTGTAAGAAAAAGTATGAAAGTTATTTAAGTTTGATCAACTGAATAAAACTTAAGTTGATAAATGATATAAAGCTTATTTAAACAAAAAGCTAACCACTGTAAAGACAAACAGTTATCAAGATTTGACTATCCTCAGTTGTGAACATCCTTAGTTTTAGGTATAATTCTCTGCGTCTCAGTTCTCCTCGTCTGGGGATGGAACAGAGTAAGAGGAATGGGGGGAGACTAAAAAGGCAAGATTTTGATGAAGATTCTAATTTGTCAAACAAAACAAAAACCTCGGTACTTGTTTCATCATTAAGCTGTCATAAAATGCAGAATGCTGGTTCAAAGAGGTAAAAATCAGAGAGAGATGCCACAATTGAGGAATAAGCAAAGAAAGTGAAACTGTAGGTTTTCATAAAAAATAATCTACCACAAGAGATTAAAAAATAGGATGTGCTACTGAAAATATTCAGTCCTCTGCTCTTGCCTTTGTTTCAGAATGTAATAAAAAGGAATGAACTACTGATAAAGGACACAAGAATAAATCTCAAATACATTACGCTAAGTGACAGAAGTCATACTCAAAAAGGTTTGCATCAGTTGATCCTATGTATGTGGCATTTTGCAAAAGGTAAAATCATAGGGACAGAAAACAGATCAGAGGTTGCTACAGGCTGGGCATGAAAGAAACGACTGACTAGAAAGGGGGATATGGGAACATTCTGGGGTGTTGGAACTGTTCTGTGTCTTGACTGTGGTGATAGTTACACACAACTGTATGTTTGTCAAGTCTCATAGAACTGTCTGTTCAAAAGGCTAAATTTTACTTATAGAAATTATGCCCCAATAAACCTAAAAAAAAAATTAAAGTTAAAAAAAAAATGAAACTAACCATCTACCAGTTAAATTTCAACAATCAAGGTTATGAATTTGCCTCGAATCAAATCATTTAATTTTTCTCCAAGCGCAAAATTGTAATAGACTATCTTTTTTTTTTTCCTTTAAGGAGGGCGCAGTTCACCGTGGCCCATGCAGGGATTGGTCCAGCAACGTTGGTGCTACCAGCACCACGCTCTAACCTACTGAGCTAACCAGCCACTTCCTATAATAGGCTATCTTTTAAAAAATCGTGGTAAATTAAAGCCAAATAAACTGCCAACTTAACCACCCACCACTGATGTAATTTTCAAAATTTAAATACAAAGTTTTATATGTTTTAGAAGGATACTGAAGGTATCACTTTATTTACTTTAAAAATGGGTATTTACCAGCAATGAGCAAACCAATAGTTTATAATTTTTAGCTTTTGGAACTAACAAGGCCAGAAAAAACCCACAAAGAGATGTTAGTTCTGAAGACCTGTAATTATGGGATTTTTCAAAATTGTTTTTGTTTTAAACAACATCTCAGAGTTCACAGAATAAGGTTTTGAGAGTCATTAGGAAGGCCTTAGTCTTCAAAGAAGCAGAAAGATGACATCTGCATCAGGTTCTAGCCCCATGGACCTTACACCACTTCCCAGCAAGCAGAACAATGGGGACAGCTTCAGGACACCGCATTTCCCACAATTTAGAACACATATTTCACTTCATAAGAGGCAACTTTTTGATTTTAACATAGAACAACTTTCAAGGCCATCATTCACAATGAAAGAATCTAGGTGATACACATGTAACTCAATGGAAAAAAGTCAAAACTGAGGAATTAATCAATTCTTGCAGATGTCTACAGCTCTTAAAACAACATATTCCATAGGAAAATCTGTATCTTTGTCTACAGTTAATAGACTAAAGTCCTTCCTTAAAAAACACCACCATGTCCATTCCTGTTTTATAAAAAAGCTAATGAGACCCAGAGAAGAATAATTAAGGCAGAACAAGATTTAAAATTGTTAAACATTGTTTGAATGATTTCCAAAATTTCAGCTAGAGTGATCCATGTATCAACAATTCTGTGTATACTACAATTAGGAACACAGTGATGAGTTTATCTAAACGAAATCTCCTAAAAATCAGATATTTATCAGGACATGACACGATGATAATGGTCCAGATAAACTTTTTAAAGGCAATTTTTCTGGAAAAAAGGTCAGAAAAGAACATTCTATATCAACTTTAGAATAAAAAACTTGAATCTTCCATACCTTTAACATCTGGATCATCAATATGTGGCTCTAGATTTTCTATCATTTCTTCAAGTTCCTTTCTGGTGGCCATGGTTATGTTTGAAGAACTTGGCATGGTGACTTCAGGTGTTTCTTCTGGTCTCTCTGGGCAGAGTTTACTCCCAGATCCCTGCTCAAGCTCTATATCTATATCTATTTCAGGAAGAGGAGTCCTCCAGAAATGGAAGGAGTTGTACAATTCCTGATCTACGAGAGCTGAATCTTGGGAGTTGGTGCCAACCTCTGGCCATAATGTGGACTTGTAGTTACCAGGCTTTTTATCATTCTCATTACTAGCTGCTTCCTGATGAGAGTCTGAGGACAAAGTACAAAGTAAAGACCTGTCCACTGGAACACTTATTTCACCTGGAGATTTCCTAGATGTTTCAGCACAATCTTCCATCGTGTTTTCCAGTTTGATACTGGAATTACTAATACTGGGATCTGAAGGAACATCCTCTGGCCTGAGTTGTACATCCTCTGGGACTTCTTGATCTCCGATACTTTTATTGTTTCATTTATTGTTTATCATTTCATTTGGGGGGGGGGGAAATGAAAGTATAAAAATAATTACTGAAAAAAATCAATGAAGGATACTATACAAAGCATTTTGACTTGTTAAATATTAAAAATTACAGATTATCCATACAAATTGAGTAGTTTATGTAAATTACTGGTAATGCTTCTTTTTCCATCAGTTGTTCTGTGTTCAGAGATGTAAACATCTGTTAAGCCTAAGTCTAGATATTAAAGCATTAGATGTTAGTTGGAGAAGATAAAAGTTAAGAATCCTGGGATTCTACAATACCACGATAATTTCCTAAATAAATAAATAATAGTAGGAACATAAATTCCTACAATGTATTTTAAGATACATTTAAAAAATTATGATTTTTTTAGAATTATGGTATTGCCACTCTGCTCCAATGACATACTGAAAAGTTGAGAATTAAAACCTATTTGCTTACATAAAAAAACAAAAACAAAAAAAAACCTCTATATAGCATTACAAAGGATCTTATTTTATTTACTATCTCATAAAATATTATTACAACCTACTTACGTATTTTAAGTAAAAAGTTATTTTTAATTTTTCCAGTTTCTAGATCTACTCCAAGGTTTTCCCAAAATGGAGTCATGACCTAATTGCTAAGGACAGATGGTACAAGTTCCTAAATTAAAACCCACTGGTTACCGCCATCCACTATATAAACTAAAGTACTACAACAAGTTTTGATGTTTATCCCCTACATTTATTAAATTCAATTATATTTAACAAATATGTATTGAGCACCTACTAGGAGCCAGGAAATGAAACAGTTTTTGAGGATTCATACTCAAGTGAGATGGCACATCTTGCTCATGAGATTATAATTAGAGGCAAATAGGAAAAGCGAATTTATAAGCAAATAACTGCCAGAGAGAATGGTAAATACAGAAGTATGAACACTGAACACACAAGGTAGAGATGAAAATTGAAATTAAAAGGTTTTAGAAGAAATGATATGAATTGTGTTTAGAAGAACCAATAATGTTTATGAAGCCAGGGGAAGAAAATGTACTGAAAGAAATAGCATATGCAAAGGGTGGTAGAGGAGGTATAACACTTCCAGAAAATAGCAATGAGTTTATTATGGCTAAGAGAAGGAAATGATGGACAACAAGGATGAAAAACTGCAGAAACCACAGCATTCCATACTAAAGACCTCTGGAATTTATCCTACAGGCTATAGGAAATAAAGTAGGAATTAAGAGACTTACATTTGTAGATGTGTTATTTTTGAAAGACCACTCTGGAAGCAGTATAGAAAATTGGTTGGAGGTCAAACAGGAGGCAGAAATATAGAGCAGGTGAGAGATAGTGATGACTTTCTGAATGAAGGCAGTGTTTTAGGGGCTACAGAAGAAATAAACACATTTATATGATGATAAAACCAATCAGATTTGTTCACTTATAGCATGTTGGAGATGAGAAACAAAAAAGGAAATTTGGAAAGATTTTCAGACTTCTGGCTACAGCAACTGATTATATCAGGGGTGTCCAAACTGCAGCCAGCGGGCCAACTGTGGCCCGCAATCCATTGTTAACTGGCCCACAGCAAATTCCAAAAATATATTTAGTTTACTTAAATAACCCAGGTGAGGCAATACGTACTTCACCTTGAGTGAGTGGCCTGGCTGTTTGTGTATTTTACGGCATATGGCCCTTGGTGAAAAACGTTGAAAAAAGTTTGGACACTCCTAGATTAGATGCTGGTACAAAACGCAGTTGAACGAGAGAGCTAATGAGTTCCGGTTTGGATAGGCTGAGTTAGGTATCTATGTTGAAGGTGGTGGTGATATATTCATGCGAAACTGGCCAGACACTGGAGGCAGATTTGGAGGTCATCAACTCAGAAGGATATGTGTAGGGCTCAGATGTGTGTGATGCAAGAAATACGAATGAAGGAAAACACGACAGTCATAGAATAACAGAGTGAAGGCATTTTTCTTGTATAAAAGGGGGGTAAAGATGAGCATATTTTTAGGCTTAGAGAAAGAGGTTATAAGAGATGAAGGAACTGGAGATACAGATTTATGAAATAACTGATAAAGCAGAAAGATGATGGGCTCTAGAATACAGGTGGACAGGTGAAGAGATACCTCTTTCTAAGAAACATGAAATAAAAGGAAGGATGGATATGTAGGTAAATATGTAAGGTGAGTGTGGGGAAAAAAATTAAAGGTGCTCCCTTGAAACATTGTGCCTTTACATATAAACAGCAAAAGATATTAAACAGAAGGCCTGCCAGGACAGTGCAAAAGGAAGGTGACGTTAACACTTATGTAATATCCCAGTTGAATAGCCACCTTAAATGTTCTCATGAAATTATCAACTTCCCTCTGATTAGGCTTTATCTCATAGCAATGTTCACATTATTTTCAGAAATCTGTTTTAAAAACACGCTATGTTGATTTTTAAAAAGTTTTTAAATACAGATAAAAATATTTAATAAGTCATCTGAAAACATACCACAGTGATAGCATTTTCAATTCTGATGTTGCCCTTCCATTCTTATTTCTATAAAATATATAGTACGCATATATAATAAAATTCTGTTACAACTATGAAAATATTTAACTACATGTTCTTAAGGTTTTTATCCCAACACTGGCATTACATTAATATAAAACTCCAAGCTTTTTAAGGACTCAGATTCCACTTTACTACTTATTCATAAAAATGAGGGAATGGCCTAGATGGCCTATAAGATCCTTTCCCTCTCCAAAATAGTTCTTGAACCTAGTGCTATTATGCAAAATAAATGCCTTCTATACGTGTATGAATTACAGCGGTATCTCGATTTTAGAACATGATCCATTCCGGAAGACTGTTCAAGTTCTGAAACGTTCGAAAACAGCCGACAGCTAGGCCTCAGGATTTTGCACTTGGCGGAAGCCGTGTGACATGTTCGACTTCCGAGATGTGTTCGAAAACTGAAGCATATACTTCCGGTTTACGGCATTTTAAATCGAAATGTTCGTCAATGGAGACGTTCGAAAACCGAGGTACTCCTGTATATATTATTTTCCAATCATGTTGTTCTTATTAAAAGATATGTAGTCTCTTGTTTAAAGAACATTAGTGGCATAATTGGTAAAAATTAAATGAAGTCTCTAGATTAGATGACATTATTGTATATATGTAATTTCTTAATTTTGGTAATTAGTCTGTGTGGTTATGTATTACTGTGATTTGAGGAAATACAGTGAAATATTTAAGGAAGATAAAAAGAGTATCATGTCTAAAATTTATTCTCAAAGAAGTCAGAATAAAATAAAGAAAATATGGTGAGATGTTAATATTTGGAGAATCTGGGTAAAAGGTTTATGGGATTCTTTGTGCTATTTTGCAGTTTTTCTGATATCATTCAAACTATATTTAAAAAATTATGAACAGGTATTGTCTGTTGGATATGAGGAATAAATGGGTAAAACCTATAAGACTTCATCTACATTCTAATTTAAGAAAGTTCCATTTAAAATATACAAAAAGAAAACAACTAAAACGCCATTTAGTATATAAAACTATTCTAAGGGCTGAAGTTCCTTGACCACTATTTCACCTTAGCATTCAGATTAAATTGTAATACTAAAATTAATTAAGACTATTACATTTTAATATTCTTAGCAGCAAAACCAAAAAATGACCAAATCATTCTATTTGTCTAATGTAAAATTACTAGTTTGTCCAAACTTCAAATTCTTAGTAGTTAAAAAGACAAAAAATTTCCCTAGAATAAATTCTGGCAAGAATTACTACATGTATGAATAACAGTTGCTTCAAAATATCAAAAATAATAAATTCTCTAAATATTGATTTTTCCTGGAGCTGGATAACAGTCAATGGCAAAATTCTGACATTTTTAATTGTCAGATTTCTATATATAAGCAAACAGTGTTTTGAAAATCGAGGAAACATGATTCTACATAATGAGAGAATGACTAGACTATCCTATCTCCTCTGAGAGTGTAGGTAATGAGCACTAGAGGGTAAAGCAAAATTTCTCTCAAAAAGAAACTTAAATTTTCTTTAGTGTCTACATAGTTCACAATTTATATCCTCAGAGTCACTGACTAGGAACAGAGACCACAGGACTAGAAAAATAAGTACTTATATGTATTTCAAGGAGAAAATGACCTATGGAACATCTGGTTAAAGAAGCAGAAAAATGGAAAGAACACTTTCCAGAAACATCTTTCAAGTACTGTGAATTAACTAAATGAAGTTTTAACAGCAGTGAAATACTTGCGAATTTGTACCAATAATAATCAATTTGACTTTCACATAATTGGCATTAAGCAAAACTGACAAAAACTAGCATACTAGTTTTTTAGTTACTTAAGGCTTTTTCAGTTACGTAAGGCTTTATTTTCAAAATAAATATATTAATAAAATACGTATGTTAATAAAATAAATACATTATTTCCTTATAATTCTTCACTCAAGATTTATTATGTGCAACCTACATGCCAGGCCCCAAGAAGGTGTTAGTATGTATATATAGAGATAAAAAACTAGATAGTTACACCAGATTGACTTGTAGTTTACTGGGTGATATACGCAAATACACAACTGAAAAGATATGATTAAAAATTAGTGCTCTCATTGCAGTCCCACTGACAGCCAAGATGCAAAAGCTGTGAATCTCCTGAAAAACTCATGGAAAGATTCCCAGAGGTATTGAGTTTAGAGACAGCAAACACGTTGACACTGACTTTGTTAAATGAGGTATGAATGGAATAGGAAGGGCTTCCCAAACAGAAGCAGGAAGAACCCAAAGAACATAATGTATTCAAGAAACAGTGTAATTGTTGGTTTGACTTAAAAAGAGAATGCTTATTTTACATAATTTAGAAATTCAAATGTGAATGTTTAATTCTGCTTCTGTAAATAGCCTTTATTAACACCTTCAAAGAACCATTACTAGCGCTCGAGCTCTGAACAACAGGGTTGCCAGTTTCATTCCCACATGGGCCAGTGAGCTGCGCCCTCCACAACTAGACTGAAGACCATGAGCTGCCACGGAGCTTCCAGAGGGGTGGCTGGATGGCTCAATTGGTCAGAGCGTGAGCTCTCAACAAGGCTGCCAGTTTAATTCCTTCATGGGATGGTGGGCTGAGCCCCCTGCAACTAAAGACTGAAAAACGGTGACTGGACTTGGAGCTGAACTGTGCCCTCCACAACTAGATTGAAGGACAACAACTTGGAGCTGATGGACCCTGGAAAAACACTGTTCCCCAATATTCCCCAATAAAAAATTGAAGGAAAAAAAAACAGAACCATTACTAGCCTGATCGAGGGTGAGTGAAACATAAATTTTGTATATAGTCAGATGTTTATAATCAATAAATGCTTCAAATAGTGTTAATCGATATTAAATGATTCCAGGGTCAGATGAAATAATATATAATAAGTAGTAGTGGAAATATATTGCCCAAACCTTCCTCACTCTGAGATATTTGAGAAATCTGAATTCTAAAAAACTAAGAGGACCTTGAGAACATGAACCAAGTTCTCTATTTCTATTAATATTTACAGGAGCTGGTTCTTAGTAGGTGCTCAATTTTCGGACAATCAATCAATCTTAATTAACAAAACAACAATTCTAACAAAGCTTAAACCAAAAGCCAGTGAAGTATTAAAGAGGTTGAACAAACTAATGATTCTAATAATGTGTAAGATAACTCTTCTTGAAGCTAGGAAATAAAACTACACAAAATCTTTTACAAAAGTGTAATACAACTCGTTCCTTAGCCAGAAACTCTGTTCCCTCCCCTACTCCATTAACACAATTCAATAGTCTAATAATATAGTGAAAATCCAATTCCATAAATAGTATTGACTTGACATTAAGACATACCTTATTACAATGGAAGAGAAATTAAGATTTGTAGCTAAAAGACAACTACCTTTAAATAGCTCTTCCAATAATGTCCTATACCAGTAGTCAGCAAACTACTGGCCACGTTATCCACACCAACTACTTTTGTCAACAAAGTTTTATTGGACCAGAGACAAGCCCATCTGTTTATGTGTTGTCTGTCTATGGCTGCTACACAGTGCAAAGGCAGAGATGAACAGTAGTGACAGAGACCGGAAATATTAATTATTTGGCCTTTTACAGAAAGTTTGCTGACCCCTGTCCTATATAATTCTCCGTAAATTTTTGTTTTCACTTACTAAACTCTAACTTTAAAAATAAACAAAAGTTGCATAATAGTCTTTGTACAAATTTGATAGTGAAAAGGTACACTGACTTTAAAAATGAAAAACAGATAACACCCCGCCCCCAATCATTGTTTTTGTCAAACTCCTTATAGCAGCTGTTTTCAAAAGAACTGAAAAACTTTGCTTGCTAGGAAGGTAGGTTTAGTGATTTTTCTTCCTTTACAAAAAACAGTACCTCAGGTTTGTTTGGCTATTCAGCAGGACAGTAGGAGAACGGGCAAAAAGGTAAAACAAGGCAGCAGAGAAGAAAGGAAGAACTGCCAAATCAAAACACCAAGAAAGCAAATATCACAGTATCAAGACCTACAGAAGAAAATGTCCATTAGCATCATGACAAGGGAGGGACAAGACACTATGGTAACTCAAGCATTACACTAGGGACTGTTTCAAAAACAGGTTACTCAATTATTACAAGTGCATGCCTGTAAAAGTTTGTGCTTATTTCTCATGCACTAAATAAGGTTTGAATTGTTTTTTCCATAAGTATATATTATAACAAATTTAAAAGTCTAAAACTCAAAGTTTTGAATGTAAAAAAAATTTAAAATAAAAATCAAGAGATGTCCTCTTTAAGCTTCATTTTAAAATCTGTTGCCCTATTAGATTAATACACTTAAAATTGATATTCTAGTTAATAAGTACACTAATTTGGTGTTAATCATTAAATTACTTTCCCCTTCAATTGGGAGATTACAATTATCATTCTGTAGACAGAGAATCCAAGGTCCACAATTAAATTAATTGACTGGAAGGAAAAATAATAGTAAGAAATGCACTATATACTAAAACATATCCTAAATTTAAAAAAACAAACCCTTTAAATTGAATAACCATTACCTCATATATTCTAAACGTCAACACATGGTTTACTAGGTAAAAAACTTATTAAATAAACTTATTTCAAACTATTATCAACTCTATCATTTATAGTTTTCTGTGTGTCTGGCATCAAGCTCAGCGTCACGTGCATCTTCATCTACTCATCTAATATATAACCAACCCAAATGACATTTAACAGATGTATTTAAAATAAAACTCTGTAAGAATATTTACCAACTTGTACAATCAAGGAAAACAGTACTCTCCAAAAAGAACGCTTATTATAAAATAAGTGAAAATGAAAAAAATGTTCACAAGCAGTAAAACTGGAAAGCAAAATTTTAAAAAATTGTACCTATTTTGGTCTTCTACTGCTGTATCTTCTGAACTTTTGCTCTCTTCTTTAAAATACTGGCCTGAGCTAGATGGATTAGCAAAAGTGGATATGAAAGGTCCCAGAGACTGAAAAGCTGCTTGGCGAACCTAGGAAGAAAAAAAGGACCATAATAAAACATAAAAATACAGGATTATTAATAACCTACTTTCCACACACTGAATAAAGTATGTTTAAGACAGTAATTTTTTTCTTAATGAAACCCAGATTCAGAACTATAAATCATTATTCAGCTAGAATTTAAAATTCTTTATAAAAGATTTTCTCCTTTAATTTTTTTTATCCTGGCTTGAATATTTAAACCATGAAAATATGAATATGAGATCCTATAAAACATTTACATGGAACAAAATTAAAGAAAGTCTTATCATGTTCTCAAGAACAAAAAGAATGAAGTCAAGATTTCAAACAGAAAATATAAAGCAATAAAGTCACAAAATGTGATAAATCCATTTAATGTTTTCCGGAAGGAAATACTGCAATTTGTTCACTACAAGGTAGCAAGCAGGTATACCAGAACTATATACACACTCACCAGAAATATAACATTGACAAAATATGTTTCACTAAAATCTGGAAGCATATATTACTGTTATTAAAGAATGTCTCAAGTAGTAGAGCTAAAAAGTTTAGAGAATTTTATTTCATATCATATTCCTGTCTTATGTTTGTAATCAAAATTTAAAAAACACATTTGGAAAGGAGAGGTTTCATGAGAGGAAGTAGAAGAATAGACATAATCTGACAAAGGCAACTATGATGGTGAAAACTACAAGCCAATTTCTCTGAGATTATGCCTTTTTAGGCATAATAATAATACCTTTTCCAAGTTTTAAAATGAGGATTACATGCTTTGTGTAAATTATACAAAGGGAAAGATATGTCAAGTATGCCTATAATTAGTATTTACTTCCTTAGAGAAGCAGTTACAAAGTTAATTCAATTGGTTAAAAAAAAGGCTTGAATTATGTGATGATAGCAAAAAGAATAGTGTGTATATGTTAACTTACAGATTTTTTTCCCTTTATATTTCCATAAAAGCATAAAGTTAACTTTTAAAATTATATGCACAAGTTTAGTCTACTCTGGATGTTGTTAAAACTCTGAGCTTATCTCAAATAGGCATAGGATTTATATACCTCAAATGACTGAGATTTAAGGAATCCTTCATTTTAACATAAACATATTCCCAAATTAACAGGAAATACTGTATAACTCAGCCAAAACAATGACAAAGTAGTTAAAGTTTTAAAATAAAAACTTCAAATAAGCTACATAGTCTTTTCTAATAATCTTATACAAGATACTATTAAACACATTAAAGTAGTACTAAGGCTTTAACAGTCTTTCCCTCTATGTAGGTTTTGTTTTGAAAACGAATGTGGTGAGATTCTGAGATCAACTTCTCACATGATAGTACATGAAAGCGTGAGGACCTCAAGTGACCCTCTCCCCAGTGAAATAGGAAAGAAATGCCCACCATTCAACACCTCTGGAAATGATTCTAAAGGTAAACAACAAATTAAGGAATATCTATTCAAGAAAATCCACAAAAATTCAGTTAAAAAAGCCGAAAGTCGGAGGTATCTGTAGCAAGACCAGCTCAGGGAGGCAGAGACTCCACTCCAGACTGAGGCAGCCAAGAACAGTGGACTCCCTCTCTCCCAGCCAGAGGCCTTTCAATGTTTCTCACCCTGCCTCTAGTTACTTGTTACTCAGGCCAGCTCCTGGGCAAGTGCAGTGGAATGCTGACGGCTCCCTTCTCCCACTTAACACCCATTCGTGTATTGGAGGCTCTACCTTTGATGTGGCTTACAATACTGAGGCCCCAAGAACCAGGACAGACAAGCTAAGAGAAACTCAAGTTGCTGTCTATTCCACACCCACCAAAATGCTGACAGCCCAGGGGTGACTAAGGACATACCCAAAGCAGTGCTTCCTGGAAGGGGGCAACAAGAGTCCACACTAAAGTATTCTAGCCAGTCACTAAACAAACAAACAAATAACAATTACAAGCCCCTGATAGGGGTGCCAATATCCAAATATGCTACAATATATTATCTAAAATGTCCAGTTTCTAACAAAAAATTACAAGGCATGAAAAGAAACAGAAAAGTATGATCCATATACTGGAAAAAAAAATCAGGTAACAGAAACTGTGTGTGAGAGCAGTAAGATATTGGATTGAACGGAACTGGCAGAAAAAAGAATTAGTGAACTAGAGGTACACTGATGAAGTTATACAAGCTGAAAAACAGAGGAAAAAGGAAATGAGGAAAAATGAATAGAGCCTCAGAAAAATGTGGGACACTATTCAAGCACACCAACATGAGTGTAATGGGAATACCAGGAGAAAAGAGAAAACAATGTATTTGAAAGAAACAGACATTCGGGACAGGCCTAGAATAAGAGATTAAACTGGTAATAAAAAAGACTACCCACAAAGGAAAGTCCAGGCCCAGAAGGCTTCACTGCTGAATTCTACTAAACATTTAAAAGAGAATTACTACCAATTCTTCACAAATTCTCCCAAAACATAGAAGAATAGGAAACACTTCCCAATTTGTTTTATGAGGCCATTATTATCCTGATAACAAAACAATAAAAAAGAAGGAAAAAAACCCATCAAACAACAGGCCACTATCTTTTATAATACGAATATAAAAATCCTTAACAAAATACTAGCAGAATCCAGCAACACATAATTATATGATCAAGTGAGACATCCCAGAGACTAAAGGTTTAACATCTGAAAATCATATATCATATCAATATAATGAAGATGATTTAATTTGTAGAGTAATTTTGACCAGTTTTTAAAAAAGTTAATAGTCGTCCATTGTTTACTCCTAGAAGTATTAACAATAACATACCTTAAATTATAAATTATTTCTTAAATTATGAAATCAAAATCATGTTTGCTGTAAAATGTATTATTTTACAAATGATAATTAAACAAAATCCTACCCAACGTGAAGGATCACTGATCAAATTAATAAACAGTGCTGACAATTTAGTCCGTCTGATTTCTTGACATGTTGCACATGAAACTGCCATGAAGCATTCAGCACAAGCCTTCCGGACTCCCCATACATTATCAGAACAAAGTTGGAAAAACCTGGGCAGCTATACAAGAAGGATAGTGTTTTGTTAGGCAGATGAACAGAATAAGGTTTAATGCAGGCATACCTTCTTTCATTGTACTTTGCTTTATTACACTTCACAAATACTGCATTTTTCACAAACTGAAGGTTTGGCAACCCTGTATCAAGCAAGTCTATCAAGTGCCATTTTTCCAGTAGGCTCAGGTGACGGTTAGCAGTTTTTTAAGCAATAACGTATTTTTTAATTAAGACATGTACACTGTTTTTTTTGACATATTGCTATTGCACACTTAATAGTCTACAATACAGTGTAAACATAACTATTATATGCACTGGGAAACTAAAAAAATCGTATGATTCTCTTCATTGTGCTATTTATTGTGGAAGTCTGGAACCAAATTCTTACTATTAATATCTCTGAGGTATGCCTGCAGTTACTTTTATTTCATTTTCTGCTCTCAGTGTTTTAAAACATCAGATTTTCTTAACAAAGTTTAGAAGACCTGTTCAGTATTAACACTCAGTAATTTAAAATAAACTACACCTAATTTATACTATTGGCTATGGAAAAGTAAAACACTCCCAACAAATACAGCTTAAATGTTATAATCCAAGAGCTTGTACCTAAACTTGTTTTGATAACAGATGGTTTCAGAAATTCTTAAAGTGTGTTAACTTGCACATTAAGCATATATATATACACATATGTATATAAGTATATATATATATATGTGTATATATGTATATATATATCCCATGTACTACCATCTAAAAAATTACCTGCTGCAGATTTAATTTGTCACTAAAAGACTAGAGGTTAGCAATAAAACTAAAGATTCATTTGAATAAGTAAGAATTTATTTGTTTAATAGAAATGGAAAAGGAAAAAATGGATCAATGGTTCTTAAACATATTTGCATTTTTAACAAACTTTCTTTATCAAAACCCAGTTCTGGTTATAGAAATTTAAATTCCTAAACTCCAAATCCTATTATCTGTCTGGTTTACATTCAGGAAGTTGTGTTAATAAAATGTGGGGGTAAAAGTATGCATTTCAAACTTAATGTGCTACTTTGTAATGCACTGCTTCCTCCTTTGTTTCCATTAACACTTACCAACATTTCCTCAGTAGCTTGCTGGCCAACTACACTGCAAATATCTCCAAAATTGGCAGCACAGACCTGATAACAAAAGCATCACTGACATTTCAAAATATTACACATGAAGTTCTTTAAAAATAATCTTTTAAATTTCACATATCAATACAGTAACCACTATAACCATGTGTTCTTAAACAAACAAACAAAAAGACCAAAAAATACCTTTCGAACATGAAACATTCTGCAATCACAGCACATCTCACAAAACCTAGGGAGGATAAGTCGCTCTGTAATGTCCTTCCCAACCATTGGAGCCATTTTGCACATTATCTAAAACAAATAAGAACAAAAATACACTGAAATTATCTTCAAACTAAGACTTTTCCAGTTAAGTTTGCTAACTTATTTATACCATGTACATTACAAAAAAACACTCATCTTAATTATCTGAGTTGATGAAAAATAGATATTAACTACTTCCAATAAAATGAACCAATAATTACTAAATGCATAATAAACAGAGAAAACTGTAAAAATTTCAATTTTGTCTACAATTAAATCTTATTAATCATTTTGCCTGATAACTTTAAAAGTGAAAAAAAAAATCCCTACATTTCTCCAGTAAGAAAATAAATGGTGACTCTTTCAAGGGAAAGATTATCCATAGGAAGGATCTGGGTTCAATACACCTATACTACTAAGAAAAGACTATACAGGGACAGTCCTTACCTTACAAAGTATCTGTTTTAAATGAAACCTGTGCTTATTACAACTGTGCCCTTACTCTGCAAAGCCTAGGTTTCAAGGCAGATCAAGGCAAGGACACAATTCTGATATGCCAGTTTCAGTTAACAGAGTACTAGGCAAAATGAGGATGAACTGTGTGTGAAAACCAACCCAACATTATTTAAATAAACTACCCCCCACAGTTGGTATAGAAAGAAAACGGATGATTTGTCATCATTTATCTATTACATCTACTTCTAGCGTGCAAATATGACAAGTAGTAAAAGGCACACAGATTGAAAAGAAAGAAAGCTCTATCATATGCATATATGACATGATTGTCTACATAGATAATACCAAGCAATCTACAAAGAAGCCACTGGAACAAATAAGTGAGCTTGGGAAATTTGCAGGGCATTATGTCAGAATATAAAAATCAAATGCATTTCTGTAAATTAGCAATGAACAAATGGAAACATTAAAAATAGTTATCATTCACAACTGTGTTTAAAAACATGAAATCTCACAAAATACATGTTATCTACTGAAAACTACAAAACACCGATAAGTAAAAGACCTAAATAAATGGAGAGTTCTATCTACCACGCTCATGGATTGTTAGGGTGGCAATTTTCCCCTAATTAATGTATAGATTCAACACAATTCCTACCAAAACCCTAAATTCTCAGAACTGCGATCTCCCAAATCCCAAAGCCACTTTTATATTTTGACTCCATACTGTTTCTACTGTATTTCCCTGAAAATAAGACCTACCCGGAAAATAAGCCCTAGCATGATTTCTCAGGATGCTTGTAATATAAGCCCTACTCCCAAAATAAGCCCCAGTTAAGATCATCAGCCAGACGAATGCATTTAGTATGCCTGTTGCAACACACGATGGATATGTTGAATTATTAAATAACATGTAATTAAATATAGACATGTAATATTATTGACAGTAATACTTAAATGATAATAAATTATAATTATTTGTAAATACCCAAGCGGGCGCCTATGGATGAGAGGCAAACGCCTATATAAACAGATGAACTCGAGACTTATTGCCAAATGACCAATCAGAGTACAGACACAACGCATGAATAACATGCGCACTTGATAACGAACAGACATGGTTGTGTCTAACACGAATCTTCATAATTCAATACGTCGCGTGTTGTGACAGACTTACTTAATGCATTCGTGTGAAATAAAGAAACGTTTTCTGAATTTTGGTGCCTGCAATTTTTCGTCACTTTTGTGTAGACCATCATTCTTAACTGCCATCATTTTTGTTGCCAATCCTGTCTCGTAAGTCTTCAATTCACACTTGATATAATGGTAGGTTTAAAGGGAATAACAGTTTGACCCCCAGACAAAATGAGTGCAAAAAGAAAGCTATTCCGTCGAGTACAAGAAAGGAATCATGAAGAACTCCCGGGGCAAGAATCTTATGGCTTTCTGTAAAAAGAAGAAACTGGATCTCCGAATGGTCCAAAAATGGCAAGAACAGTACGATAACCTCAGTCAACAGGTGGACAAGGGAAATGCTAAGAAGTGCAAGTGTGGATCCGGTCGGCAGCCATTATTTCCTGAGCTGGAGGACATCATCTATGAATGGATTGCTGACAGGAGAGCAAAGGCTTTGATTGTGCGCAGGGTTGATATTCAAGCATTTGCCCTTGCAATGACACCACAGTTAGAAATATCCCCAGAAGAATTCAAAGCATCACAATACTGGCTGGATGGCTTCCTTCAGCGATATGAACTGTCCCTAAGATCGACAACACTGTTCAAACTGGAAGACACTGAAGTTATTAAATGTGCACTTGCATTCAAGTCCTTTGTTGATGGCATCGACTTTTCCAAATACCAACTCTCCAACATGATTGCTATGGATGAAACTGCAATGTTTATGGGCCAAGGGTCTCAAACAACAACTGATCAGAGAGGTGACTCGTCAATCTACATTCCCTCCACTGGTTACAAAAGTGCGCGTGTTACCTGTATTTTGGCAATTAGTCTCGATGGAAAGAAAGCCCCACCTCTAATCATCACTAAGGGCAAGAAAGATAAGGTTGAACGTGTTTCAGGCATTTATGTTCTTGAAATCAAAAAAGCCTGGTGCACGCAAGCAGTTATAAGGAAGTGGGTCGATTTAATGCTGCCACTTGTTTTGCGAGGTGACCAAAGAGGTTTGCTAGTCTCGGATTCAGCCAGCACTCACCGCGCTAAAGACATGAACTTCCTTGCAGAGAGAAGAATAGATCAAATAATGATTCCTGCAGGAATGACTGCCTGTCTTCAGACTTGATATTGCAATAAACAAGCCATTCAAGGACCATTTGACCATGGAAATCAATGACTACATTGAAAATAGGATGGAGAGAAATCAGTGTGGAAACTTTGTGAAGCCCAGCCTGCAAGGGGTCATGACTTGGGTGAAGAATTCATGGGATAAAATCACTGACAGCTGTGTTGCCAATGCACTGCGAGCAGGCTACATGGGCAAGAGAGAGCTCTATTGCTGGACTGAGAGATGGGAGCCAATGGGTCTAGAGGAAATGGGAGTTGTAAGAAATTCAGGCAGAAATTCGGGGTTTGGAGAATTATGATGAAGTTCCAGAAGAAGATGACATGACTATCTGTATTTGAATAAAGGTAGATTTTTGTACATGAATAAATGTAAATAGTTGTACATGAAAAAGTAAGACATGCCCTGAAAATAAGCCCTAATGCATCTTTTGGCGCTAAAATTAATATAAGACCTGGTCTTATTTTGGGGGAAATATGGTAAGCATTTCCAAGCCCTAGATTAAAGATCCAAAGTTATACTGCATCACTAATCTATCATTAGAATAAATTATTTACCAGATAGAGAACAGCAGTGAAGCCAGGGAATGCAAAACATGACAAAATAAACTAAGTGTAAGAGAATCATGGGTTTCGTACTAGCACTGGATAGTCTTTTTATTATAATTATAATGTTTTACTATTATTAAATCACATCAAAAATTATAATAGAACAAGTTAAACCCTGCTCAATAAAAACCAAAAGTGATGCCCAAACTGGGAACTTGTTAAATTTTTAAAAAAAATTTGTTTTAGAATTTGACAGTGGTGGTTGTAAAACATTGTGAAAATACTAAATGCTACTTAATTGTACACTTTAAAATGGCTAATTTTATATTATGTGGGTTTCACTTCAATAAAAATGGTATTCCTGGGGGAAAAACATTTAAATTATTATGACTGGTACCTGAATAAAAAATAAAATAATGAAACCCAGTAATTTCCAAGGGAAAGGGACTAGAGAGATGATCAAATTCATCCTACTAATGATTCAGAAGCACTATAAAATGTTGTTGCAATATTTTTCGTATCAACCAAGATGCAATTATATTATTTTAGGTTTAAGTAGTAAACTCTCACTATCCAAATAGATTTAAATATATTTTCAGGTGGATTTTTCACTTTTCTAATTTATTAGAGCTCTTACTACGTGAACACAGGAACCATAGATGTGAATTGCAACAGATATTACTATAATTTCTCTCTCTCTTTTTTTTTTAAAGATTTTAACAGGACTTTATTGGGGAACAGTGTGTACTTCAGGACTTTTTTCCAACTCAAGTTGTTGTCCTTTCAATCTTAGTTGTGGAGGGTGCTGTTCAGCTTCAAGTTGTTGTCCTTTCAGTCTTAGTTGAGGAGGGCGCAGCTCAGCTCCAGGTCCAGTTGCCGTTGCTAGTTGCAGGGGGCGCAGCCCACCATCTCTTGGAACCGGCAACCCTGTGGTTGAGAGGACGCGCTCCAACCAACTGAGCAATCCGGGAGCTTAGCTCAAGGTGCCATGTTCAATCTTAGTTGCAGGGGGCAGAGCCCACCATCTCTTGTGGGAGTCGAACTGGCAACCTTGTGGTTGAGAGGACGCACTCCAACCAACTGAGCCATCTGGGAGCTCAGCGGCAGCTCAGCTCAAGGTGCCGTGTTCAATCTTAGTTGCAGGGGGCGCTGCCCACCATCCCTTGCGGGACTCAAGGAGTTGAACCAGCAACCTTGTGGTTGAGAGCCCACTGGCCCATGTGGGAATTGAACCGGCAGCCTTGGGAGTTAGGAGCATGGAGCTCTAACCACCTGAGCCACTGGGCCGGCCCCTATAATTTCTAATTCAGGCCCTATTTTTGATGGCTCTCTATAAGACAAAGTATTTGCCAACCAGGTGATAAAAACCTAGAAAATTTACTATTATACTTGACTTTATTATGTGCATAATCAATCAATCTGTATATTTTTCTGATAATAATTTAATTTACATCATATATCATATTATAGTAAAATTACTTGCCTTCCTATCCTTCTCCCAAATATCATACTGGTAAGGGCAGGAGCTAAGTATTATTTTTTTCTACTGCTCTTACACAATGCCTAGAAAAGTGTTCAATAATAATTAAAGTGGTTCATATGTTTCTTCATTCAATACAGGGTGTGTGTGTGTGTGTGTGTGTGTGTGTGTGTGTGTGTGTGGTTAACTGCACGGGTTTTATCCCATCTTATTCTTCCATTTTGACATAAATTTAGTCACTTCTTTTCTTGCTGTATATCTTGCTTGTCAGAGCCCAGCAACAGAGCTATCTAATTACCAATTGCTTGACATAATAGAGGGCCCACAGAAAATACACCTTTTTCCTTATAAACCTGTGTCGCTTTCTAGCCTGGCATTGTATTTAAAATTCAGTGATTTGTGGCTACTTTGGTATGTAACATGTATAAACCCTATAGCATATAATGCAGCATAATATTTAATGAGCACCTATTAGTCAACATACGTAAACTGAAAAATCACATAGCCAAGACATGGAAACAACCAAAAAGTGTCCTTCAAGAGATGACTGGATAAAGAAGATGTGGTATAAATACACAATGAAATACTATTCTGCCATAAGAAAAGATGAAATAGTGCCATTTGCTACAATGTGGATGGATCTTGAGATTATTATGCTAAGCGAAATAAGTCAGACAGAAAAAGTCGAGAACCATTTCACTGATATATGGGATATAAAACTGAAAGCAACAAAGGAACAAGACAAACAAACAAACAAAAACTGATAGACACAGACAATGGTTTAGTGGTTACCAGAGGGTAAGGGGGGTGGGGGTGGGAGATGAGGGTAAGGGGGATCAAATATATGGTGATGGAAGGAGAATTGACTCTGGGTGGTGAACGCACAATGTTGATAAATAGATGATGTATTACAGAATTGTACACTTGAAATCCATGTAAGTTTACTAACCACTGTCACCCCAATAAACTTTTATTAAAAAGAAAAAGAAAGAAAAGTCATGTTCTACTTACAGCCACAGCTTCTGTTTTCACATCATCGTTGCTATCTGGGGCAGTTAGCTCTATGAGAACTGGGCATACTTTGGTTTCCACATCAAATCGCTCAATTAACTCCTGCTCCAACAGAGCTAGCAAAGCTGCCTGACTTGTTTTCCTTACCTAGGAAAAAATTAACTATAAATGAAGTATATACACGATACAACAAAACTCTATTTACCTGATTTTCAGAAAATTGAAGACTTCAATTTATAACTGGCAAAATCATGCAAATAGAAACCTGTGGCTATTTTCTTCAAGAATTGCAAAGATAGAACCTGGTAGGTTGTGTTATAACAGAAGTGGAACAAAAACGCCATCTTTTAAAATATACTCACAAGGAAACTTTTGAGGGACATCTGTAAGAGCAACCAAATGAGGATGCAGCTAGGAAGCACTGTCTATGACGGCATTAAGGAGACCTAGATTTGCCAGACTCTCAGCACATCTTGTCTAACATGAATAGTAGTTTTGAAAAATAGAACAAAGACAAAGACGAAAAAGTACTTATATGAGACCACCTAAGATAGGCCATTCTACATGTATTATACTACATACATTTCCATTAAGAACATATAAATGGCACTCTTACCTGATTATTCTGATCTGCGAGATATCTAACCACAATAGGCAGTAAGTATTTGGAAAAAGCATATGGGATTGAAGGCCGGTTTTCTTGACAAAACAAAGCAATATGAGGCACCTGTTCCATCAGCTCTGCTCTCACAGTTGGTTCTATTGAAATAATAGAAATGTGAGTAAACATTTTCCCACAGTAACAAAATCTTTGCCTGGGCTTGAGCCTATTTAGGAAAGGTTTGGACTTTCATCCTCAGCATTAAAAGGACTTACAAAATGTTCTCTACTTTGCGATCCTTTTCACAATCATACACAGGTCAACCCCATGAGTTAAAGGAGGACCTCCTCCCCACCCCAAGTTTGTATATTCACAGTATGCACTGAGGATGCATTTGAGGATTTCCTATAATGCACATGAGGATTTCCTATAATGACTGAATTTATTCATCACCTACACTGTGCCACTGCATCAGACCTAATTAGTGCTAGGTGTTAAATATCCAATTTTCACACCAACTATAATATGACACTATGTATAAAGGCAACTATTTAAAAACCTTCTAAGATAAGTCATAAGGACTGGCATCTAATATAAGTTGAGTCAACAAATGGAGGATTTATGATTAGACTTAACTAAGAACTAAAAAGTTAAATGAATATTAAAGGAGACCAAAAGATTTTTTTAAAAAATCTGAAAGGAGCCAAGTATATATGGCATACTTAAATGTGACATACATGGCAATTCAAATTTCTGAGTTTCAAAAGGATGAATTACCCAATAAATAATAGTAGGAAAATCAGCTAGTTATTTGAAGAAAAAAAGATCCCTATACTGCACACCCATACATTAATTCTAGGTGAATTAAAGTTCCAAACTTTTTTTTAAAGATCAAAAGCATTAAAAGATAACATTTAAAAAAATGTTTAAGCCTGAGGTGGGAAGTCCTTTCAAGGCAAACAAATCAAAAAGCCAACTTAAAAAATCGGCAAATTTTACTTTATAAAAACTTCATTATAGTCAACAGGTACCACTCAGTCAAAAGGCAGAACCTCCTGAGAGAAAATACATGTATAATGAAGTATTAATAACTAAATATATAAAGAACCTATTGTTCAAATGAATACAAGAAAGAAAATAAGGATACAAATAGGCAATTCACAGAAGAAATGCCAAGTGACTGGCACACATACAGACATGATGGATTGTCAATAAAAGTCACTACATCAGACCTAATTAGAACTTTGGCACCTATTAAGGATATTATGAAAGTTACATTAAGGTAAATATCTATGAATATGTCCAAAGAACTTTAGATTTCAACAAACAGATATTAATAAATTAGAAACTGCACTATACTAGCATTTTACAAAGCTAAGAGTCTTATCAACAAACCAATATTGGGAATTTCTATTACATGGCTGTACCATGTGAAGTTAGACAGTATTTGAACAAAACAGAGTTGCTGTACATGGTCTCTATTTTTCCTCACTGACTCTAAATATGCTAACATTAATCTAATACATATACTTTGAAGCAAAAGAAAGAGACAAATTATGGTTTTAGTTAAGAATAAAATCAGGAAGTATTCTTCAAAGCCCTGCTTAGGCAAATAAACTGATGGAAGACTACAGAAACAGACCCATGCAAATATATATAACTAATTTATTAGAAGATGAAAAGGGAAATATGGTCTTTTCAATAAAGAATGTTGTGTTAACTGGATGGTCACATTAAAAAAAAATGACACTTGTCCCCTACTTTACATCATATATAAGAATAAATTCTAGGTGGAAAGTAGATCCACATGTCAAAGGCAAAAACAACAAAGCTTCTATATTAGATATGAGAAAATATTCATGAACTTGAGGTAAGGAAAATTTTCTTAGGCAGGACACAAACAGTACTACCGATGAAAGAAAATAACTCTTCTTTAACAGGCACCATTAAGAATGTAAAAAGACAAGTCACAGAGTGAAAAAGATACCTATAATACACATATGACTTAGGGCTAGTATCCAAAATACAGAATTTCTGCAAATATATAATAAAAAGGCTGCCAATTTAAAAAAGGGGGGAGGGGTGGAGAGAGAGACTTGAACAAATATTTCAAAAAAGATGCCCAAATAGTTAATAAGCATATAACCAGGTGCTCAGCTTTTACTGGACACTGAGAAAATGTAATTAAAACTACAATGAGATAAAATTTAAATTACTACCCCTTTGGAAATTTAAAATAAACAAGTTTTGGTTAAGATGTGAAACAATAGAAACTCTCATACACTGCTGATGGGACTACAAATTGTCACACCACTTTGGAAAACTCTATGGCACATCAAAGATGAATATATGTATCCCCTATAACACAGCAACGCCAATTCTAAATTCCAAGTATATACCCAGTGAAATGAGTGCACATGTGCTCCATGTGACTCCTTGGCTCACAGCAGCACTAATAGCCCAAAGCTAGAAGTAATCCATATTAGGTCTACTAACAGAATAAAGGATAAATAAATTGTAGTATATTCATAAAGCACTGCAGTATATTCACACAGTAATCATTGTATTATAATTTTTTAAAAAGCTATACAGTTACATGCAACATGATAAGCTTTAGCGGTATAAAGAAAGCTAGACACAAAATAATATATTCAGTATGATTCCATATAAAGTTTAGACAGGCAAACTAATCTATAGGTTTAATGGTCAAAATGTTGGTTACCTCTGGGGAAGAAGGATGGAACAGAAATTAGGAGGTGAAGTGAGATGTTTTTGGGATGCTACTTCTGTTTCTTGGTTTGAGTACTAATTACATGGGTCTTCATTTTGTGATACTTTATGGAACTACACATTTCTAGTTAATGTATTTTTTATAGTGTTATATTCAATATTAAAAGAACAGGAAAAAATCTGCTTCAAATACGTTATTTCTGAAATGCTGGGAATATACTTGTAACTGGTTTGGGATCCAAATTTATACAACCAAGAATAGTTGGAAAACTGCCTCTCTTCTTCGCCCCCACCCAAACAATTACAAACACATGCACATATGAGAAATTACATATAATTACTCCTAGGTGTTTACAACCCTGAGTCTTGTAGAACAACTCAAAACCACTCGAGGGACACTCCCACAATGAAAGCTGACCCAAACACCAAACAAGTACAGTATGAAGACCCACTAAAGATGAGCTCACAATTCAAAACTATAAAAAAATGACAAGGAATCAATCCTTCAGTAGCAAAAAAATTAAGACACTAAAGGATTATAACACCAAGAACTTCAGCTACTATAAACAACCTTTAGAGGTTATTTTAAACATTCTATTTAAAGATGTAATAAAAGGAAATATACTGAAAAGGAACATAGTAATAGGGAAAGAAAAACAAGAGGATATAAAAACAAAGCATTTGTTAAGGCTCCTGAAAATGGAAAACAGAGTTAATGGCTATGAAATACTCAACAATCAGATGGCAGGCAGATTAGAATTTGGTATCAAATACTTTGCTGGGAGAACTGACCAAAATACAGATGGGAGATAAAGGGTGGGAAAGTAACAGGTAACAGCCATGGAAAATACATTTATCTAACAAGAGTTTTATATTCTGAACCACATACAAAATATATACGAAAACAAAAAAATAAAAATAAAAGGGGCTTGAGATGGGAGAGGTAATATCAAAATGTTAAGAGGCTGAAAATTTCCTCTATCTGATGGAAAGATACAAATCCTCAAATTCAAGAAGTGAGGCAAAGTCCTGGGTAGAATAAAGTAAAGTAAATCTGTACCCAAACACATGGCAATGAAACTGAAAAATGCTAAGGAAAAAAAGTCTTAAAAGCAGTCAGGAACGAAAAACAAGATTACCTGCAAAGACTTCCCAATGGTAACAGTGAAATGAAAATGGAATAATATTAAAATTGTCAACTAGATTTTTATACTTAGTTAAACGATAATTTAAGAGTAATGGTGAAATAAAAACATTTTCAGAAAAGGGATGTCACTGTCAGACCCTCATCAATACATGTCCTTACAGAAAGGGGAAACGGAACCAGAAAACAGTCAAAGATGTACTGAGGAGAAAAAAAATTTAGTAGTAAATTTAAACAAACATTTACTGTATAAAATCATAAAAATATGAATGTTAAATTTAAGGGAATAAAAAAAGCAAGATAAAAGTTGATAAAAATAGGGCAGAACAAAGATTTAAAGGTTCTAAGCTCCTTATTTGCTTAGGAGGATGGATTATATGAATAACTTTAGAGTTGTATATTTTTCAACTGTCTTTATCTTACTTGACCATCACAATCAACCCAACCTACCAAGTTAGAAACCTTAGGGTCAACTCCCTTCAACCATCACAGTAGCTTTGAAATTGGTCCCTAGCAATTCAAGTTCTCTCAAACAACTCCTATTAGTAGTCTCCCACTGGTCTTCTTGTCACCTATCTTTTTCATCAAGTCAATCCATACCGCTACTTACTGTTCTAAACCACAAAAAATCCAAACTCTCTAGTAGGGTACAGTACAAATCCTTACATTCTAGCCTTCAATTATCTTATTTAACAGTCTCATTTAACTGTAGACTCAGCAAACTCACTGTTGACCAAATTGGCCAACATCTTGAACTTTTCAAGCCTCTATACCTATCTTTTCCTCTCCTGAGTATGTTCTTTCCCCTTTCTGTACCTCACCATTCCATCAAATTCAACGCAAATGCCAGCCCAAACCCTCCCCATTATAATTTATTGTTTATATGTTTTATTCATTAAACTGTTAATTTGATGACAGGAATTTTATTCATTTTAGTAATTGCTCTAATACTTAATCTAGAACCTGGCATAGAATATGCAGTGTTTTATGTTTACTAAGTGAATGCAAAGTGTAAAAATCAAGAGATATTTACCATCAACTCAACAACTTGAAAACATATTTTTTAAATTAATATACATGTATGTTTATAAAAACCAGCACTATGATTGGTAAATAGGTAAAATAAAATACAAATTCCTCCTTAAGAAATACCTATGTCTCTACTGAGAAAGTAGTAACCACAATGGGATGCAACACTGACAAAAGTTTAAGTTAAATGCATCTCTACCAAGTCAAAAACTAAAGTACAAATTACATTTCATGAGACTACTAAAATCATTCTGAACCCGCATATGCATGAGCAATTATGTACACAGAAAGTCATAATGGAAAAGATTATTAGTAAAGTTACAAACGTGTTTTTCTACAAGTAAAAATTATTTAAGGCTTATGTAAATAGCAAACATATTCCCATAAAATGAATTGCTTACCAAAAGATGAGCACATCTAAAAATGAAAAACTTGTTGAAATGCCAAAAAGTTTGTTAGAAATTGAAAGATAATGTGTTTTTTTTTAATTTATTGGGGTGACAATTGTTAATGAAATTACATAATTTCAGGTGTACAATTCTGTATTACATCATCTATAAATCCCATTGTGTGAAGATAATGTATTTTAATAAAGATAATGGGTTTAAGAAAAAAATATTTTAATTTATTTTTGATTTGTTTCTAAAATCAAATAATAAAATACACTTAAAATTTAGTATTAAGTTAAAATGATAAATTTTCTTATATCTATTTTACCATACCAAAAAACATTTTTTCAAAAAACTTAATATAAGTGTATTCCAAGCCTCAAATCAAGTTTACCTCTTAAGCAAACCCTCCTATCTTCACTTTGGAGACAAACAGCGTTAGTTTTACAATGGGTGATTAACATTTTTTGCAATTGAGAAAGCATACAAAAAAATGACTAAAAAAATTTACAGCCTACTCCATCCCTTTTAATTTATTCAAAATTATTTTTTAAAGTTTTTATTAATCCTAAAATATTAACATCGATGATGCAAAGCGATGTTGTTAACATTTTTCTATTGACAAATTTACAAAGTTAAACTAAATGGGCCTATTATAAAATGTCTGAATCTTAGTAACAAATTATTTTCTTGTTACTAATTGGTTTGATAATTGGGAAAAATTTTAAAGAAATTTCTTATCACACGCAGTTTTTCGTTAGTTTCAAATAAAGAAATTTGATAAAACTTTCTCTGCATAAACACATACCTGAATCATCAGCTAATCTGCTAATTCTTTCCAAAACAGCAATACAATCTCTTTCATCATCGCAGACTTCCCTCAATGTATCCAGCAAACTCCGGGCCACCATTTGTCTACACAAAAAAAGAAAATTATATAGTGTTCAGTGGCATCAATAGTTAATATTCAGAATTTCAAAAAGTAGAATCCATACAGTTTAAAAATTTTTTTCTTATACATTTTACAACATATATAAGTCCCTAATTTCCTAAGTGACAAATGTCAGCATGGATTTTATTTTAACAAGATGAAATTGAATATTTACTAATAATTTTCATCTCTATCTAACTGATTTAACAAATTTCTAAGGAGGCTGAAAGTTGATTTCAGTTATTTTCAATTATAATAATGGGAAAATTTACTCATTCTTCATTATATAAAATATCATCTTTATATATTTTTACTAAATGAGTTTTATACAAATCTATACTCAAAAAATTTAGGCACTTTCAGACTTCGTCTTGGGACCACAGTTAGAAAAACAATGTATTAGGAAGAGTGCTAGGTCTTGGTCACTGCCATGTCCCAATCCCATTGAACATTACCTGACACACAGTAGGTATACAACATCATCTGCTGAAAGAATATACTCCGCAATAATCACTATACATGAATATCAAAATTATGCCTAACAGCAAAAAAAGCAATGGTATATGGGGGCAGTGTTAGCTCAGTTGGTTAGAGCACCGTGTCTTCACAAGGTTGGGGGTTCCCCACATGAGCCACTGTGAGCTGCACCCGCCACAACTGGATTAAAATAACTACTTGACTTGGAGCTGATGGGTCCTGGGAAAACACACTTAAAATACATTTTTAAAAAGAGTTAAAAAAGGCAATGGTATCTTTTTTTTTCCCTTGCTGAAAAGCAAAGTAAGAGTGCTGTATAGGTTACTAGGATCAAGGAGTAAACAACTATAAACTAGGCCGTGGCTGTGATTATTAAGAGAACTCGGAGACTCAGACTGCACATGTTAATAATACCAACTTTGAACTGGATAATTTCATTTTCCCTACTGAAATTAATGTAATAAAAATCGTCTTAACACTTCCATTTTAACAAAAAAAATACACACGTACCTATTAAATACGTTCTCACTTGCAGCATACTTGTCCAATCTCCCCAGTGGTGTCAACATTTCATCTTGTGAGACAAAGTCCAGGGCTGAAGGTATAATAATCACATCAGACTCTGAGCTGTAGTCATCCACACCAACTATCAGAGACATCAGAAATACTCCTTATAACACTTTGAAACTAAAAAGTACCCTTTGCTTGTCTGAAGCATCGTAAGTGAAACTGCCCTGAATGAGTCTGGAGTGGTACACATCATGGGAGAGCCTTAGACGCCAACCAGAAGCTATGACTAAGGAAGGATGCTCCCTCTTTGCAGATATGCTCTAACTGCCTCTGGAAACACCAGGGTCAGAGGCTGTAGAAACTAAGTATGGGGTGATTACAGAACAGTGTTCAAAAACGGGACCACAGAGACCTGAGAACTTACACATTCAATCAGAACACTAAAAACTTGTAAATAAATAAAACGTCAAACTGATAGTTAATTCTGTAATGCAGAGAGAAACACATTACATACAGAAGAGCAAAGATAAGAATGACAGCAAACTTCTCATTAGAAACAATACAAGCCAGAGAAGACAGCAGAGCAACATCTTTACAGCAGTGAAAGAAACAACAATGTCAACCCACAACTCTAACTCAGTAAAGAGAAATCTTTCACATATCTTTGAAGTTCGTACCTTTCAAATGCAAAGGTGAAACAGACTCTCAGATACGCAACAGCTGGCAGACATCACCAGCCGACCTGCACTGTAAGATTAAAGGACGTTTTCAAGCAAAAAGAAAACTATATACCAGATGGAAATCTGGATTTATAACAAAGAAATGAAGAGTATCAGAAATGGTAAATATGTGGGTAAATACAAAGCCTTCTTATTTTAAAAATCTCCTTAAAAGATAATTGACTAAAGCAAAAATATGTACTGTAAAATGAAAAGTTAAAAAATGTACCCTGGACTTTGTAACATACACAGAAAAAAAACCCACGTATGACTACAATAGCACAAAGGCAGGAAAAGAGTAACGTATACTGTCCTAAAGCTCTTATACTGAATGTGAAAAGATACATATTACTTGAAAGTGGACTGTAATAAATTAAAAGATGTATACCAATTATAAACTGTAGCAACCATTAAAAATTAACCAGACATACAGCTAGTAAGCCAATAAAGGCCATAAAATGAATCATAAAAAATACTCAATCCAAAGAAAGGCAAAAAAGGAGGATAAAAGAAAGAGGACAAATAGATGGAAACAGTAAGATGAGAGACTTATACCCAACCATATCAATAATAACACTAAGTGCAAATGGTCTAAATAGCCCAATTAAAAGGCATATTGCCAAGCTGGATTAAAAACAACACCTGACACAAAATAATTTCTTCCGAAGTGCAGAAAAGTTTTATACAGGTTATTCTGATCTACAATTCACAGCAAAGTACCTTAATTACAAACCAGAGTTGTAAAAACCACTCAGACACTCTCATTTGGCCTCAGTTTTCTCCTCTGTGACCTAAGACTGTTGAACGAGCATGACTTTGAAGGTACTTTAGGCTCTAGAATTCTATGATTATGACCAAACCTGTTTTTGTTAGACTTACACTTGTTAATCTTAAAGATTAACATTAATAACATTGATTCTGGTCCATAGAAAGCCAGGGGCAGTGGGGAAGACTTCTAGAGCAGTGACTGTCAAACATAGCTGTGTTCAAGATAAGCTTGGAGCACTTACCTCTAAATGCAGATACCCAAATCTCATATGCAGACACTGATGATATAAGTTTGGAGTAAGGCCCAGAAACATTCGTTTTTAATAAATACCCCCACTAATTCAAATGCAGATTGTTGAACAACCATATTTGAGAAACATACTCCTAGGAGAGGGTAACAAAATCATATTTTGCTTCAACTTTTGTGACCACTCTATCAGGGTTGATAATTACTTTGATACAAAAGGAGATGTTCCACTCTAGCAGGAGCACTGGTGACAAAAGTTAATTTCCATTTCCCAGTACTGCCGTCCCCTGTCACTCTGGCCTAGATCATCCTCTCCAGATTCACAGTTTCCTCCTCAACTCTTGATTGGACTAGTAAGGGTCTGGATTTCATCTTTATGGAGGCCACAAAAATACTCCACACTTAAATCTTACCCTCATCCTACAAATGTCTGCCACAGGTTACAAGGAAAAACACAAATATAACCAATAATTTTAAAAAACTATCATCAGTAATAAAAAAAAAATCCTACAGCATGTACCCTAAGTGATGGTACAATCAATAATATCCTCAGATAAAACCTATAGCACAGCGGGAGTACATTTAGCTATACTGCTACAAGAATCCTATAGCTTATGCAACGTTGTACATTAACTTTAAATAGATTATGATAAATTAAAGATGCAAATACAATCCTTAGGAGTAATCTCTAAAACATACAAGAAAGGATACTAAAAAGTCAACCAAAGAATTAAAATGGAATACCAAAAAAGTTACAATGGAATGAGCAGCAGGATGGAATCCTGAATTGTCCCGCTCCATCCTGCCTGCCGGGGATGTCATACCTTTGTCCAGTGCATCCGTGCTGCACACACTTTCCAACCACTTAGGAGACTTATTATCAAGTCAATAAATAGCCTAACACTACCTCACGATTCATCTCACTTCATTTCATCACGTAGGCCTTGTATCATCTCACATCATCACGAGAAGAAAAAGGGTGAGTACAGTACAATAAGATGTTTTGAGAGACCACCCCCATGTTCTCATAACTTTTATTTCAGTATATTGTCAGAATTGTTGTATTTTATTACTAGTTATTGTAGTTAATCTCTTACTGTGCCAATTCCTGGAAGATACAGGAGTTTGCCAAGGCAGGACAGAGGTCAGGAAGAAGATCTAAGCATAGAAATCGAAAGACAGGGAGAGTCAAGGGAAACCATGTCATGTTTAGAAAATGACAAGTAATTTAGTGGGGCATAAGGGTTCACACAGACTTGATTGAAGAGGAATAGGGAAAGGTGACAAACCAAAATCAATTTAGCCTTCTAATTTTTAAAGAGTAATATTATTACATTGTACAAAATCCTCTTACCTGACTAGAGAAATCACATTATCACCCTGTAATTTGGAATTGCATTTGAAATTTGTCTAAGTAACAACTTAGTTAAATTCAAGTTACCTCTTTTAAGCAACAGACAACTCCGGGCAGCATATATTCTTATTTTACTATGCTATAATAAAATTTGATTTAAATTATCAATTATTAATTAAAACCATCATTTATTTTTTTAAAATTAAGAAAGAAGCAAAGATCATGATAGCCTTTCCAAGCCGAGCAACCTGTCTTTACACAGCATTCGAAGAGGACTCAAGCCTCATTTCACTCCTCTCCCAGTTATCCTACACTACTAGTTGTCAAAGAACAAAGGAAGGAAGGAGTACATAGAAGCCCCAGTCTCCTCAAAAGTACAACATTCTAACTCAATGGCGACAGAGTTCTCTACCTGCATCAATACTACCATGTTTCCCCGAAAATAAGACCTAGCTGGACAATGCGCTCTGATGCATCTTTTGGAGCAAAAATTAATGACACACATATGTATTCCTAAAAGGACCAGGAGGAGATAAAAAGAGCTTCAGCTGCTCTCACATGCTTCTCAAAATGGAACATCTCACAACCACTGTTTGAAGATGTATTTTTCCAACAACATGGCCTTTAAATACCAACCACCTCATCTAGGACTCAAGTACAGAAACAATAATGTTACAATGATGGAGGGAAAATTTGGCTGTTTAGATTTGTAAATATGGCCATGTATACCGTACTTTACGAGTAAAGGTGATTAAGAGCAATTCTGACTACATGGTGTTTTTTCCTGACACAATAAATATAGAACATAAGCTTGCTATTCTCTAAAACAACTTTTTCATCAAACTTCTTAAAGGTGTAGTTCCTTCTCAGCTTTCACCTCCCCACCTATTTCTCTTTCACTTCTGCGAGTCTCTTCTCAAAGATTAGCAATAATTTGCCAAAATTAGGGGGCCCTTCTTAGATCTACTGTCTTACTTCCCTACAGCATTTGATAAGGCTGACTCCTCCTATCCCAGCAGCCTCCTTTTAAATTCTCTTTTCATGAGTTCTCTGGAGGTACAAAATCCTGAGTATTTCTCTACCTTTCTGGACTATTCTTGCCTCTTATTTTTATGTAAATAATTTCCTTCTATTTTTGTCCTCATACACGCCTCTCTCTCTCTCTCTCTCTCTCTCTCTCTCTCTCTCTCTCTCTCTCTCACTGTCACCACACACACACACACACACACACACACACACCCCTCTCCCTTTCATAATCCACAGCTTCAACAGTCACAATGCAGATGACCCTCAAAATTCTCCTGCCCTGATCCCGATCCACACTTGCAAGTACTTCATAGAATCTCCACCTCAATGTTGCATTTGTTCTGAAAAATTAAACTGTCCAAACTGATCTTATAAAATCAGCTCTTATAAAAATCAGCTCTTTCTCATGACTTTTCAATTACCATCATTCTTCCCAATAACCTTGAGTTCTCAAACATGAAGTTTACAGTTACTTTTTTTACCATATCTTTTCTTGCCCCAATATCTAAATCAGTTGTTAAGAACTATAAATTCTACTTTTATAAAGTATTCTGTGTTCCCACCTCTCAGTTCCCAAAACCTAATTCAGAGGCTCTGGTATCTTTTGCTTAGAGCAAACTAGGGCATTCAAACTACATGGTGAGGTAGACAAAGATTTTCCTGAGAATAAATAAGATGAATAACTTTAAAGGATATTCCGGACCCCAACTTACAGTACTCTACCCCAAAAATGTGCCTGGGGGTTTTGGATCACAATCTCTTTCCCCCCCCTTAGACAAAGAAAGGCATCTCTCTCAACTATCTCAATGCCCTTGATGCACAAGGATCCACTCCATGCACAGCCAAGGCAGAAACCTGCACTGCCAAACAAAGGGACCCTTTGAAGTACTTAGGAAAGTGTTATGACATCAACTCTCTAAAGACTGTAATAAATACTTTTACGAGCAAGGTATTTTTCAATCCTTTGTTTTCAAAAAAATTTGAAAGACTGATAGATAGCTCATTAAAATAATTTTTGTAGGGGTGATTAGTTAGCTCAGTTGGTTAGAGCGTGGTGCTAAAAATGCCAAGGTTGCCGGTTGGATCCCCGCATGGGCCACTGTGAGCTGTGCTCTCCTTAAAAAAAAAAAAAATAATAATAATAATAATAATAATAATAATTTTTGTAATTTTCAGCACATATGTTGGAAGAAGTTCAAGGAAATTAGTGGCACTGCTAACCCTTTCCATCAACTTATGTCAACAAAATTTCTCAGTGTTTATAGCTCTTAAAATGTAGAAATTGACGCTAAATATGTCTCATTCTGGCAATAAATTATATTCATCCATGAATACATAATTATTTTTAATAAAGCCTCATCCATTTCATTGAGATGTCTAATCAATAAAATTTTGTTTACGAAGTGTTTATCATCATTTGTAATGCATTCTGATTAATCAACTAAGTATTAATTAATGGAAACAAAAACTTAAGTTTTATGGCCACAGGAAATTAAAATTTTAAATTTCTCTTCACATACACATTTTGGTACGAAAAATTGTAACAAGGTAATCAATAAAACTTTCAAGCATAAAAGTATATTTTAAATTCTGTGCAGGAAATGAAAAGAGATCAAGAAGAAAAAAGAACAACGTAAAACTCCCAATTGAAAGAGCACATTCTTGAATTTTTGAAAATGGATGATAGTGGGTATCAAAGTGCTGTGGTATTTAGACTCCATTTTTAAAATGCTATAACAGTATTATTTTAAAAATAACTTGAACTTTAAAAGGTATGATACAGAGTATACAAAAATACTTTAGTAGGTATAATTAAGTCTTCAAACTTAATTATACTGCCCTATACTATTACAACTGCCTCAAACCATCTGCTTCCAGTCTACCCTCATTCTAATCTGGTTTGTGTATCAGAACCACTTCAATTTTCCTGAAGTACTACTTTGCAATATCCCCCCCCCCACCCGCTTCCTTTCTTCCCTCCCCCTTCCCCACTCCCACCTCCCAGGCAATATGAATCAAGGTACAACTTTGTCATGCTGTAATTCAAGAGTCTTCAAGATCCGGCTGCGACCTATTTTCCTCCATTGCACATAGTCCATGCTAGGGTCCGAGTGACCCCCTACTTTCCTGTCATGTGATTCCATCTGTCCTATTTCTGCCCTCTTTATCATCTGAGATCTCAGTTTAAATTTACCTATTTACAAAACCATCAAAGAAGAGTTTTCTATTTTTCAAATTAAGATCTCGTCCTTCTGCAAGGAACCAAAGTTTTGCCAACCCAAAGATGCCTTTTTGGGATATTGATTTTAAGCTGTTTATTAAGAAAAGGACTCAAAAAGAAACTCTGAACCTCCCCCTTTCCTGCCCAAGGGATTCAGACAGAAAAACCTGCTTCAGGAAGGAAATCTTAGGACGTTCGACTTAGCCTCATTTGAATTAAATATGGGAAATAGCAGGGGCCTGCCAGCTAATACCTTGTGTCCCATTGTTTCTGAGTTGCCCAGCAAGAATTTTCCTGGCCTGTATGTTCCATTCTTCCTCAACTACCTGTTAAATTGCCCATTCTCACTTCTGAAATCTAATACCCCGCCCCACCTGTCTCCTTTGTCGAAAAATGTGAAATGCCTCACTGTCTGGAATTCTCATGCTTATGTGAATTCCACATGTGTATGTATTAAACATTTTATTTTCTCATGTTAATCTATCTCTGTTAATTTAATTATTAGCCAGCTAGAACCACTTAGATGGCAGGAAAAGTATTAAATTTTCAGCTCTTACACTTTGAATTCCCTAGTCTTGGGGCCCATGCTTTTACTCTGCCAGCAACTGCAATGTCTGAGTTAGTTTTTTCTTTCTCATTTTCTTCTACCTTCCCTCACCCCAAAGCAGATAAATTTCCTGAAGACAAAGACTGTCTTGCTAATCTTTTTATTACCTAAAAAAGCAACGTCTAAGGCTTCTTCTGAAGAATGCACATTCATTAATATTTGTTAATGAAAAAGAAGTCCCTAGAGATACTTGAGGGTACAAGGGTCTTTAAACTATGCTTTATCCTCCAAGATATGTATTCACAAGCCATCAGCATATTAATTATAAATGCCTTTGAGAAGCACCACACCAAAAAGAACTGATTAATTTATACAACCTAACTTTTCACCAAGCTTGATCAACACAACATTCTATTCCATACACTGCCTCTAACAATACCCCCTAAAACAAGAAAAGCTGAAGGTCTGTCCTCCCCTTCAATTTTTCCCTTGATACTGCTTAGGCCACAATAAACTTGCCAAATTTTCTTTTCTGTTTCCCAAGTCTTTATGTTTTAGAAAATGAAAGATAACGAGATACCCCACAGAGAGGCAATCATTTTTATTAGAGCTACCTAAGATTTGGAGCTTCAAAATAATATTTTATTAATAACAAATAAATAAACCAATAAACAAATAGAGAGGAGGGTAAGCTCTTCTGTAAAGCAGAATGCCAGTCAGTAAATTTTATTGCTTCAGGTAAGAACCATCAACACATTCTAACAGTACTCCATAAAAGTTTGATTGGGAATGGGCTATTTCCCCAGCCAAATTATTTCCCTTCCTAATTACAAAAGGAAAAAACAGAATCTTTAAGTGGAGAAATCTGGAAGACATCACTTTAACCAAGTGGTTAAAATTACCACCACCAATAATGGACAACTGACATCAAGTGCTTTTTGAGATGAGTCACTGAGAAAAATCAGTCTTACATAGCATTCCTGCCCATCCCCCAAATGCATAACCTGAATCAAATCATGAGAAACAGATAAAACCAAATTGACTCTTCAAAAATATCAATATCATGAAAGACAAAAAGCTGAGAAATTATTCCAAATTAATTAAAGAGACATGACAAATGAAAGCTATGCAGGAGCCTGGATTGACGAGATAGTTGCTATAAAGAACACTACTGGATAATTGCTGAAATGTGAAAACGAACTACATGTTAGATAATTCAATTGTGTCAATGCTACCTTTTCTGCATTTGGTTGCTGACTGAGAAAATGGCCTTGCTCTTAGGAGATGACAGGCTAAAGGTCATAATCTCTACAATTTAAAAGACGAAAAGAAGTTAAGATTAAGAGTAATATATATTTGGAGTGGCCGGTTAGCTCAGTAGGTTAGAGCGTGGTGCTGGTAGCACTAAGATTGCCAGTTCGATCCCCGCATGGGCCACTGTGAGCTGCACCCTCCTTTAAAAATAAATAAAAAATAAATAAATTTTTAAAATAATAATGTATATATTCCATTGTGTATGTATACATAAAAAATTGTATAGAGAAAAATATAGCAAATTGGCAAAATGCTAATGCCTGAAAGTGAGTTTTGGGAATTAACTCTAACACCTGTGCAACTCTGTATAGGTCTGAAAGTTTTCAAAGAATCAAGTTTAATTTAAAAATAAATTATTTCATTATTTGATTGCAAGTTAGGTTTATGGCCTTATTTAGCTTGGTCAGAAAAAACAAGATTCATCTCAGCAAGTATGTGAAGGCCTATTATGTGCTGGGCACTCAGCTATGGGTAAGAAGAAAAATGTTACAGACCTTGGACTTACATTAATTATAGTGCAGGGTCAGCAAACTATGGCCAGCAGATTAAACTAGCCCCTGTCTGTTTTTGTACATAAAAAGTTTTATTGGAAGACAGCTATGCTCATTCATTTATGTATTGTCGATGGCTGCTTTCATCCTAAAAGGGCATATCTGAGTAGTTTAAACAGAGAGCACCTGACCCACAAAACCTAAAATATTTACTATTTGGCCCTTTACAGAAATTTTCCAATCCCTAGTCTACTGGTATAGCAGAAATGCAATTAAGTCATTGCTTAGGGGAAAAAAATCTAATAGAAAAAGATAAATAACAAATTTAAAGGATCTGATAGCCTCAAGCAACATGTCTATCAAGTTTCAATTTGTACTGTGACGTTTATCAGAAATCTTTCCTTCAAAAACAGTCTTCTCTTAAAATATAAATATTAAAAAAGTTTACTAAATCGTTAGAAATGACCTTTACTAATTGGGTACAAAGTTGTCCTATAGCATGTTTAATCTCACAATTGAGTTTAAGCAAGAATTTGCTAAAGTTCTCTATGAATATTTCAAAAAAGATTTCCCTACAGTATACATGTAAATAAATAAGGCAGCTGTATGTTTATCTACTTTCAAATTAGTTACCAAGATCATGCTTTCTGAACAGTATTTGACACAAATACGCAGCATGTCAAAGCACTTGCAGGTGTGGCTCTCCCATACATTACTTCAGTGAGTAAATATTTTCTTTATAGTCTACTAACCCAATTATTTTGGTTAGTAATCCTTTTTTACATAGGTTAATATTAGGTTGGTGCAAACGTAATTGCAGTTTTTGCAATTATTTTTAACCTTTTAAACTGCAATTACGTTTGCACCACCTAATACAAATATAAAATCTGAGCTAATTCAGGTCCAAATTACCGCCAATCCCCAATAAATGAACTTATTTGAAGTCTTGATGGTCTTAATTCTTCCAAAAACTAAGTTGATAGATTTCAATGTAAAAATTATTTATACCAAATCTGACTTTGAATCTGAATTCAAAGCAGTTTATAAATTTAAATATAAATTCAGCAGTAAGATATTGGAATGACCACTTCAAGTCATTCCTAATGATAGGATTAAGACACATCAGATGGAGGCGATGTTCTCACCCACTTTTACTCCAATGACGGGCTCCCTCATACACTAGTGCTTTAAACAAAGAAAAGGGTATATTTTGCTTCTAACATTCCCATGACAGACCTACCTAGGCCAAAAATTATTTTATCCACCAAATACTTAAAGCATGCCATTACCTTTATTTTATATCCTCTAGAAACTTTAGTAGGAGGTTAAATGATCTAAATAAGTGATAAATTAAGGGAAGCCAAAATTGAAGGCAGTAAGAGCACAATAATAAAAAGTAATAAAGTAATAAATATTATGTCAGGTTTAAATTTAACAGACCACTTTCAAGTTAGGTAACTGAGTAAATTACTTAACCGGTAGATAAGCCTCATCAGGTACCACTATTGTGGGACTACGTACATCACGAGAATGTTATAAGGTTACAGCACATTGTCCAACATACAGTATGACAATAAACGGTAACTTAAAAATTTGTTTAAATCCAGAAATTTCTCCCATCTCCCTTTTGCAGCAAGTTAAAGAACTATGTTAGATGATACTTAGGAAAATATTAAAACCTACAAGGTCTCAATTGTGTTCTAGCCTCTGCCACCACACCACCTTTATCTGTGAGACCTTGAGCCTAAACTTCCTTGTGTTTAAAATGAAAAAGACGAATATATTACCTGTTCTCTAGCTCTTAATTTCGGTAATTCTGGGATCACTGGCTTGCCAGAGGCATAGCACAACTCAAATTTTAAAAGTTTATATGATCCTCCAGATAAAATTTTAAAAGTTTATTGATCCTCTAGATATAGCAAACCAATTTAAAATATAAAAAAGTCAACTTTTGTTTACCAATATTCCTTTACCACAATTTAAGGTTGACCTAAAGGGGTGAAATGTGCTTTTAGCAAGATAAAAATAAACAAGATGTTGCTTCTCTTAATCTGGTGATCAATATGATTAAAATGTAAGTGGGTTTAGTAATTATACAGACATAGTAGTAGAATCAACAAAGCAAATGTCTAAAGAATTTAATCATTTAAACTTTCATAAATTACCACGCCTTACCATAACCTTAGGTGTCCTTCTGTTCACCGACTAAAACATCACACTTCAAGAATATCCATTGTGACATATTTAGTTAAAATAAAATGACACCTGGGATAAAGTACTCTGACTACCTCTTCCTTACCCCCATAAAAGTACAGATATTAAAGGGGGATAAATGCAAGTTGAAGCTAAGTGGCGGGTATATATGATGGCTCATTAGCTTTTGTATATATTTGAAATTCCCACTAAAAAAATTAACAATATTTACTTTTTAAAAAAATCAGTGTTAGTCATCATATTAAAAAACTGAAAAAGAATAAATATCATAGATGCAGAAAAAGCATTTGACAAAATCCAACATCCATTCCTAATTTTAAAAAAGCTTTCGGGATCAAATACATGGTGATGGAAGGAGAACCGACTCTGGGTGGTGAACACACAATGGGATTTATAGACGATGTAAGACAGAATTGTACACCTGAAATGTATGTAAATTTACTAACAATTGTCACCCCAATAAATTTAATTTAAAAAAAAAAAAGCTTTCGGGAAATTCAGGGAATTTTCTCAATCTGATGTAGGTCATCTGTGAAAAATAATAAGTTGAACATCAAAATCCAAAACTTCTGCTCTTTGAAATACAGTTAAGACAATGAAAAGATGGCAAATAATATCTGCAAAATGATAGAGTTGTAGCTGAAATATATAAAGATCTCTGAAAACTTAATAAATAAAACTTAATAAAGAACCCGATAAAAAATGGGCAAAAGGTTTGGACACTTAACCAAAGAAGACATATAAATGGTAAATGAGCACATGAAAAGATGAGCAGTATTAGTCATTAAGGAAATGCAAATTCAAACTACAAAGAAAAACCACTACCATTTAATAGAATGGCTAAAATGAAGACAGCCCACACCAAGTGTTGGCAAGGGGATGAAGTACACACTGCCAGTGGGAGTGTAAAATGGTATGGCCACTTTGGAAAACACTTTCGCAGTTTCTTAAAAAAAATACCCTGGGGTGGCCAGTTAGCTCAGTTGGTTAGAGTATGGTACTAACAACAAACACCAAGGTTGCCGGTTCGATTATCACGTGAGCCACTATATAAGCTGTGCGCTCTTTAAAAAGAAAGAAAGAAAATAATAAATTTAAAAAAACAAAAAAGATAACCAGCTATTCCACTCCTAGGCGTATATCCAAGAACATATATATCCACACAGACTTTGTACATGGATGCTCATGCAGCTTTATTTGTAATAGTAAAAAGCTAGAAACAATCCAAAACCCCATCAACAATTTAAAGACAGAACAGCTGAGAAAAGTAACTTGTTCAAGATTATACAATAAATAAATAGCAAGAGTTATAATTTGAACACAGGTCTAAAGATTTACAAAGCCCAGTGCTCTTTCCCCTACACAAAACTATACTGGCATATTATTTCAGAATTATAGCACGATAAAGGCTCAAATACCAACCAAAGTGACATCAATTAGGCCAGAAAACAAGTCAGCTCCTAAGTCTGGGGGATAAGGAGCTATGAAGACTTGACATAGGAGAGTCAGGGGATGGATTTGGAGAGGGGGATATAAATGGAAGAAAAGTTAACATAAAGACTAAATAAGCTATATTACACGCAAGCGCCATTCTAATTATCTTTCTCTAGGTTAATTAAACCGTACGCAGCATACTAGATTAATCTTCAAGGGTATTTTAAGCATGGCTCGAACAAATTGCCTATGCAACAAGCTTGGACTGCTCAATGTTGTAAACTGGGCAATTTAAGAAGAGATAATATTTAAAATATAATATTTACAATCAGGAGCCCTAGCTTAAAATTCTGGCTGGTACTTAGGAATGTTGTTCCTCGGAAAACAATTTAGTCCCTTTATGTATTAGTTGACTTTTTATTAATATAAGACTACCACAGCCTATACATCACAGGGCTGCTATGAAGAATACTGTTTATAAAAGCTATAAACTATCAAGTGTTATATAATCATTCTTTTACAATATTCTTCTTCAATGTTTTCTCAAAAATGTAAATTTTAATCAAACTCCTTCAATGAAATTATTTTTACAATCATTAATTAAGTCATCAAATCACACTGTATCTTAAGTCCTATCTCACCTATTTTAAAAATCCGGCAACTTAAATGTAAATCAAAATCGCATCTCTGGAAAACTGACAATATAAATTTGAAATAACTTTCTCTGAAAGTCTGTCATTTTGCATTGCCTCCCATTATTTAAGGAACAGAAGGGTTTACCCAACTCTGAAGTCACTCTGCTGAGACACCTATTCAAATGGAGTCACTGTCTTGCTTTCTCTTTGAAATTCAAAGTATGTTTCATGATACAGGATTTCAAGTATCATTTTTAAATTAAAACAAGCATACTTTCTCATTGCATTATTTTTCTAAATATAATTTTAATATTACTTAATAATAATTTTATTTATTAACCTTTATGACCTTTTAACATGGACATACAACACACCATTTTTTACATACTAGGATTTTGTTTCTTTTTCTCCCAGGGTATCAGTCAAGTCAGTCCTTCACCAACCCTTTCCCCTATTCTACCCACTTTCTACTCACTCTATACACAGACTTTGGGGCTTAAAAACAATCAAAAGACCTGAGATACTTATCAAGATCTGGCAATGCTCCCCTTTCAAGATCTAGAACCGGTAGGGTCCTCTTGTATTCTCCACAGCTCCAGATTACCTGTACAATAGTATTTACCCTCTCTTCTGCCTTAGTCTAGGGTCTACGTTTAGGAAAGGCAATTAGGATTCTAGAGTTTGGCTAGAAAATAATTTCTTCCCATCTCCAGGGCTGACTTAGACCTCGCTTGGTGGAAGTGGCAGGACCTGGTGTATAACTACTCCAGAGGCGGGCCTCCATACAGTGTTCCCTGAGACAGAAAATAAGATTCATAAGACACAACCTAGTTGTAAAGGCAGCCCAAGCACCATTCCCGCTGACATCTCTGGTCCTCTACCTTCTTCAGCTTCTCTAGGATGTGACAAGCCTTTTCACTCCATTCCCGTACCAAACATCTTGTTCTCAACCTGGGCACCATCAGAAAATTTCTCATTCTTTCTCCCTTTGCAACAGAAGGCAACTGGTCCTTCAATTGGCCATGTTCAAAGATCCCTCATTTCTGAATTTCTAGGTAAAGGCATTATATCAGGGCAGGGAGCTCTCCCAGGTATGTGCCATCCTGGCAAGCAGATTATTTCAAGTGTAAATAATTAATGCCCAACAAATTCAGGGAAAGTTTTTTGTTTTTGTTTGTTTGTTTTACCTCCCCCTTTCCTTCTTAAAGAGATTCAAATAGAAAAACCTGTTTCAGGAAGGGAACCTTCGCATAATCACCTTAGCATATTCACTTCAGTACACGTGAATTGTGGTACACAGGAAGGATCCATGCAAAAATCTGTTCCCTAGATTCCCCTCTGTCCCACTGTTTCTGAGTAGCCTAGTAAGAATTTGTTGGGACTTTCTCTGCTACCTGTGAATTACCTATGTCTCCTTTGAACTCCCAAACAGCCCCTCCTTTTTCTTTTGTCCAAAATGACATCTATATCTCCATTCTGCCTCACTGTCTTTGGAATTTTCATGCTTATGTGAATTTCCCGTGCACAGGTAACAAAATGTGATTTTCTCCTGTTAATCTGCTGTATGTCCTTTGACTTATTTGACCGGCCACAAGAACTAAAAAGGTTAAGGGGAAAGATTCCTCCATCACAACAGCACCACCTATATAAAAACTAACAACTGAGAAAAGTAAGCAATTATTCTAACAAAGTCTTCAAGGAAATTATAAATATGCAAATAAACTATTTGTGCCTCCAAATGTCTAACGTTTTATCCTAAATTAAAACACACTGAGAACAGAACTTTAAAGTTAACTGCAAGCATGAGCAACATCTATATTAATTCTGTAATATAATGTACAATCAGTATTTCCTTCTCTGCTCTTTCCTTCCATCTTCCCTTACACTTTAGTCACAGCAACACATAATATTTACTATTTATATAATAAGTAATATTTATTCACTACTTACCGGGTGCTGTTCTAAGGGCTTTATATGCATTAATTTATGTAAGGCTCTGAACAACTCTGTAAGGTATGTATTATTATGTCTATTTACAAATAACAAAACTTAAGCATAGACAGGTTGAGTGAGTTACAAGAGTCTGTCCAAACTGACAATGCCAAGATTGGAACAAAGCAGTCTGGCTCTTTTCTATTAACTACTCTGCTATATACTGGCTCTAATACCTTCATTATCACACTTACATTCAAATTGCTTATAAACCACTAGAGGGCATGGATTGTGACCATCCTCAGAACGGAGCAGAGAAGTCTTGAGGCTCATGAATAAATCATTGTTGAGTTCTTCACAGGTATGCCTTCCCCTCCAGACTATGTTCCTTAAGGGTCAATGACATAAGTGACACTGCAGCTCATCCTTTAAGAGTGCATGGCACCTAAGTGAAAATAAATGAATATGCAGAAGTTCTTGCTCCAGACATTCCTAAACACATGCTGAATGAATGTACCTTTTATTTACAAAGTCTTGAATCAAAATACAACAATGAGAAGCCCGTTTGGAGGTGAAAGCCAGAGCCATCTCTCTAATCCTAACTTTGCAATAAATCAATAGCTGCTTTAAATAACAGTTTAAATTTACTTGTAGGCAGCTAAGCGGTCTAAGGAAAAACAGTAAATGAAATGTAAAAGCTGTCCTTTGCTATATGAGTACTGCTACGTTTAAGAGAGCTTTCTACTTAAAAAATAAACCCAGACTTAGCAAAAGGTAAGCATGCATATGGTTCAATTACTTTAAAAATAATCCCTCTTTTTATTTTCTAAATAGTAAATTCCCTCTACTTCACTCAAAACATGCAGGAACTTAAAAATTAAGCTTAATTTGGGCAAGGAAAACCATATTGGACAATGCTAAGGATTAATCACACAGTATTTAAAAGAGCTATTTCAAACTGTAGCTATTTCTGAATTACTTATACAGATGTTAGTCACAGTAAAACTCAGTATCAGACAGGCTTTCCACTAACTACACCACACATTCTACCACGGTTATCATTTCAACTCAGAATAATTTCCAAATTACCTTCTGTTGTTCAAAAAGCACATAGGAAATGAACATTCCTTTCTAACACTATTCTGGAAACAACATCAACTTAAAAAAAAAAAAACAAAAGAATCAACTCTTGTAAAACTTCACGATCTCAAAGGAAAGCTGACATTTTAATATTTAAGGAGGTCTGGATAACTCGTGAACACTTGCATTAAAGAAATACGCTTTCTAAACCTAACGATTCCTGCCAAGGCCACACCTTCTAAGCTTCCCGTAAATCACAAATCAGATGATATGGAGCAACGTAAACACGTCGAAGAGCTACAGGGAAATTACAGGTAAGTCATCTCCGTACAACCAGAACGGGGACAGGTGCCCCCAGGACGCCGACGGGGCCCACCGGGCGTCCCCGCAGCTGGCCGCTAACTTGCGAGCAACTCGCAGGAAACACACCTTCCTTCCTCTTAGCCTTCGCCTTCCTCGGGAGGCGCGAGGGGAAAGCGGCGGCCCCAGGAAGGCGCTCAGAGAGGGGAAAACACACCCCAAATTCCCATTTCAAATTTCTGTCTACCACTTTCTTCACAAACAGACGGCCAGGCAGCTCCCAGGGCCACAAGGGAGTCGGAGGGGATGAGAGGGGTGGGCGATGGCACAGGACCCGAGCTGGAGCATTACGCGGGGCATCCCTCTTCACCAGGGGGGCCGGGGCACACCGCGTCCTCCACAAAGCGCGACTTTCTCTCAAAATCGGGACCCCCGGCGGGCCAGGACCACGCCTCGCCGGGCGGGCCCCCCTCCGGGCCGGGCCCAGGCCGCCGCCACCCGCCCTTCCTTCCCGGCCGCTCCCCGCGGGCCGCCGGCGACGGCAGCGGCAGGGCGGGCGCACTCACATCCGTCCGCGTCCTCCTGCAGGTCCTCCTGGAGCAGCGAGAGGTCTGCGCCGGGGGAGAGAAGAAAGGCCCGGTCAGCACCTCAGGGACACTGCGCGCCGCCGCCGCCGCCCGCCACCCTCCCTCCCGGCCCCGCGGCGGCTCCCCGCGCCGGCGGCTCCGGCCCGGCAGCCACTCGGGGCGGCGGCAGACGAGCGGGCGCGGGGAGGCGCGGCCGCCGCGCCACCCAGAGAACAGGGGGCCACGTACCCGCCATCTTGTGGTCGCCCCCTCCTCCTCGGTCTCCCGGGTATCCGGGGCTACATGGAGCGGCGCGAGCCGGGGAGCCGGTGGACGCGCGCGGGAGGGGCGGCGAGGAGGAGGGACGGGCCGGCGGGGGCGCGCGCGCGGGGCGGGCCGAGGGCCCGGGGCTGGGGCGCGGGCGGAGCGGCGGCCGGACGCCGGGGGCGGGCGGGCCCGGGCCTCGCCCCGCCCTGCCTGGCCGCACCGAGCGGCCCCCGGGGGGCGGCTGATCCCTCCTCCCTCCTCCCTCGGTCCGGGCCCGGCCCGGCGGCGCGCGCTCACAGGCTCGGCCGGAGGCACCCTCAAGCCGAGCGCTTGGGTCGCAGGCGCGCAAGCTGTGCCGCCGGCCCGGGACCGGGCGGGGCCTCCCGCGGCCCGGCCCGCTTTATTGGGTCACCAGCCTCGCCCGCGACCTCGTCGGCCGCGACCTTTCGCCGACGCGCCCTTCGCGGCCCCGCGCCCCCTCCCCAGGGCTGCACGGACGTCGGCGGCGAGTGGGGCCGGCGGAGGCCGCGAGTCCCACCCTGCGGATGCGGGAGGCGCCGCCTCCCAGCGCGCCGGGGACACTGGCGAAGTGGCTGGTAACAAAGCCTCGGGCCCGGTTTCCTGGTCGTGGAGTGACAGAGTCAGCCTTGTTCACCCGGCTTTCACACCCAGCACGTTTAATTCTTAGCCACTGACTGTTACCTCCATGTCCTGCTAATCCTGAGCTGACAAAGCGCAGATCCTCCAGCAAGAGGGTTGGAAGGCCTCAGTTCTGATCTCGATTCTGCCATTTACTTAGTAAGCGTGTGACTCATTTGTAACATGAAGGATGATAACAGTCTCTTGGGATTATTGGGATTGATGAACAATGTAAGCAGCCTAGCACAGTACTTGATATCTAGGAGGTGCTCGACGAAGGGTGCCTATGATTAGCTTTCTTTTCTTTGAATAGTTTAAATTTTGGCAGCACTTGCACTCAACTGAAATCTGTATTATTCTGTTTTTGCATGTGTTAAGTGAGTAGCTCAAGCTCTCAAGAGCAAAGTGGGGGCTAAACCTAAGTTTTCTGATTCCATTTCACACTCCTATCTCCATGACTAATCTTATCTCCAGTTCTATCCAAGGCCTCCAAAATGGCAATCTCTTGAAGTGGAGAACACAGTTTGGGGATCTGGACTCTTGGGGAAGAGAGGGAATTATAAATAGTTAATCAGCTTTTGTCTGCTGTGTGTATCAGATCCTCTGAAATTCATGTCTCTGTAATAAAATGGGCTCTGCATAGCGATTCCAAAAACTTCCCTTTCAGATATTACAACATAGAACACATTGTATAGTATGTATTAAATTTCTGAGAGTAATAAAAATTGGAATGCAATCTGTGACTCCAGGTATTTGTCTAATTTTTTCAAATACAGAGTAATTAAAACTGAATTGTCGTATTTCTCTCCTGACCTTGCAGAATGCCTTATGTGAATTCACTGTGACACTTAACTCTCAAAAATGACAGGGCATTAGAAATTACAAACTAGCAACAGAAACCAATCCCAGCTGACTCAATCTGCAAGGGTTTTGCTCTGCTGTGGTACTTGTCTTGTTGACACCTACCACTTTAGTAATTCTGGGTAGAAGGAGGAAGGAAGAGGATTTGGCTGTTTACACTAACTGGTGATCTCACAACACAAAGTTTCCAGAGTGTCAACTATTCTTCAGCCACTGTACATACAAAGACAAAACTATCTGGACGATCTACCCAGTATAATTCTCCGTGATCATGATAAAATAGAGGTTATGTACCAAATGATAGCCTAGGTAGGATATGGAGTGACTAAACTGCCTTTGGTAGCTAGGCCTCAATAAATTTGATCTCAGTATTCTCTGGGAAGGCAGCAAAGAAGGAGGGTCTTTGTAACTTTGTCCGTATTGCTCAAGACCTATGAATTTGGTTATCTTACCTGCATTACACGTTACAGCATGTCCCTTTAGGGAGTATGGTGTTTAGACATTTCAGTGAGAATATCTTCATTCACAGTTCAGCACAAGTACATGCTTTTTACATTTGATTTTCTCTCATTACTCCTTTCTCAAAGATAAGATCAACGGTTTCAAAACCAGTATTTATAAAATGCACTCTGTTCCCTCCTTATAAAAAAAAAGATATCTAAAAATATAGCAATCATTATTCTATGTACCCTTACCCCATTTTCACTTACAGTGTAGCCTGTGGATACCAGAAGCTGTGTATTGTCTAGTAGTCAGAACACAACATGAAGTCTTAATCCTTAACTTGCTCTGCCATTCAAATCTGTAAAATAGAGGAAATGTCACAAGTTACCTTTTGAAAAAGTATTATTCCCACTATGTAGCTACTAAGGCCAGAATGTTTCAGAATAAGTCCTCTTCCAAATGATAGTGAAAACTTTCATTAGCAGCCAAGGAAACTTAGAAATTGATAATTTTGCTCTTCAAACAAAAACATAATAAACATAATGGGGAAAGTATTACAAATGAAAAAAACCTGCCTGGTATTGCTTGATGCTATCCCTTTGTTTAAAATTTTTATTATATATATGTATATACATATATTAATTTATTTTTATATATATATATATTTTTTTTTTTTTATTTTTTATTGGGTAACTGTGTTTTTTCCAGGACCCAACAGCTCCAAGTCAAGTCGTTGTCCTTCAGTCTAGTTATGGAGGGAGCAGCTCACCTCCAAGTGCAGTTGCTGTTTCAATCTAGTTGCCCCCCACCCCAGCCTACAATTCCATGGGGGAATTGAACCAGCAACCTTGTTGTTAAGAGCTCGCACTCTAACCCTCTGAGCCACCCTACCGCCCTCTGTCCCATTTATTAACTTTTATATTAATAATTGAACCCTTTACTTTTTTTTAACTTTTATTTATTTTAAGTGTGTTTTTCCAGGACCCATGAGCTCCAAGTCAAGGAGTTGTTTCAATCTAGTTGTGGAGGGCGCAGCTCACGGTGTGCCCATACGTGATTGAATCGCCAACCTTGTTGTTAAGAACACCGAGCTCTAACAAACTGAGCTAACCCGCCACCCCTTGGACTCTTTACTTTTTTTCTTTAGCTTGATCGTTCCTAAAGCTGAACATACATAAAAGGCAGATTATTAATTGTTGTTTTGAATAATACAAAAATTAATCAATCTGAAAATGGAGAAATACTTTTTTGTTTTTTTGCATGGCTCTTTTCAGTTTATTGCATGAAGGAGTTACCCTAGTCCAAGTTAAAAGCAGACCCCAAATGGTTACATTATACAAGCTGTGAGGTTTTTAAACTTGTGACAAGGAACAGAAAGGAAATTCTACTCATTGCAAGGAAATCCTCACTTAAGCTTCAGTGAGCCAAAAGCACTTAAAACCCATGAACCTTCAGCTGGTCCTCCTTAGCCAGTCCAATCTCTATGAGGAACTGGCATATGTTCTTGCGCTGGTCACCCTGAAGCTGAATTATTTCTCCATATTCTGGATGCTCAATTATAGTACCATTGCAGGCAAATTTCTTCTTAAAGGCCTTCACTAGTTTCTTTTTATTGTGATCATCAGTGATCCTTTGGACAGTAGTAAGGGTCTTCCTGCCATTTCTCTGTTGAATTCTTCTATGGATATAATCCTCAGTGCCAGCAGGAAGCAGATCATCACCCTTATTTACCTCAGCAAAGGGGTCGAAAGAGTGGAGGTTCTGGATAGCGGACAAACATAAGATTCCTTTTCCTCGGTGGAAAAGGCCTGAGGAAGGCGACTGCAGGAGAAGGCGGGCAGGACTGAGGGGCCTCAAGCAGGAGATTGCTGAGTCCTGGGCTCAGTGACTGGGGCCGAGAAATACTTATATGATAAAAATACTTTTTAAACCAATTTTTTAACCTTTATTTTCATTCATCTCAGTGTTTTCTTTTTTTGAGCCAGATTGATGAGACATCACTCACAGACTGCCATTCCCAAGTAAAAAGAACAAATATTTTCCTTTTTTTTTTTTTTTCTGACTTATTGCTTTAGGTAATCTCTTTCCTAAAGCTTCCCATACATACTTTGGTAAATGGTATACAGGTAAATATTTGTGTGAAATTTTTCTTATCTTTTCTTCTACGCTTCTTCTGTCTCCTTTTAAAGCTCCATTTCAAGATGACATTCCAAAAAGTGAAATCTTAGCCTTTCCTATAGCTTTCATAATTTAGTATTGTTTTTCGAAACACTGGATCTCTTTTTATTCATATCAGCTACAGATACATTTTCTCACACAATCCTAAAAAAAGAAAGAAAAAGAGGGCCCGACTGGTGGCTCAGGCGGTTAGAGCTCTATGCTCCTAACTCCAAAGGCTGCCGGTTCGATTCCCACGTGGGCCAGTGGGTTCTCAACCACAAGGTTGCCAGTTTGATTCCTCCACTCCTGCAAAGGATGGTGGGCTGCGCCCCCTGCAACTGACAACAGGCAACTGGACCTGGAGTTGAGCTGCGCCCTCCACAACTAAGACTGAAAGGACAACAACTTGAAGCTGAATGGCACCCTCCACAACTAAGATTGAAAGGACAACAACTTGACTTGGAAAAAAGAAAGAGAAAAGAGAGAAAGAGAGAAAGAAGAAAAGAGAGAAAGGAGAAAGAAAAAAGGAAAGAAGGAAGAAAAGGGATGGAAGGAAAGAAAGGAAGAAGGAAAAAAAATAGCTACAGAACTGAGCCCTATCCAGAGGTATCTCTATTCAGGCTGCGCTTCCCAATTTATAGAAGTTGACGGTGACCCATAGAATGCAATAGAACATAAGCTCTGTCCCACGGTTAGCCATGACTGCAAGTTTCTTAGCATAGGCTTGTTCTGACCAGAATAGTGCATCCTGTTACTAGAATCACCACTGTAAATCGAATATAAAGGAAAATAAATCCTTTGTTTCTTATCCACCTTGTTAAGTACTCCAGTGCTTTTCACTGTGCTCCAGATGAGCAGAGCCAAAAGGATTCTCCACTGAGCAATTTTGTAGTTATCCCAGCAGAGGTGAGGCATCCTATAAAATGTGTTCCACATATTTTGATTTCATTAGAAAAACTAAATTGTGAAAATAGCATTAAATTAATAAAAATGGCAGTGTTGATTTTCATTAAATACCTTTCTCTTCAAATACAGAAAACATTAATTGCAATCACATTCCAAGAAATGTGGAAGAGCCTATCCCAACTTTGTCCAGCAGAGTGGGTGCTGAAGAAATGCTTATTATTCTGAATCTGAATGGATGAGTCAAATTGAACTTTCTCAATTTTTTTTGAGGAAAAAATCATAAGTAAACCACACATTAAAACCTAGAAAAGCTTGGTGGTTAAACTATGTCTTGATTCTAAGGTTCTTTCTCACTAATGGCTAATGGCTGCCCTATGGTTCTATAACTCAGAAGAAATTGTTTCCAGTCTAATTTTATATTTCTGTGTATCTCTTTGTAACAAAATTGTTGTGTTCTTGGTCCTTGAGCCTTTGTTCGGTAAGAAAAATACTAGCACAATGACACAATACAATTTATATACAAGATAACTAATACATTTTTTAACTTTTTATTTTGAAATAAAGATTCACAGGAAATTAAAAAAAATTACGGGGAGTGTCTGTGTACCTTCTTCACCTAGTTTCTCCCAATAGGTAATGTGGTACATTTTGAAACATTTCGAGACCTATGTACCAGGCATTAAGCTATTAGGTTGGTGCAAATGTAATTGCGGTTTCCTACTGTGAATTTTAAATCATTATAACGAGGCTCAAACACATCTTTATCAATCAAAATAGGAACCATTACAATCAACACATTTTGCCAACGACAAATAGGATTGTTTATTCCTACAGCATAAAAATCCATGCTTCAGGATTCAACAAACTCTTGGAAAGCATTTTCTGTATCCTGCTGGTTGTGGAAGCGTTTTCCCTGCAAAAAGTTGTCGATATGCTTAAAGATGTGGTAATTCATTGGCGAAAGGTCAGGTGAATATGGCAAATGAGGCAAAACTTCGTAGCCCAATTCATTCAACTTTTGAAGCGTTGGTTGTGTGACCTGTGGTTGGGAGTTGCCACGGAGAAGAATCGAGCCCTTTCTGTTGACCAATGCCAGCTGCAGGTGTTGCAGTTTTTGGTGCATCTGATCAATTTGCTGAGCAGACTTCTCAGATGTAATGGTTGTGCCGGGATGCAGAAAGCTGTAGTGGATCAGACTGGCAGCAGATTACCAAACAGTGACCATGAACTTTTTTTGGTACAAGTATGGTTTGGGGAAGTGCTTTGGAGCTTCTTCTTGGTCCAACCACTGAGCTGGTCATCGCCGGTTGTCATATAAAATCCACTTTTTGTTGCACATCACAATCCGATCGAGAAATGGTTCATTGTTGTTGCATAGAATAAGAGAAGACAACACTTTAAAGTGACGATTGTTTTGATTTTCGGTCAGCTCATGAGGCACCCACATATTGAGCTTTTTCACCTTTCTAGTTAGCTTCGAATGCCAAACAACCGTAGAATGGTCGACGTTGAGTCCTTCGGCAACTTCTTGTGTAAGAGGATCAGTTTCAATGATTGCTCTCAGCGGATCGTTGTCAATTTCCAATGGCCTGCCACCACGCTCCTCATCTTCAAGACTCTCCTCTCCTTTGCAAAACTTCTTGAACCACCACTGCACTGTATGTTTGTTAGCAATTCCTGGGCCAAACGCATTGTCTCTGCTGTTTTACGACCCATTTTGAGCTCGAATAAGAAAATCACTCGAATTTGCTTTTTGCCTACCATCATTTCCATAGTCTAAAATAAATATAAAATAAACCACAAGTAATAAGTCATTAGCAAAAAAGCATAAACCGAGAAATGCACATTAAAATGATGTATAACAGGGATTGCCAGTTAGCTCAGTTGGTTAGAGTGTGGTGCCGATAACACCAAGGTTACTGGTTCAATCCCCACATGGGCCACTGTGAGCTGCACCCTCCTTAAAAAAAAAAAAAAAAAAAAAAAGTGATGTATAACATAACCACATTTATTTAAGAATGTATTCCAATATCAAACAGCAAATTTCAACAATGCAAAAACCGCAATTACCAATGATTTTTTGTACTTTCTGAGAAGGAGGAGGAGAAGGAGGAGGGGGGGAAAAGGAAAAGAATCTGTTTACCTTACTTAATTAGATTATTTAATAATTATTTTGCATTTGAAACAGTGTTTTTCTATAGTCGAGGTAAACTTTGCCTTTCCCAAAGAAAATTAGAGAAGCCTGTGCACATCCTTTCTTTTATTCCTATCTATTGTTTTTCTCTTAGCTTTAATTTCTACGCTCTCCTTTACGTCTTCAACCCTACTTCCCTCAGCTGCAAGTTTAAGAATCTCAGTCTTTCACTGCACCTCCAAGCTTTTTAGGCAGAAACCACTGGTGAAGGTTCCCAAGAATGAAACTACAAAGAAAATCCTAATGCCAATCATGAGACAATCCCTAGACTCACACATACCCCGGCCCTGTAGTGGCATCAGCGGGACCTGGGCTCTGCATCCTGGCTTTGCCACTATATGTCCGTGGATTTTGAGCATTGCCTCACTTCTTTCTAATTTGGTTTTCATGTTTATGAAATGGAAATAAAAGAATAAAAGTGCCTTTCTCACGCATTGCTCTGAGGATTGAAGTACTTAATACCTGTAAAGTACTGACGCAGTGGCTGGCACATGGTAAAAACTCAGTAAGTAAATTCAACAGAGAACATATTAAATAATCATTCATTCTGAGCATCCAAAATTATTGGTGTAAATAGCAACGTTACTAGATCTAGTGGACCTCCAATTAACTTTGCCTTTGATTACTTTCTATTTTTGGCTGTCACTGCTCTTCAGGAAATGGGAATGACAGTCTCCCAAATTTAATGACACTTCAGGTTGACTGGTATCCCCATGCTCACAGAGCTCTCATTTTTATATTTCTGCTGTTTTAGAAATAAATACTGCGTATATTAGGGATGTGATGGCACTTGACTTCAGCCTTGGTGCTCATCCCAAATCTGCCATTTAATTTCAGCTTTGAGTTCAGCCTTCAGTAGACCAAAAGCCCAATGTTTGCCTCAATGTCATATGTAACATCCCTGAGATAATGCTGCTCAGTGATCATATGTGTGCACAGGTTCCCATCACATCTAATAAGTGTGACAATCTCAATAATTGAAAAAAATTGTGACGTGGATTTGTTATTATTATCTGAAGATACTCTTTCAAATATAATTAAACATTCGAAATGTAACATAAAGGAAAATCTCCTTATGTGTTTCCTATGTTGAAATTCTATCAACTAAAAAGTTCTACATAAATTTATAATTGCCAGAGTAAATGCTTGCAATATTCATGAATATTATTAAAGCCGAGTACTTTATATAGTTAATTTTAGAAGAACATTATATACTTTTGGAGCCAATAAGTTTTTATAAAAACTTAATTACTAATATAAGGAAATAGAATAGTGACTATACTATGATTCCATTCTTTTCAGAATTGTTTATTATACAGTACTTGCGATTCTATCATTAAAAAAAATTATCTAGTCCTAGCCACAGCAATCAGACAAGGAAAAGAAACACAAGGCATCCAAAATGGAAAGGAAGAAGTAAAACTGTCATTATTTACAGATGACATGATATTATCTGGAGAGAACCCTAAAGAGTCCACTAAAAAACTATTAGAACTGATAAATAATTCAGTAAAGTAGCAGAATATAAAATTAATATTCAGAATTTGGTTGCATTTTTCTGCACTAATAATAAACAATCAGAAAGAGAAGTTAAAAAAAATCCTATTTACAATTGCATTAAAAAAATACCAAGGGGATGCAGCCGGATGGCTCAGTTGGTTAGAGCACGAGCTCTGAACAACAGGGATGCCGGTTCAATTCCCGCATGGGATGGTGGGCTGCACCCCTTGCAACTAGATTGAAGAACAACGTTTGGAGCTGATGGGCCCTGGAGAAACACACTGTTTCCCAATAAAAAATTAAAAAAAAACAAAACACAAAACCTAGGAATAAATTTAACCAAAGAGGTAAAAGACCTGTGCTCAGAAAATTATAAGATTTGAGGAAAGAAACTGAAGATACAAATAAATGGAAGCACATACCATGCTCATGGATAAGAAGAATTAACATCATTAAGATGTCCATACTACCTAAAGCAATATGTAGATTCAATGCAATCCATATTAAAATATCAATGGCATTTTTCACAGAACTAGAACAAATAATCCTAAAATTTATATAGACCTGTGAAAGACCCTGAATACCCAAAGCAATATTGAGAAAGAAGAACAAAGTTGAAGGTATTGTGATACCTGATATCAAACTATATAAGGCTATACTAATCAAAATGGCATAGTACTGGCATAAAAACAGACACACAGATCAATGGAACATAATAGAGAGCCCAGAAATAAACCCATATCTATATGGTTATTTAATCTATGACAAAGGAGCTAAAAGTATACAATGAGGTAAGGACAGTCTCATCAATAAATGGCATTGAGAAAACTGGACAGATATAGGCAAGAAAATGAAACTAGACCACCTTCTTATACTATATACAGGAATAAACTTGAAATGGATTAAAGACTAAAATGTAAGACTTGAAATCATAAAACTCCTGGAATCATAAAACATAGGCAGTAAACTCTTTCACATTGCTCTTAGTAACATTTTTTTTCTTTTTTTTGGATACGTCTCATAGGGCAAGAGAAACAAAAGAAAAAAACAAATAGGACTATATCAAACTAAAAAGTTTTTGTACTGCAAAAGAAACCAAAAATACAAAAAGACAACCTACTGAATGGGAGAAGATATTTGCCAATGATACATTCAATAAGGGGTTAATATACAAAATATATAAGGAACTCATACAACTGAACACCAAAAAAACAAACAATATGATTTAAAAAATGGGCAGAAAGGATCTGAATAGACATTTCTCCAAAGAGGACATACAGATGGCCAATAGACATATGGAGAGATACTCAACATCACTAATTATCAGAGAAATACAAATTAAAAGCACAATGAGATACCACCTCACACCGGTCAGAATGGCCGTCATCAGTAAATCAACAAACAGCAAGTGTTGGTGAGGATGTAGAGAAAAGGGAAACCTTGTACATTATTGGTGGGATTGCAATTGGTGCAGTCACTATGGAAAATAGTAAGGTTCCCCAAAAAATTAAAAATAGAACTATATGATCCAAGAATTTTACTACTGGGTATGTGTCCAAAGAAATCCAAAACACTAATTCTAAAAGATATATGCACCCTATATTCATTGCAGCATTATTTACAATAGCCAAGATATGGAAGTAACTTAAGTGCCCATCTATAGATGAATGGATAAAGAAGAGGTGATACATATGAATAATGGAATATTACTTGGCCATAAAAAATGAAATCTTACCATATGTGATAGCATAAATAGAGCTAAAGGATATTATGCTAAGTGAAATAAATCAGACAAAGACAAATACCATATTATTTCACCTATATGTGGACTCTAAAAACCAAATAAACAAACAAAACAGAAACAAACTCAGACACAGCGAACAAACTAATGGTTGCCAGGTGGGGTTGGGGGGCTGGGTGAAGAAAGTAAAGGGACTAAGAAGTACAAATTGGGGGTGGACAGGTGGCTCAGTTGGTTAGAGTGCTAGCTCTGGGGAACGTGGCAGCTGGTTCGATTCCCACATGGGACAGCGAGCTGCACCCTCTGCAACTAGAATGAAGTCAATGAGCTGCCGCTGAGCTCCCGGGTGGCCAGTTGGCTCAGTTGGTTGGAGCGCGCGCTCTCAACCACAAGGTTGCCGGTTCAGCTCCTCGACTCCCTCAAGGGACGGTGGGCTGCACCCCCTGCAGCTAACAATGGCTACTGGACCTGGAACTGAGCTGCACCCTCCACAACTAAGATTGAAAGGACAACAACTTGACTTGGATGGAGCTGATTGATGAGTCCTGGGAAAAACACACTACTGTTCCCCAAGAAAAAGTCCTGAAAATACACACTGTTCCCCAATATAAAAAAAAAGGTACAAATTGGAAGCAATAAAATAGTCACAGGGATGCAAAGTGGAGCATAGGGAATATAGTCAATAATATTGTAATAACTATGTATGGTGTCAGGGGGGTACTAGACTAATCAAGGGGATCACTTTGCAAGTTATATGAATGTCTAAGTACTACTATGCTGTACACCTGAAATTAATATAATATTGAATGTTGACTGTAATTTAAAATTAAAAAAAACAAGAAGAAAAATATCAAAATCTCAAAAAAGAATTACTGTCAGGTTTTTGTATTGAGCTATTGGGTGTTTCTTATTGAGATGTTATTTATTGAGATGAAAAAGGCTGGGGGGAAGGCAAAAGGGGGCGTAATAGAATGAGTTCAATTCTGTGTATGTTAAATCTGATGTACCTGTGAGACAGCCAACTAGAGATATTAAATGGGAAGTTTTTTGGGCCAAAGAAAGGTCTAAGGAGGAGGTGGAAACATGAAGTTAAGTAAGGTGTGCAGTGACCACAGAGTATGGAACTCTTATAGCACCACAGAAGTCTCCTGATTCCCCAGTCCTCTGTCCTTGCAACCTCATGCAAATGCCTAGTCAATGACTGTGGTTCAGGGTCTCCTGCGGGGTCTCTGCAACCGCTCCCCACCTAAGAACACAGGATATGGTGAGGCCAAAAAGGAACACCCACGGAGCCATAGATAGGGGAGTCATATCACTATATTCTCACTGGCGGCACTCGCCTCTCTGCAATCCGCTCTTGATAGCTCAGCCACCATTTTCTTGCTAGCCCCCATTTTCTGCTAGCGTAGCCACAGCAGTTATATTAGTGCCCAATGGCTCACTGGTTACAGCTGACAGCCAACTAGCCACAGCGGATGGCCATTTAATCACAGTTGATGGCCATTTACTACCTGAGCCAGCACCTTTCTATGTGAGGCTGAGAGCCTGGAAACTGCTCTCTGGGGCTCTGTCCCCACACTCCACCCCTACAGGGTCTCGCCTCACAATCTATGCCACAAGCATCTTCCGCAAGGGACCCTGTGCGAGGAGCCTGGAGGTGAATGCAATATCCTGGACACAGCCAGGCTCTCTGGGCACAGCCAGGGTTTCTCAGGGCACCACCAGTACTTCTGGGCACAGCCATACTTCCTGGGCTTCTTAGGGTACCACCAGTCTCCCCGGTCACAGCCAGGGCCTCTCAGGGCACTGCCACTCTCTCTGGGCTCAGCCAGACTTCCTGGACTGAGCCAGGGCTCTCAGGGCATCGCCACTGTCTCTGGTCGTCTCAGGGTACCATGCTGGAACAACAGCGACTCACAGTCAAGGTGCTGACATATTATCAATGGCGGCCAGTCAAGACACAAAAGCAAACATCTGCCAGTTCCACTACATGGTGGTATGTTCCCAAACAAAAAGTCAAGCTGTCCATTAAATCAGGGATAGAAGGCAATTCCCCATAGTCCATAGTCATTCGCCAGGGCTGTCCTGGGGGTGAGGGACGACCTTGACCTCACCCTCATCTCCCACAGAAGACTCAGCAAGCGTTTCCTCCTGGGACTACAAGTCCTGCATCTGGGCTGCCTCAGCAAGCACTTCCCAGCCCACAGGGCTGCAATGTCCTTTGCTTTCTCCGGCCTTTGCTGGTTGGGGAACTGTCCACGTCTTTCCACACCTTCACGGGGATGGAGCTCTCCAGCAGCTGCTCCTCCTGGTCTTCCTGACACTGAGTGTTCATACACACAAACTGTTCCACCGCCTTTCGGAGAGCTTTGGCGGGCACCGTACCCTGCTCGCTGTGCCATGTGTCATGCGGAGTGTCATGCGGGGTCTCTGCTCCCGCTCCCCACATAAGAACGCAGGATATGGTAAGGCCAAAAAGGAACACCCACGGAGCCATAAGTAGGGGAGTCATATCACTATACTCTCGCTGGCGGCATCTGCCTCTCTGCAATTCTGTCTTGCTAGTTCAGCCACCATCTTCTTGCTAGCCCCCATTTGCTGCTAATGTAGCCACGGCAGTTATATTAATGGCCAATGGCTCACTTGTTACAGCTGACGGCCAACTAGCCACAGCTGATGGCCAGCCAATCACAGTTGATGACCATCTACTATCTGAGCCAGCACCTTTCTATGTGAGGCAGAGAGCCTGGAAACTGCTCTCTGGGGCTCTGTCCCCACAATGACATTATAGTATCATGTAATTAGATAAAAGGGGTGCTTTCATGGGTCTAATTGAAAATAAATGCACAAGCATCTCTGTAGCAAATAAAAAGACATAGCTGGATTAAAAGTAGTGACACAGTCTCAAGGGCACAGATAAGATCCAGAAGGCTTGAAATTTACTTTTAGCTATGCTTCTTACTGGTTTAATTGTGCCTCAGAAAAGTGAATTCATAATATCAGATGACCTCTGAGATACCTATTTAAAAATTAGACAACTCCCTAGCAATTGATTTTCTGGGTACGTAGCCTAATAATATTCTTGTACATGTGCATAAGGAAATGTGTATATGGGCCTCACTTAAAACATTGTTTAAAATAGCAAAAATAAAGGAACTGAAACATCCACCAAAAGAAAAAAAAAATATACTATATGTGACAGAATGCTGTTTAACTGTTTTAAAAAAAATGAACTAGATCTATGTGTATATATAAATACCACAAATATAGAATGTTGAATGCAAAAAAAAGTAGGTTTTAGTATTATACTTGAAATAACTTTTTTTTATACTTGAAATAATTTACCTTTCGTGGAGGTACATGTATGTAAAAACATTAGCAATAGCTAGGAAGGATGCATTCTGGTTTATTATTGGAATGGGGAAAGAAATAAGACTAGGGATGGGCTATAAAGACAGTTTCAAGTTAATGTTTTATATAAAATTATATTTGAACTACATATAACAGTGTTAAAAGGAATTTGTTATATTATTCTTTGCATATTTATGTTAACTTTATGACTCAAAAAAGAAAATAATATGTAAGAACTGCATTTACTTTTTGTTCTTTTAATTTTTATTGGGGAATGTTGGGGAACATTCAGGATGTTATCCTGAAAAATCATGCTAGGGCTTATTTTCGGGGAAACACGGTATTAGTCCAGCTAGAAGAATGTAGAAGATGGGAGGAAAAATATTTTTTTAGGCCCTACAAAATAAAAACCTTGTCAAATATTTGCTATGGTCTGCAACCATTTTTTTTGGTAATCGAAGACATATTTTTGAGATTTTTCTAGGTATACAATTCTTTCGAGGAAATACGGTACTGAAAACCATTTTCTCAAATTGCATTCTGTTATGCATAAAAAATTAGTGCCATTCGCTGTTCAATGTACTGGTGACAATCTAATCTCAGGAATGTGCAGCAGAGGAACTACAAAAGTGATTTCACAGATGACAACATTGACAAATTTTGTTCCTACACAATAATGTCAAACTTTAAAATATTGTTTACTAAAATATTTAAGGCTAAAATTATAATCCTAATTAAATTTTGACAAAATGCCATTTATTGCTGTACTCCAGAAGGTTAATCTGTGATATTATTCAGCGTCTGCTTCAGCTTTGAGTGAATTTGGAACTCTCCCAGCTTTGGCTAAATATTCTTTTTATGTTTTGGTAACATGGAGTTTGGCCATGATATGTATTCAGTGCACTGCTTGAACATACATCATGAGTAAATATGGTATGTATATGCATACTATTTACATGCATGCCGCACAAGTTATCTACTGTATTTTTCCTCAAAATCTCCCAAATCAATGTGGGCTGATAAAGAACACTAGCCTGTGATAAGATGAAAATATTTTGATAAATATTAAAGAACTATAAGAAATGAGTTCCCTTGAATGACAGTAAAAATTATTTTGTATATTTAATGGGCAGAAGCCATGAACAGATATTTCTCTGAAGAAGTCATATAAATGGCCAACAAACACTTGAAAAGTTCTCAATATCACTAATTATTAGGGAAGTGCCAATCAAAACCATAATGAGATACCACTTCACACTAGTTAGGGTGGCTATGATTAAAAAAGAAAGAAAGTAATAAGCATTGGCAAGATGTGGAGAAATTGGAACTTATTTTGTTCAAAAGGGGGGAAACACGTGATTCCCTGTGTTTTGGCTGTTGAAAGACAGGGCTTCCCGTCTTTCTTAGGCTATCTCTGGGAATGAACTGTTGGATCTGTGAGGCTGTTCCTTTGCACATTTTATGGAAGCATTTTGCTTCTCTAGTTAGGCCATAAAAGGTGTATTGGTTTGAATCACTATTAAAATTCTACTGTTACTGTACAGATGATGGATACTTTGAATTGGAAAAACTTCTAAATTGAAAAATTTCAGAGAGCTTTAATATTGGTATCATAACTAGCCATTGAAACACCCTTAATAAGACGGATGGACAGAAATTAGAACAGAAACCAAAGTCCACTCAGACCCCTTTCTATTTACCTTCAAACATTTGCAGATACTGTGAGAAATTAGGACATTGGAAGTACAATTGTCCTGCACTTAAAAAAAAAAAAGTACAAAGAAAAATAACTTGTCTTAAGACTTTTGAATTTGCTTTTAGCTTCTTTGGTCTTACAGGTGCTAATAAACATTAGGTTAATTAACAAAAGAACTTTTTAAAAAGGCAGAAGGGAAAATCAAGAGATTTCCTAACAAGATGAAAAATTTTAAAAGGTTATTGAGATATAAAATTATGAGAAGTGGTATATTTCAACAGGTGTTAAAGGAATTAATAACTTTTTGATTAAAAATTTGGCCACATTGGAAACTAATGCCAGACAGAGCCTGATAGGAATTTTTTTTTTTTTTAATTTTGAACCCCCTTCCTATTTTACTCCCTCTGAGTGTAAAATAAAATGATATACCCAGAGGGAAAGAAGCAAATTAGACATTATGTGGTTAGACAGGTTGGTCAATCTATGATGTCTCTTAAGTTTCAACCCAAATTCTGAGAGGAATTATTATCTTACAAGTCTTTGTGAAACCAGAAATGCAGCTCTAGAGGCAGTTTAAGTCCACATGTATCTTTATCATCCCCAATTCCTAAGACTGAAGGGAAAAAAAAGGGAGATTAGGGTGTTTTTAAAAGTAAAAACTGCTTCTATAGTTCCAAGGCATCTTTGCCAAGGACAAATACAAATCTTAAGCATTTTCTCCATGAATACTAGTAAGAAAAAGCTACACAGGTTACCTTAATTTATTCTACCAGAAACAGTTTGGATCCAACTCTTCGTTTATATGATCTTATCCATCCTATGACAGTAACTTTATAACAAAGACTAGGAGGTTTCTTTTCACTTCTGTTTGTATGTTCATGCGTGTTGTGTGGTATTTTCTACCTCCAGATGGTATTGTTAATTTATAAAAAAAAAGGACTTTTATTAAATTGGCTTAAACAAACAATTGCTTATATGAATGTACTCAAAAATACAATGGAAAGTAACCCTGATGCTTTTCAAGATTATATGATATGAGAAAATATTCGACACTAAAACTAGTTTAAGTTTGGTTTCATTAAATAGACATTGTTTTTTATAGTTACTAACAGTAAATAATATATTTTTGTTTTACCTGTGTTTACAAAAATAAGTTCATGTTATCTTTGTTACAAAATTTGTCAAGAGAATAGCTTTGGTAATAATTAACTTAGAAAGCTTATAGAGTTAAGAACTGATAAATCCATGTAACTTTCAAAGGTTTTTGATAAAACTTCAGTAATAATTATGTTACATGATACATATGAGCTCTGACAATTAAGTTTGCGAATTTTGTTGCAATGATGTTGTTAACTTTTTTCTATATTGGAGGGATTATTGTTGCTCACTTTTTTTTATATCGGAGGGATTATTCATTATGAATTTGTACCAACTGGACAAACAGTTAACCAAGCTTATTACTTGGAAGTACTGAAAAAGTTGTGTGAAAAAGTTAGACAACCTGAACTTTTTACCAACAATTCATGGCTCTTGCATGATCACAATGCACCACTTCACACAGCACTGTCTGTGAGGGAATTTTTAGCCAGCAAACAAATAACTGTATTGGATCACCCTCCCTACTCACCTGATCTGGCCCCCAATGACTTCTTTCTTTACCTGAAGATAAAGGAAATGTTGAAAGGAAGACATTTTGATGACATTCAGGACATCAAGGGTAATACCATGTTTTCCTGAAAATAAGACCTAACCGGAAAATAAGCCCTAGTATGATTTTTCAGGAGAACATTTCTTGAACATAAGGCCTAATGCGTCTTTTGGAGAAAACTTAATATAAGACCCGGCCTTATTTTCGGGGAAACACAGTACGATGACAGCTCTCATGGCCATTCCAGAAAGAGCTCCAAAATTGCTTTGAAGGGTGGGCTAAGCGCTGGTGTTGTTGCATAGCTTCCCAAGGGGAGTACTTTAAAGGTGACCGTAGTGGTATTCATCAATGAGGTATGTAGCACTTTTTCTAGGATGAGTTCGCGAACTTAATTGGCAGACCTCATATATGCTTAAACATAGTTTCCCAAATTCTTTTGATAACCTGAAACTTTAGAGTTTTACTAAGTTAAAGATAAAAATGATTGACTTTCGGGCGCCTGGATAGCGCAGTTGGTTAGAGCATGAGCTCTTAACAACAAGGTTGCTGGTTCGATTCCCAAATGGGCCAATGAATAGCGCCCTCCACAACTAGATTGAAAGCAATGGTTTGAGCTTGGAGTTGAGACTCCAGTGGGCGGCTGGTTGACTCAGTGGTTGGAGCACGGTGCTTATAACACCACAGCTGTGGTTCCCACATGGGCCAATGAGCTGCGCCCTCCACAACTAGACTGAAAACAACGACTTGCTGGCAGATTAGTCGCACTTTCTTTTTATTCTCATAAATGGATTCTCAAGCCTTATTCCTTTATTACATAAAGTGATTAGAACATAAGTAGTCTTCAGATTGTCACTAGGTTATCAAGCCTTGTGGATAATGCAGCAAGAGGGAGAGAACCATTCTGACGTGACTCTATATAAGCACTACGGCCTGTCATAGCATGACCAGTCTTCGTTAACAATGTCTTTCCTGGTTTCTCAACTTCCCAAACGTAAAAGTCACTGACAAATCTAAATGGATAACTATTATGGGTACGATTTATCTGCAGAGAAATCAGGGTGATATAGTAGAGTGAGAACATGTTTCACTTGAATATAATCAAGTTTTAACATTTAACTTCCCCGTTACTGGAAATACGGGGCAGAGAGGAGCAAGTTAAACAACATGTTTAGACGACAGAGTTTTTGAGAAAGTGGGAGATTAAACAGAATAGCAGGTCACTTCAACAAGTCATTGTCAAGATAAAAAGCAGAGGAAAGGCTGTTCTAGATTAAAAGAAAAAAACTTTAAAACAGCCAAATGTTAGGCATAAGCTCAATTGGAGTTTGGTTTGAATAAACCAGCTACCAAAGACAATTTTGGTGCAATTGGTGAAATTTGAACATAGGCTGAGTATCTACTATGAGAGGGGTATTGCTGCTAGTTAAGTTTGGTGTGATAATGCTACTAAGTTATATAAGAAAATGTCCTTATTTTTCAAAGGTACATTCAAAGTATTTAAAGATAAGATGGTATGTCAATAATAGAAAACTTTGCAGAAAAAGAAAATAAAAAGAAGCAAAGGTGTTGAATATTGTTAAAACTAGGTAAGGGGTAGCTTGCATTATATTCTTCTTTGTACTTTTCTGATGTTTGAAAAATAAAAGGTTAAAAATATATGAGATTTCAAATTTATGTTTAAAGATTTTCCTGGCTTTTTCATCTATTAGCTGTATGAAATTGGACATCATTTAAATTCTCTGAGCCTCTGATTCTTATTTGTAAATTGGTGATGATACCAATAAATTCAAAGTTTCATGAAGATTTAATAATAGGCATGTGAAAATGCTTCATAAATGGGCAAAGCTCACAAGTTTCCCCTTCTTGTTTATACACACCGTTTTTTAAAGTCTTGAAATAAACTCTGGATTGAAAGGAGAGTGATCATCTTTCAAAGTGAGGTAGGTGCTTATGTATTAATCAGGGTTCTCCAGAGAAACAGAACCAATAGGGTGCTTACACATGAGGCCTGCCAATTAAGTTCACAAACTCGTCCTAGAAAATGTGCTACCGCATTGCTGAGTATCACTACAGTCACCTTCAAACTGCTCCCCTTGGGAAGCTATGCAATGACTCCAACACCTTGTCCACCCTTCAAAGCAATTTCGGAACTCTTTGTGGAATGGCCATCAGAGCTGTCATCGTATTATCCTTGATGTCTTGAATGTCATCAAAATGTCTTCCTTTCAATATTTCTTTTATCTTTGGGTAAAGAAAGAAGTCACTGGGAGCCAGATCAGGTGAGTAGGGAGGGTGTTCCAATACAGTTATTTGTTTACTGGCTAAAAACTCCCTCACAGACAGTGCCGTGTGAGCTGGTGCATTGTCGTGATGCAAGAGCCATGAGTTGTTGGTGAAAAGTTCAGGTTGTCCAACATTTTCACGCAGCCTTTTCAGCACTTCCAAATAGTGAAACTTGGTTAACTGTTAATCCAGTTGGTATAAATTCATAATGAATAATCCCTCTGATATAAAAAAAAGGTTAGTAACATCGTTGCAACAAAGTTCACAAACTTAATTGTCAGACTGGCGTGTGTGTGTGTGTGTGTGTGTGTGTGTGTATCTTGATATATGCCATATTTATATGTATATGGAGAGAGGGAGAGAGAGAGAGAGAGAGAGAAAGAGAGAGAGAGAGAGATTTATTTTAAGGAATTGGTGATTGTGGAGCCTGGCAAGTCCAAAATCTGCAGGACTGGCAGGCTAAAGACCCAGGGAAGAGATGATGCTGTAGTTCAAGTTCAAAGTCAGAATTCCCTTCTCTCTAGCAGACCTCGGTCTTTGTGTTATTAAGACCTTCTACTGATTAGATGAGGCCCACACAAATTTTAGAAGGTAATCTGCTTCGCACATCTATTGATTTAAATGTTAATCTCATCTTAAAAATACCTTCACGGCAACATCTAGAATAATGTTTGACCAAATATCTGGGTATTATGGCCTAGCCAAGTTGACACATAAAATTAACCAACACAGTGTTTAATAAATAATTGGTTAGTGAGGTATCTAGTGTTTTGTTTTGTAGAAATCTGTGCAGTTGCACAAAAGCAACCTGCTGTTGGTGCCATTCTGAGTCATTCAATGTCATAACCTTCCAACTAGCAAGAAATATTTAGTGGTTTAAAAAAAATACACCTAAATTTAATTGGTGTCTTTCCTATAACTTCCTATCTAAAATTTACCCTCAAACAGAACATAGTAAATTTCTTATTTTCCATAATAATAAGAACGTAAGATCCATGAGAACAAGGGTCTTCCTTTTCCATTACTACTATAGGCTTGGTAACTAGGGCAGTGCCTGGCATAGGCTGGGCACTCAGGAAATATAAATGAATGAATCTATGATGATGAAACTGAGGAGATATCAAAAGTGCAATTAGTAAAGTGTGATCAAGATATCGCCTGCATACGTTCTATGATATGCATCAGTCCACATGCACAGAGGAAATTTCATTTCAGTTTAATCTGAAACATTTTACTTCTTGCCTGGACGTTTGGAGACCTGGTTTATTGACGTAACAATTGTTAAGTAAAATATGAAGATCATGCTTAAATACATTATGCATAAAATCTTTCATATGGATGGAATGACATGCCAGACATTGAAATCATTTAACGGTTTCTAGTGAGAATTCTCAGTGGAGCCAGCCCTGGGGCTTACTAGTGGGCAACCCTACTGGGTGTGGGACTGCCTTTCCCCAAATATCTCCCTGACCACATGTGCTCTCAGGGCATAAAATACCTGAAGTGTCACCGTTTGGAGTGTATTCCTTTGAATCTTTAGGGGATTTTGACTTTCCAGCAGTCTCAATCAAAACGCAAATATTAATAGCTTACAAAAGATAATATGTTAAATCATCTTAGTGCTTTAGAAATCAACTCAATCTAACAGCCAACTCATCAGTTAGTAAATGTCCCATGTTTCTTTTCCATAGTGGTGACTTTTTCTAATTTTTTCATCATCAATTCTGCCCTTATAACAGTAGAGGATTCAAACCCCATAAAGCCATAGAGTTTATATTTAGTATATTTCTCTTTTCCCTCTTATACATTTAGTTAGATTTACATTAGAAATCACTTAATTGTTTCCACATTTATAAAAGGAAGAGCAATGTTCTGAGCTCCTGATGCTCAGGAGTCATGACTGTGGAATGCTGTTGGATGACTTTTTGCTGACATGCTCTCTGTGGTTGCTAGGGTACTCACCCATATGTTTATACTCTATATAAAAAATGACCTAAGGGATGAAGAAAGAGTACAAGTGCTTCAGGGATTTGGTGACCATTTTCACAAACCTACTAGATTTTTCTTTCATCAGTCCTTCCAAAGCCAAAACCATATATTTAACAGAAAACATGACCAAGAAATGTTTATATAAATTCACAGTTGTACTGTTGGATTCTGATAGGATATTATCGTTTGAGCAAATAACACACTGGGAAACATAATTTTAAAAATAAATAAACCAAAACTCTACAGGAATAGTTTAATGTTCCCTATTTGAATGTTAAGAACTATTATGAATATATTTAATATCCATCATTCAAGTTACATACCAGATATTACACAAAATATATCAAGATTTGCACAAAGATGATATACATAAACTTGCATTTTGACTAGCAAAACTCCCGTTTGGTTCCCTTTCACAGATAAAATGTTGCAATATTGTATTAGTTTTAAAGTCACTCAAGGTACAAAAAAAATGGTTTAATAGTGATAAAGTCATATTCTCTGAAAAAAGTATTTCCATGCCCTAATTCATTTTTTTGGGGTAACAGAGACATTGGAAATTGATAGATAGAAATGAGTGCCTTACCTTTGATATACCCAGAAGCACGTTCTCTGGGGAAGCTCCCAACCACACGTCTCCTAGAGTTGTGGTAAAAATTAGGTGGAAAAATGCATTGAAGTTCCCCCCAAAATGCCTGGCATATTTTAAACATTCTCCAAGTATTAGTTTCTGTTGCTTATCTTAAGGAATCTTAAATTTGTATACGGAAGATTTGAAAAGTAAAATGATTATATAGATGGGAATTTTTATGAATCAGAGAAAATTCTGTTAGAGGTCAAGTAGTTTTCTTGTGTTTATATTTTAAATCAAATCAAATCTATTAAAATGTTTTCTATGAAAAGACTGCAACGCTTTCCCCTCCCCTCAGAAGGTCAACCTTCTTGTAGTGTTAAGATGCTGCCCTTTTTTTCAAGATAAAGAACGCTTTATATGCTTCATGTTCAAGGGTGCATCTATAATGCAAATGTGCCTATAATTAGTACGACAAACATTATTTTCTAGGCACAAATACAACTATTTTGGGAAGTGATGCCTTTAGAAGGTTAATAAACCACTCACAGAATTATGTACCCATTGTAAGTCAACAAGATTTTCTTTAACAATTTAAAATAACTTTACAGTAGAATACCAGACTTCTTTATTATATATTCATACTTACACAAAGCCATGGTATTTGAGGAATCTCTTGACCTTTGCTGTTCTCTTCTCACACTTCCTTTTATGCTAAATTTTTGTTGTGGCTCTGTTCTGATGGATGTATACTCTCTTAAAAACCTACTCTGTGTTTCCTAACAATTCATTTCACTAAATAAAGGTTTTAAACCTTATTGGTCAACATGGTTTTGCCTCCTGTTATAAAGATACCGAGCTAGCTACCAGTGCCCTCTCTTTCACAAACGACCATTGTTTCTCACTGACCAGCCCCCAACCTCTGCTTCCAGAATTCAGGCCCAAGAATGTCAGAACTGAACGAGATAATTTCAAGATGCCCATCTTTTAGAATGTTAAAAAATGGAAGTTCCTAAGACGTATGAGATTCTCTCAAATAACAGATAAAAAAAAGTAGGCAAGATACCACCATCTTAATTTCTGTAAAGTAAAACTTAGGCACTATCACAGATGATAGACTGGCACCAACATGCTGTAACTTGGGACACCAAAAACCAGCCATTTATATCATCCATAAAAGAAAATTGACTTTTGTCCCTTTAAAATGTGTGATACTATTTAGTATTCACAGTTATCTTATCTGATTTGTCCCCTGTATTAAATTTTTCCTTTGACCTATTGCACTTGCTTGTGCATCTTTGTCTCTTTTAAACCCTGGTTGGTAATGGTTCTTTGCACAACTGTATCAGTTTTTTGCTGTTCCAATTGCGTCAGTAACTGAAGAATTCAAAAGTCCAGTGAACTTGGGCAGCAAGGACAATTAAATTGCTGGGTGTCTCTTGTGCCATATTTACTCCTTCCCAGCCAGAACGTAAATGCTTGGCACTAGTGTGCTCCAGCAAATTCCAGTCTGGAGCAGTACTGAAGGCCACCGGGCTGTGCCATATGTTGCTGTCTTGTGAAATCTCAAAGTCTAGGGCAAATAATACGAATGAGCAACACTGTTGCTTCTCCATCATCTCTTAACAGAAAGTCAAATTTGAAGTTACTCAGAATTGGCAGTGAATAGTAAGTGGGCTGGAGAAGCTGAAGGGGCTGCTGGAAATGAAAGGGAAGCCACTGCAGTCATTTTCAGTCTCCTCCTGGCTCCTACAAATGGCAACTTGTGCTAATGCAAAGAAAGAAGTGATTCTGGGGCTCTCCACTACTTCTTGATACCCTAGGACCCCAAATCCTTCCAGGCTAAAAACTCAACAAAAATACATGAAGCTGGATGTTGTGGGATATACAATTCCAAATCTGAAATACCATTTTGGATATGAAGAGATAGAAATATCATTTACCGAGTGTCTGTTGTAACTCAGACTCTATGCACATTACATTTAGTGCTCACAATAATACTATGAAGAAGTACTATCTCTAATTATAGAAAATTAATGAGAAAATTGAAGCTTGCCCAAAGTTACAGAAGTAAGCAAGAGTCAGAAGTAAGATTCTCACCCAAATCTGTCTGATTATGAAGCTTTAACAGCTTTAATCACTAGAAGCATGACTAGGGGAATGGAAAACATAGACCTCAAATGGACAGAGTTTAGGTGAAGCTCCAGTTCCCTTACCCATCATCTTTCTTTCATCTTCATTTCCTCTTTCCTCTCTCTAGCATTTGTAGTGTTCAGGCAGGATCTTTAGCTATCCACTCAAGTTTTCTGCACCTGACTTTCCTCATCTATAAACTGAGGTGACAAAATGGTGGCACTGACCCAAATGTAAGCCAGGCGTAGTGAGGCCTACCCACAGCTTTGATATGGACAAGCTACATGCTAACAGTCTCTCTGTGGCACTGATTCAGGGTTTTTTTTCTTTTCCTTGGTGCCATCAACACCATGCTCCAACTGAGATAACCAGCCACTCCCAGGGTTTTCTGTTCTTGTTGGACTTCATAGAGACACTCCCATGGGTCACTAATTGAAACCCCTGGAACATTGTATTATAGAACTTGAACTGGGTAGTTGTTTATCCAACTCTTATCTTGTTCTTAGAAATGTATGGAATTTCTCTCTTTAACAAGTGCCATTTTGTTTCAGACCACTTTAAAGCAAAGGAAGTTTCTGGTCATGGCTTAGAGACAGTGATTCAGGCCTGTGGTCATGAGCCCTGTGGTGCCCTCATTTTGGCATTATAACTATCCCCACGTGTCCTTGTTCAAATAGTAGTGGGAGGGGCCTCAGGCAAAGATCAGGAGGACTCCCTGTGTTTAAAATTAACAAGGCATGAAAAGGAAATTAATTTGGCCAACACCTTACTGTGCCTGTGGGGATGAAAACTCAGGTATCCATTCCCTACAAGAAATGTACCAAATCCTTATTAGAAAAAAATTCAATCTAAGATAATGACATAGACCAACGTAAGAACCTTTTTTTTAAACATTTTTTGATAATGGATTTTTATCTTTTCACTTTCAATTTCATTTTGAAAGTTAAAGGAGTTACTCTTTTATTCTTAGCAGTTCAAGGGGTTCCAGGACAACCTTGCTCCAGACCTATCAGTAAAGATATTTAAATAGAATGGGGATACTCTCAGTTATGCTGATCAGTATTGAATTTCTAGTAGCTCATTTTTCCTGAAAGTGAATGAATGACTGATACGTCAATGCCTATTTATGTTTAATAATTGTGTGATCCTACATACTTTTAAGTACTAATCAATATTTACTAAGCTCCTACACTGCACAAGCCCCAGTGCTCATTACTGTGGAGTATACAAAAAAAAATGGAGGTCATGATTCCTTTTTAAAGAACCTTAATTTCTTGGGGAGGGGCGGGAAGTGAATAAACCAAGAGCTGTCATGTGGCATATGTAATGTAATTAACTGATAGAGGAGAAATGTAATTTAGAAGTTTAGAAGAGAGATGGACCCCTAACAAATTTCATTCACTCAATCACCAATTCATTCATTCACTCAGTGAGTGAGTATTCAGATGCTAAGAGGATTTCAAGATGAATAAGAAAGGGGCCTTTCCCTGGGACTTGTAGTAGAGAGCTAAGTCATACACACTAACAACTATAATGCAAGGAAGAAGGTGATATGTGCCACAAGCGAGGTAGAGATAAATCTGTTGGAATTTCAGGACACAAAGGGATAACTCAGCCTGGAGCCAATCTAGGACGGCTAATAAAGCAGATATTTAGACTGAGCCTTGAAGAGTGGGCAGGATCCGTATCTGTGGAGTTGATTAAAATCGCTTCCATCAGTGGTGCATAGACAATTTTTTTCAAGTTGACCATTGGTATTTGGAATATATTTTGCATAGAAACAATATTCTATCTGGTATTTTGTCTCCCTGGTCTGTCCACAAAAGCTCAGTTAACCTACAACGTTACCTGAGGAATATTATAAATAAATTCTTTCAACAACCCATAGATATTATGTTAAGGTTCCCATGGGAAAATTCAGGTTGTTCAAATGTTGAAGCTAGGCACACCACTTCCTGCTGCCCAATCTTGGGATCAGGGCTCCCTCCTCGACTTCCCACCTGGCTGGAGCGCCCTCAGGTCTAAGCTAATACATAAGGATAGTGAAGGCTTCTGTGATGGTGGAGATTTGCAACAGAGGATCCAGGTTATAGGGAGCTTACATAACTTTGGGGGCTTCATTTAAGAAAAAGAATTTTAAAGTCACTTCCTTTTGCCAATTTTACAAAAACGTAAGTCTGTGTGAACATATTGATAGGGTGCCTCCCAGACTTGCAAGAGTCTCAGCACGTGAGATAGATACCCTGTAGTTTAAGCTTCATTAACTTTCTGAAAAATCAGACTCTGAGATTTGAAGTGCTTGGAGACCAGGAACGTGTCTATCCTCTGCGCTTCACTAAAATATGATGAAGTGTTTCGTATTAGGGGGGAAAGGGACTACAGTTCCAGCAGCCAACTGCTTTGCTGACACTGGGGTAGAGGGAAAGAATGATGAGGGAGGGTGAGGGAAGGAAGGCTGGGAGGTGGGAGGAGGCCGGGTATAGTCAACGAGAGCCCAGGTGTATCAGCCAGACAGACCTGGCTGGTAATCCAGAATGTTCCAGAGTTGATCCTGGACAAGTGATTCTACGTTTTTGATCTTGAGGTTTCTCATTTGTAAAAAGGGGGGAAATGTCATTATCATTTGTAACAGTGCCAACTTCAGAGGACAGTTTCATTGAAAGAACATGCCTAAAATACCTAGCTCAATCCCTGGCTCACCACAACTGTTTAACAACGTGAAGGGATGAGTCATCTGGAAATTGTGATGTACCTATTTCAAATAGCTTTGCAAAACTCCACTTTCCTGCCTATAAGTCTAGTTTACTTGTCTCTACACCTGAAATGAAGAAAGGACTGCAAGAAGTGTTGGCTGGAATGTAAAGCATTCTGGAAATGGTGAATGTACATATGCCTAAGTTCTTTGTAAATTATAAAATCCAGTGCTCATGTGAGTTGGGCTGTCAGAGACGGTTCACAGATTTCCCAGCCACTAGATAATTACAGTGTTTTCAAAGGATGAAGTTAAGTCAGACAAACTGCTGGGAGAGCAGTGACTAGAGAAGCGGGTTGAACAAGACAGTTGAAACCATTTAGCATGAGTATTTATATTAAAAACTGGCCAGGTAGATCCCTTACCTTTTATAGACAAATACTGAAATATTTACAGATAAAGTGATATGATGTCTGTGTTCAGACTGAGTCCGAGTTGTTCCAAGATTTGTGCCTGAAAAGCCACAAGCCCAAAGAACACTTCAGCTGGCTGAATGTGAGACATAGGTCTATTGAGACTTACTGACCGGGGAGTCTCCCGCGGCTGCGGGCCACAGGCATAGTGACGTGCATCCAGATGGAAAAGAAGCAAGGTTGTGTAGGTACAGCAAAATAAAGAGCATTCCATGGGAGAAATCATCTGGCAGGCCCTGCAGGCCTGCTGTCATGCACACAGCGTCCCAGGAAGCTGGGAGACCTTGACTGCTGGCCAGCGTGCAGAACCGGCTGTCTGATAAGCAGTGTTCCCATGGAGCCAGGAGGCCTTGACTACTAGCTTATCTGCCTGAGGACCAGGTTCCTATAGTCTGGGACTTACTTCCCCGGGTGCAAATGAAATCGGCTATCTCTCCTTTTTGTTATATGTCTAAAAATGTTCACAGTAAAAAGTTTAAAGAAATGACCAAACAAATAAAATCACTTGTTCTATAATTGGGCAAATATCAAAACGTGTTCTTTGCTGTGGCCCCACACTCCCTGTCAGCAAGGCTAACCTGACTGGTGTCTCCCCAACACTTCTTACCTGGTCCCACCTCTGTGCTCCCAGAATGGCTGTTGACCCAGCAGGAAGTATGTCAGAGGCACCTTGGCTGACAAAGACAGCCCCTTACTTTACAGATTTCCCTGTGGGGGTGCCCTGTGTCTGCTGTCATTATCTTCTTCCAAGTTTCTGGCCCTGCATTGAGCTTCAGGATTCCTGTATGATCAGGTTCATGGTTTCACCTGCTTAGCCAGCTGCCTTGCTGAGATCTCTGGTACCCATATATCTCCTACCTTCTGAGTTCTCCTTTAACTTTGGAGCCAGGTTCAGTCATACCTGGTGCTTATTTTTCTCCCCTTTCTCTCACCTCACCCTGCTTCCGTGATCAATTGGTGCTCATAGCTCATAGTGATCATGAAAGGTGAAACAACTCAATTTTTTCAATTCAAAAGAATAAGGAGCATTTCATTTCCTTGTAGTTTTATTCTGGAATTTTAAATTTAGTATTTCTTTTGCTTTAAATGTATCAATTTTCAGCCATCTTAATGAAATCACTATAGTAAATCTTTGGAGCATTAGAACATATACCATCTATTAAGTTCTTAGTGCTGCCACAAAATTGCCACAAAATTAGTGGCAGTTGTATAACAACATACATTTATTCTCTTATACAAATGTATAACAACATACATTTATTCTCTTATACAAATGTATAACAACATACATTTATTCTCTTATAGTTCTGGAGGTCAGAAGTCTGAAATGGGTCTGAGTTTAAAATTAAGGTGTCAATAGGGCCGTGTTCATTTGGAGGCTTTGGGGAGAATCTGTTACTTTGCCTTTTCCAGCTTTTAGAGGCCACCTGCATTCGTTGGCTCATGTCCTCTCCCTCCACTTTCAAAGCCAGGAGTGTAGCATCTTCAAGCATCTCTCTGATTCTGATCACTTCTGCCTCCCTCTTCCTCTTTAAAAGACTCTTTTGATTACATTGGGCCCACCTGGATAATCCAGAATAATCTCTTTAAGGTCAGCTAATTAATCATCTTAATTCCATCTGTAACTTTAATTCCCCCTTTTCCACATAACCTAAAGTATACTGTTTCCAGGGATTAGGATGTGGACATCTTTTCTGGGGGTGGTGGTGGGAGGCATTATTCTGCCTACGAGATACCATATTAGAGATTAAATGTCAATTTAAATGTCAGGGAAAAAGTTATCCCAAGAATGAAGTGCTTGCTTTAATAAATACCATACAGATCACCAAGATACCGTTCAGTTAAATTTGTCTAAACAAATTGTTGATTGAACCATTCATGCTCCCAACACCATTGATTTCCAACTCAGCTTTCCCATAGGCTCCAGATTTTCAAGAAGAGCACCTTGTGATTCCACGTGAACTCCTTCCTGAGCCTTATGATGCTGCCTTTTAGATAATAGAATAAATGACATACACTTATCATTAATTGCTGTTGGCCCACCACAACCCTGGATTTGTTCTCTGCTCAGCCCTAGACCACCAGCTGTGCTGCATGAGGGCTTATGTCCCAGGGACATGGCCTCAGTGTCCAATGCAGTCCAACCTCAGTGACTTCAGTGTCCAACATTGTGACGGGTATAGGAAACCCACACGCAGATAATTCTGAAGCTGGACGGCAATCTAGAGATGATCTTTTTTTTCCTCTCATCTTATAGATGAAGAAAATGAGGCTTCAGGATGCAGGTGACTTTAAAATGACATATATGTGGTGGCAGAGATCAGAACCAGAATCAGATCTTTGAGGGGCCAGAGAGAGCCTATCCTCTTGTTTCCCCTCAAATCACCACTGGTAACACCTAGAACTCTTTTAGAAGAATACTTGTTTTCAACAAGAAGATTAATGTCATTTATGTGTTACAAGACTACAGCCCCATGATAACATAAGGATGAAAACCCTTTGTTCCAAAAGTATAAGCAAGATAAGATGTGGTAAAATAAAGCAAAGTAACACAGTGAAGATAATGATTAAGCCTGTATTCAGAATAAACTACTTCCAGAGGCTCAGGCCAAGCTTAGGGAGGTGGTACATCCTCCTAAGAGTTCTCCTCCTAAGAGATGTGGCAGTGGGGCCAAAAAGGGATGCCTCCCTCCCCCTGGATATTGTTATGAGGTGGGGACTCATAAGGCCAGCTGTACCCCAGTACTGGTGGTCCAAACAGCTGGCCCAAGGAAATAATGACACACAGACTATCCAAATACTTCTCCCCAGGTCCTGGCTCATGCTGTCTATATTCATTCATTCATTCATTCATTCTCAGTCAACAAACATGTAATAAATACCTGCTTTGAGAGTCAGTGCAGTAGTCCAGTAGGGACTGAAGATAATTAGAAGATGAATAATCCTGTGGGTTTACCGAGCCTTACTGTCCAGTCCAGCCGTTCACAGTATTAAACTTTCACACAACTGAATTTTATCAAATAATCCACAGAGGTAAACACAGCCTCGGAAATGTGTGAGTGTGCATAAGGCAGAACATCCTCCCCAGGGCAATCCCTAAAGAAGGCAGATGCTGGGACAAATACCCTGAGAGGATGGATCTAGATGGGAATGTTGGTCAGATTTTTAGAGTAAAGTACGAGTTTGTCATGCTGCTCAGGGCTATTTCATCATCTCCTGGAAACTGTTGTTACAACTCAATGAATCACTTATACTCTGTGCATTTTGGTCTTTTGAGTGAGTAGATCCTACTAATCCTCAGGCAAGCAATAAATAAATACGTGTTTATTGGTGTATTGGGGCCTGAGGTTGAAATATGCTGGGTGCTTCCTTATTTAACAATTCCATTTGTAAATTAACCCAAATCTCAACCAAAGGGAAAAAATGGTACTCTTACTTTGTGACATTTTTGAAGTAACAATTCATGGTACAACTTCTCGTTTTAAATCCTGTACTTCATTGTGAGGCGTTCTCCCTATCAGGACTGGCATTTTAATTCAACAGCATTTTTTCAGTTGGTTCTTCCATGATCAGACATCTGAGTAAGATGTGTGTTATACAAAGAGAAATCTGTTTCTTGCATAAAGGATATTAAAATGATTTATATGTTTTTAATGCATGAAAGTGATGTCTAGTTGAACAATTAATCATTTTATATGTTAAATAATATAAAGTGAATTTTGACAAACAGGTGTCAGATTAAAAATATATGTAGGCTATGTAATTCAGTTTTACATCATTTGACCTTGATATTCTAATTCATTGCCACATAAAATAAGCTATCATGAGAGGAATTGATTTATTACTATTACTTTTCTTTCTATTTCCTTTTTTGCCTTTTCTTTTTCATAGAACTGAACAAGGTGTAGAGAGTTATTTTGTGTGTCTGATCAACAGAAAAATAATTTAGAATTTTAAATAAAGTAAATTTGAGGGTCCTTATAAACCTCACCATGGAGACCAGAGAGTAAATTATTGCCATGCAGACATTTGTAAATCCACCATGCCTGGATTTATGATTACCACACATTCAGATGTTAGCATAAATTAGATATCATATGCAAAGCATTTTAAGTTCTTCATTGAAAGCATGGTGATGAATGAAATGAATATTAAATAGACTTCAATGCCCTAAATGTTTCCTCATCCTTGGTACATGAAAAGGAAGTCTACAGCTCTCAGACTTCACCCCAATTCCTGATTCAGTTTGGAGTGGAGGCTGAGCAATCCGTATATTAAAAAAGCTTTCTAGGAGACGTTGAGAACCAGCCCTGTGCAAGAATCACAAACAGGAATTTTTGGGCAACAAATCATTAGTCATCACGAATGGTGTCTGGATTTGGTCTTAGTTAAACAAGAGTTTTTACTGATCTTTCAGGGGTTTACTCTGATGTTAAAAATTAATTGTAATTAACTAAAATTTGTAAATACCTAGCTCTCAAGCATTTACATTCTGTTCACATATCGTACTCTATGTGTTAATTTACTACATTTTAGCCATTGCCTTTAGAGGGGCTACTACAAATTAAATTTCCTTAGATATTTCAAACTGTGTAATGATAAGATACTTGATTTTAAAAAGTACCTCAAACTTTAATGGAAGAAAATATTCTCAAGTTCTTAAATAGCTAAGAAAACTCTAAAAATTAAACTTACATTCTCTTCAACATTCTAATAGTATAAAAGTATAGTGAGATTTTAACTAAATAATGACAAATCAAATAGTTATATATTTTAAATTTCAATCACTGTGTGTGTGTGTGTGTGTGTGTGTGTGTGTGTTTAAACTTTTACCTAGAGCTCTTAGGTGACAATCCTTGTTGGGTCAATGATAATCACCATTGCTACAGGTAGTGATATGGAGACAGAACCAAGGGTTTGGATACACTATCTAATAGTGGGGCTGTATGTCTGAGCCACCTGATCTAGGCACCAAAAGGTAATATGGGGGATTATAATTTTTCAAATTACATATATTTTATCTTTTCATTTTGAAATAATTTTAGACATTCAGAGGTGGTATTGTAATTTTAAGCCAGAGCTCTTTAACAGGGTCTTACATCTGAAGCCATGCGTAGGGATTGAGATGGGGAGAAAACATAAAAAGGGGAGGAATGGCACAGACACTAGGGGTCTCACCTGGTAAAGCATTCTCTCAGAGCGAAGATACATTTATATGTATAGGGCATTTATATTCATCAGTACTTTGAAATTATGGTAATTGCAAAACTGCTGCTACTTATTAATATTTGATGCATCATTAAAGAAGCATATATATTACTATATCACAAATTAGTTTTTTAAATGTTTATAATATTTCTAACTGTTTATTTCAATATAATTTCTTTATACTTTAAGAATTTTATTTTCTATTTATTTATTTGTGTATTCTACTTTTTCTGAGTTATATACATGGTAAGGTGAACAAAATACACACAAATGTTAAGGGTATGGCTAGGTGAAATTATAACATTTTCATGATACCAAAATATAGAACTTTTTCATCACTTCAGAAAGTTCCTTGTGTTTCTTCCCAATTCTTTTGTGGTGCCTCTCTTACAAAGGTAACTATTATTTGGATTTCTTTACCATTAATTAGTGTTATCTATTCTTAACATTTATATAAATGAAATCATATAGTGTGTATACCTTTTGAAAAGAGTTTATTTTTAGAGCAGTTTTAGGTTTACAACAAAATAAGAGGGAGGTACAGAGATTTCCCATGTATTTCCCCTTCCCATACATGCATAGCCTCCCCCATTATCAATATCTCTCTCCAGAATGACACATTTTTTACTAAGGATGAACCTACATTGACACATAATCACCCAAAGTCCATAGTTTTACCGAAGGGTTCTCTCTTGGTGATGTACATCCTAGGACTTGGACAAATGTATAGTGACATGTATCAATCATTATAATATCATACAAAGCACTTTCACTGCCCTAAAAATCCTCTGTGCTCTGTCTATTCATCTCTCCTTTGACCTCAGAATAATTTTTATTGAGATATAATTGACATGTAACATTATATTAGTTTCAGGTGTACAATAGAGTGATTCAATATTTGTACGTAATGTGAAATGATCACTACAATAAAGCTAGCTAACATGTGTACACTTTTGTGTTGCTTCTTTCACTCGACATAATATCTGAGATTTTAATATCATTCAAGTTTTGTGTATTGGTAATCTTTTTCCTTAATTATTGCGTAGTATTGCATTTTATGAATGGAAAAAATTGACTTATCTATTCTCCTATTGATGAATATATGAATTACTTCCTGTTTTGCCCATTATAAATAAAGCTGCTATGAACATTCTTAAATATATCTTTGGTATACATATGCACTCATTTCTCTTGGGTATAAATGTATGGGTGGAATTGCTAGGTCATAGGATAAACATATGGTTAGCTTTAGTACATACTGCCAAACTATTTTTCAAAGTGGTTGAATGAAATTATACTCTTACTAGCAAGCAATGTATAAAAGTTCCAGTTGCTCCACATTGTTGCAAATATTAGGGATTATTAGTCTTTTAAACTTTAGCTACTCTAGTGGCTCTTTTGTGGTGTATTATGTTTTGTGCACTTGAAAATACTTTTTTGATTAGGGATTCATATGTGTCACCAAACTTTCGAAGAAGAGGTTCTAAGACTCCTGAATTAGATCACATTCCCTAGTCAAACTATGACCCGGTCAAAAGCCCAGTCAGGGCTAGGAACTTTGGTTTTCCAACTCAAGGTTAGTACAAAAAAGCAGAAGTTCAAGACAAGCAACTTCCTTTCAAGGAATAAGGAGGAAGTTGCTCATTGCTTAGTCACTTAGTAACTTAGTCACTTGGCCATACCTAGCCTTCTGGGTATCTGGGAAATGTGCTCAGCCTAAACTCTATTAATATGGAAGTAAGGGCGATTGAGTACTAGCAGTCTCCACCACAAGATGGTAATGACAGTCCTGGCAATTTTTTCGTGGAGTAAATTTTCACAGCTGCATAAATTGACTTCCACCCAGGGTGACAAGCTGCTCAATTACCTAGCTGTTCTGTCCTGTCTTTCAGCAGTATGTTGCTGGGGTCTGAGGCACTCTCCTGGAGAAATTAAGCACTGGTTTTAGGCCCTTAACGTGAGCTCGCAAACACAGAAGGAGATCAGGTCCATGAGGTTCTCCAACAATGGATATATAAGACATGATATTTTAGATGTGTCAATACGTCACTTCATGATCCAAGGGTGTGTAGAGTAGTTTTACTGGGTCTTAGAGAAGAATGCTGAAGGTGTTGGTGTACTGGTGGCTGAGTTTTGCCTTTGTCAAATACCTCACGTGGCACTTGACTCTTCGACAGGATTGCCAAAAGCATGTTGAAACGTTTTCAGGAAGTTGTCATACTAGTGTCTCAACCAAGGCCTCTTGCTTGGCTCATCCATGAATATGGCTTTTACCCACTTCTTGGGCAGGGTACAGTGGCTACCCACAGATACCTGTGAGCGAAAGTCAGCTGCCCCAATTTCTTCAGTCCACACACTTAAACAATAGTTATAGAGGGGAGCAAATGATGAGGTGGGAAGAAGTGAGAATGTCTTTCAGTGGAAATACTGGGGGTGCCAAAAAATGGACACATTTTAAGAGATGTTATCTAGGTATGCATTACTTTTTTTTTATTTGTTTGTTTGTTTATTTATTTATTTCCAGAATAAAGAATGATGTGAAAAGCAGATACTATATATATATATATGTATATATGTAACATATATACATATATGTAACTTTTTTTTTTTTTACTTTCCAATTTTTATTCTCTCCTCCCTCCCCCTTGATTTTTTTATTTTTTATTATTAGTTTCAGGTGCACAAGACAAGGTAACATACTTCAACGTTCATCATTTATATCCCTCACACTGTGAACCCCCCTCCCCCATCCCCCCTTCCACTATCCCTCCGACATCGCACCGAGCCATCACATTATGTATATAAAATTATAGTTGGCATTCATTATTGTCCAGCTTCAGGTGTACAGTACATTGATCAAGCATCTACATCTTCCCTGAGGTGGTCTCCCAGATGGGACCTGTGTCCATCAGATACCCTACAAAATCTTTACAACATTATTGATTACGTTCCCGAAATTATTTTTCAAAAACCCTGAGGCCATTTTGTGGTTACCGACTGTTTTCTAATCCCCTCACCTTTCCTCTTATCCCTACCCTCCCGCCCATCTAACAACCCTCAGTTTTTCCTCTTTGTCCCCAGAACTGTTTCTGATTAGTTCATTCACTTATTCTTTTCTTTAGATTCCGCATATAAGTGAGATCATATGGTACTTGTCTTTCTCTTTCTGGCTTATTTCGCTTAACATAATGTTCTCTAGATCCATCCATGTTGTTGCAAATAGTAAGATTTCTTTTTTCTTTATGGCTGCGTAATACTCCATTGTATAAATGTACCACAGTTTCTTAATCCAGTCATCTACCAATGGGCATTTCGGTTGTTTCCATGTCTTGGCTATTGTGTAAAGTGCTGCAATAAACATAGGAGTGCATTAGGTATGCATTACTTTTTGAAGATGAATTGAATTATGGTAACAATGTGTAGTATGACGTTTGCTCAAAAGACAGCATTAACCAAATGAATACTAGTGTCATTCATTGTATTGTAATTTTAATACAGTTTATTCCTTTCTTAAAATGTGTATACTTTTTTTTGGCACCCTCTGTATACAGATGGCATCAAAATTACATGGTTGGATTACTCAGGAATCAGGATAGGGTAATTTGGCCTGGCTCCTATCAATGACAAATTGGTAGAAGTGGCTTTATCACGTAATTCAAGGGATGGAGATTTGAGTCCATATGAAAACTGAAAGAGGGCAATGATAAAGAGATTAAATCTTGCAGTGTAAGTTATGTGTAATTTTAAAATATATGTACTTGGAAATAACCAAAGAAGAGCAAAAAGCTAGACTATATCTGGGAAGTGGAGAATCACTCCAAACCCCTTACTCGCCCTACCCCATCTAATCTCAGGCTCTGTGCTTGTCCCTTCCCTCTACTCAGCAGCAGATGTAGGCAGGGATGAGAATAGCTGTGATTTACAACTCAAGGAGGGACCTGGGAAAATTTCTAAGACATCAAAGAAGGTTTGGGATCTGCTAACATCTGTTGGAGAGGGGAAATATAGTGCTACCAAGAAATGAGGAAGGCAGAATTTTGGGAGAAGAAAAGGAATTGAAAGGACAAATGGCACTGAGAAGGAATAAGTGGGGCTCATGGGAAGAAAATGTGTTTACCTGGTGAATTTCTATTAAGGGAAATCTGGGCAGTGAGACATGGCTTTCTAAAGTAAGAACAGCTTCACCACCCTCTCCCTAATGCCTCCAAACTGTGTACATGTGGGTTTTAATGCTGGAGATGTTGAGTTGCCTGAGTTCTGTGTGATGGTGTCACATGGGGTGTCGGGCAGGGTCTCAGCTCCTGCTCCCCACATAAGAATGCAGGACATGGTGAGGCCAACAAGGAACACCCACGGAGCCATAGGTAGGGGAGTCACACCACTATAGTCTCACTGGAGGCTGGGTTGGAGACACAGGAGGCAGGAGCCACACGATCCGCTGCCTGCTGTCCACTTCTCTGCCAACCAACCTCATTCACTAGCTGCAATCCGCGCTTGCTAGCTCAGCCACCATCTTCTTGCTAGCCCCCCTATTTTCTGCTAGCATAGCCACGGCAGTTATATTAGTGGCCAATGGCTCACTGGCTACAGCTGACGGCCAACTAGCCACCCGGATGGCCATCCAATCACAGTTGATGGCCATTTACTACCTGAGCCGGCACCTTTCCACGTGAGGCCGAGAGCCTGGAAACTGCACTCCTGGCTCTGTCCCCACAGATGGGTATGAATGCACTACACATCCCCTTACCAAATCTTCCATTCCTGGAGCACTTAGGACACAGTCTGTGGGTTACACAGGTGTGCACAGTTCATCAAGGGGGCTTTGTGGAAAACCAAACTCCCTGAATGTTATGGCTTCTTACTTGGTTACAGGGATTGTTTAGACCACACCTAAGCTTTGAAAATGTGAATTCCATTCAGGTCTGTTCTGAAATCTTAGTTTGGGAAAAGTTATAAATAGGTTCTCATGAACACTTATGAGAAAGAAACACACAAGTGAAAACATACTTACTGGCTAAAGCTCTGCAGACAAATGTGAATAAAAACTTCTTGGTTGGCACAAAATAACAAGGATCTTTTGAAATAAGCCTCATGCCCGGCTGGCAAAACATGAATGCTGACTGTGTAATAAAAGGGCCTATTATCTTCACTTGGCAATACACACAAAAAGTACACTTACTGGACAATAAAATTCTGACCTTAATACTCTGTTTTCCCCTCATTTACAATATTTGGTTTAATTAAGAAGTGAAATTATGAATGTTTTCTTGGCAATTTGTCAATAAACATGGACATCTGTATTGAATTTAAAGTTCCATCCAGTTCATTAATGTATGGGTAAGTTTCCTGGAAGGTAAAGGAGGGTCAGTGTTGGGATTCAGCCTTTTTTTTTTTAAACATGGTAACGTGCTGGGCTGTGCTGAAGGGAGCAGAGGGGTTACTTGGCCAAAACTCTTCATCAACTGGGCAGGAACACTTGAGAAGCCCATGCATGAGGAGGAAATTGTTGATAGCACAAGAAATCATTTCCAAGAGGTGGTTCATCAGCAGTCTTCTTACAGCTGCAAATATGGTAAGAACACAGCCTCCATTTAAAATATAGTGGAGGCATTGCAAGTGAAGGGAGGGAGAAAGGCCTAGTCAACAAATGGCATTTACTCATTTGCTTTAAATCCTTCACTAAAATTAAGTTCATTAGAATTAGAAGTTAAGACTAAAATGGGAACCACAGGAAGACTTGAAGAAAATAGAAGTGAATGTCAATCAAACCTTTGGTGTGTGTGTGTGAGGAGGTCTTTAAAGTTTAGAAGAAATTACATAGAAAAAAGATGTGATTGTATGGTATTTTGAAATCCAGCATCTGCAAATTACAAAAAAGTCCAAGAAAAGAAGAAAAAGATTGGGAAATAATATTATAGGTCAATGAGAAACAAATCAGGTTTCTTGGCAACAGGCTCAAATGAAGCTTTGTGCACAAGAAACATTTTGGCTCTAAGTCAATGGATGACTGGATCAAGGAAATATTAAATATATATATATACATATATATGTATATATATATAATAGAATATTGTTCAGCATTAAAAGAAGGAAATCCTGTCACTTGCAACAACATGGATGAAATTGGAGGACATAATCAAGTGAAGTCAGACGGAGAAAGACAAACACTATATGGTATCACTTGTATGTGGAATCTGAAAAAAAAAAAAGAAAGAAAGAAAAGAAGTGTCAAACTCACAGAAACAGAGAGTAGAAAAGTGGTTGCCACAGTCTGGGGGGTGGGGGAAATAGAAGAGGTTGGTAAAAACGTACAAACTTTCAGATATAAGATGAATAAGGTCTGAGGATATAATGTATATCATGGTGACTATAGTTGATAATACTGCATTTGTATAATTGATATTTGCTAAGAAAGTAGAACTTAATGTTCTTACCAAAAAAAAAAAAGGTAAATACCGAAGGTGCCAAAATAATGTATACAAGTGGACACTTGGGTCAACGTTGCTCAAGTAGTAGTTCGCCATAATCAGACATGTCTAGACGCTGATGGTAACCACTTTGAGAACCTCTTGTAATTGCAGAAGTCAAACGCGACTTGTATCCATCTTTTGTTATTGGTATGTATTGAGTATTACAAATTTTAATAGTTTTTTCCTTTCTTAAAATGTGTATACATTTTTTTGGCACACTCTGTAGGTGAGGTTATGGCTATGTTAATTAACTTGATAAGGAAATCCTTTCATAATGTATACATTTATCAAATCATCATGTATCTTACAATTTTATGTGCCAATTATACCTCAATAAAGCTGAGGGAAAAAGGTTTATTAGGGAAGGTTCTAGAAACAGTACCTATGGAGGAGTGAGGGCGGCAGGACTGGACAGAGCGGGGAGATGAGCAGGGATGCAGCAGCAGCTGAGGCCTCAGATGGCCCTTCAGAATTGTCTCAAATTAAGGCAAGGGAGCCGGTCTCCGCTGATTAATCTTTGGGTGCCCCCATAGAGGGAGCTTAACCTCAGGTGAAGAGCTCTCTTCCTGGAAAATCAGAGGGGGAAGCAGTTGCAAATTGTCAGCAGCTAGACAGCCTTCCTTGCAGTGGGGGAATGAGAGCTCCCATCTTCCTGGGGTTCTAGGTAGCGCACCATAGCATTCACTATAAAGAGCTAAACACTAAAGGAAAAAAAAAGAGCTAAACACTCAAGGACTCACAAAATTAGTGGAAAAAAGATCCCAATGAATAAATTAATAAAGGATGTGAATAGACAATCCATAATTCACAGATGAGAAAATATCCAACATCAAAGAAGTACAAGTCAAACAAAAATATAAAATAATTTTTTTTGCTATTTGAAATATACAAACTATAACAGGCAGTTTTAGAGGAACTATGGTGCTATCTGTACACATTATTAGTGGGGAGTATAAATTATTATGACCTTTTTGGACAACAACAGGGAATTCTGTACCAAACCCTGAAAAATACTCCTACTTCTTTGACCCAGTAATTTCCACTTCAGAAAAATTACTCTAAAGAGATAACCACTATTTGAAAAGATTGTATGAATGAAGTTATTTGTTATAGAATTATTTAAATTGTGAAAAAGATCGTGTAACTTAAATGTCCAATAATATAGAATTTAATTAAGTAAAATTATGAAGCTATGTAGCTATAGAAAAAATTTTTCAATGTACTATTTAAAAAGATAATAAAATTCTATATAGACATGGTTACAACTATAATAATGGATTCCAAGAAGAGAAACTAGAAAGAAGTAGGAATGTGATAAAATAATTCTAAAATTCATGGAAAGAATAAATAGATGTAAACAGTAATGACAATTTAAAAAATGCCAGAAATGCTTTAAAACATATTATAAAATGTTCTGGTGATCTATTGCTGTATAGTAAATCATCCCAAATTTAACAGCTTAAATAACAATAATCATTTTATTATCATCTCTTGTGAATCTGGAAGTTGACTGGGCTTAGGGTAAGTGGTTCTTACTTGGGTTTCTGCACGGCTTTGCAGTCAGATGATGGCTGGGCTGCAGTATCTGAAGAATTGCTCACTGCCAGGTCTGGTAGGTACTTGGGCTGGGAAGACTGAAATTACTGAGGCTGGAACTGTGGAGCTGTTGGGCATTTCTCTCTGTTTCCATTTGGTCTCTCCAACATGGTGGTTTCGGGATAGCTGCGCTTCTTATGTATGGCTCAGGACTCCCAAGACCATTGTCTCTATAGAGTTTAAGAAGCTTCATGGCCTTCTCTAACCTATTCTCAAAAGTCACTAAGGGTCACTTCCATTGCATAGTATTCTTTGAGGCATTCACAAGAGTCTGCCCAGTTTTAAGTGGAAGGAACATAGCTCTTAAAGGAAGAATGCTAAGGTTCTAGAAGACCATGTGGGGTGGGAAATATTACTGTAATCATTTTTTGCAAAATATAATCTGCCACATAAAAGTACAATAATTAAAAAGGATTGTAGTGATGTTAAAACAAAACATCCTATCAATAGCACAAAATAGGAAGCTAAACAACTGAATTTATTATAAACTTTATTTTAATTTATTATTTATTTTAATATATGATTAAAGAATCATCTCAAATCAATAGGAAAGGAAAGTTATTTAATTAATTATGTTGTGACAATTGATGAATTAAACAATTAAGTGTAAAAAAATAAATAAACAGAAAAATCTGAAAATAATATCAAAACACTGAGAGTGTGGGGCACTTCAGAAGCTTAAAGTGGTAGGAGAAATCCTAAAGGAAAAGATTTTCAAACAGCTACATAATTATGAAAAGCTTCTAAGTTTCAAAAAAATCAAATTTTCCAAATAAAAAAGGAAATAAATTATAAATTTAGAGATATACTCTAAATAAATATGAAAGAGAAAAACCTTAATATCCTCTCATATATAATGAGTTCATTCAAATGAATGGACTAATGAGAAAGGACAAGATGACACAATTCACTATAGAGGTAATACAAAAAAAGTTATTGTTTAAAAAAGCTTGATAAAATACATAACACATATGCTACATAACATGAAATTTACCATTTTAACCATTTTTAAGTGTATAGTTCAATAGCATTAAATACATTCGCATTGTTGTGTAACCATCACCACCACCCATCTCCAGAACTTCCTCATCTTCCCAAATTGAAACTCTGTACCCATTAACAATAATTCCCCATTTCAGCCCTGACAACCACTATTCTAATTCCTGCCTATGAATTTGACTACTGTAGGTATGTCATTAAGTGGAATCATTCAGCGTTTCTTTCTTTGTGACTGGCTTATTTCACTTAGCATAATGTCTTCAAGGTTCATCCATATTGTTAGCATGGGTTGGAATGTCATTCATTTATAAGACTGACCAATATTCCATTGTATCAATATATCACATTTTGTTTATCCATTCATCTATTAATGGAGAAACCCTTTTGTAAGATTATAAAACTAATACATATTTATTTTTAGAAGTTCAAACAGTTGAAAAAAGCATAAAAGTCTTCTGTTCCACTTTATACTTTATATTCACTACCGTAACTCCTCTTAGCACTCAATTCTGCATCCTTCCAGAAAGTTCGTTTGTTTGTAGAAGCATACACAGATGCTTATCTCATCTGTTTTTCTTTGGTCTATCCTCTAAGATGTTGAATCCTGAAGTCCTTTGATATAAAACTGGCTTATAAAACTGGCTTTGATATAAAACTGGAATATAGTACAACCTGGTTATAGTACAATGTTAGGCTTTGACACTGTGTTTGCAATGTATTTTTTAAATGTTTGTGCTGTATTTGTCCTGATCAATATAGACTTCTGAATGCCAGCCTACTTTTTAAAAAAATAGTATCAGAACATTTAATTAACACAATGATTATGAATATTCTTTCTTAGATTTAAATCACTATATATGTGTACATTTTTATTATTGCTGTTATAAATATGAAAGCTTTATTTGAAAAAATACATCAATGATCATAATTTAAACATTGTTTCATATGTATTACTTCCACAATATGTTTGTTAATGTTTTTTGGTTCTCTGAATAAAACATCTTATATACGAGGTCTTACAATTACATTTGCTAACTTGCCACCGTGCGCTTACATTGGCAGCACTGTACAAACAGCTTAATAAGGTTTCATGAACTCGGTATATCAGTGTCTCACAGCTGTGTTCGGGTCGACATGTGGCAGTCTCTTGCTGAGTGGCATTCATTATTATTGTTACGTGTTTTTGTATGCCGTTGTGAGAATGTCTGAGCTTGAATTAGAGCAATGAACAAACGTTAAATTTCGTGTTAAACTTGGAAAGAGTGGAAGTGAAATCACGGACAAGCTAGTCCAAGTTTATAGGAGTAATGCCATGAGGAAAACGGCAGTACACACATGGATTAAATATTTTTCTGAGGGTAGAGAATGCGTCACTGATGAAGAGAGGTCAGGGCAGCCAGTAACGAGCAGAACTGATGAAAACATTGCTGTTGAAAAATTCATCGAATTGTGCATCAAAATCGTTGGCTGACTGTGAGAAGCATAGCAGACCAAGTAAACTTCGATAGAGAAACAGTTAGGAAAGTCTTAACTAAAAATCTTGGCATGAGAAAGGTGTGCGCAAAAATGGTCCCTAAAGAGCTCACTGATGAACAAAAGCAAAGGAGAGTTGAAGTTTACCAAGACCTTTTGGAGAGGCAAGTTGAGGTTTTGGGTCATGTTATCACTGGTGATGAAACATGGGTGTACCAATATGACCCTGAAACAAAACGTCGAAGTGCACAATGGAAGTCAGTCAATTCTCCACAATCCCAAAAGTTCCATCAGTCCAAATCAAGAGTCAAAGTGACATTGCTAAACTTTTTTGATATGAGAGGGATTATTCATTATGAATTTGTACAAATGGACAAATAGTTAACCAAGTTTACTATTTGGAAGTGCTGGAAAGGGTGCATGAAAAAGACGAAAACAACCTGAACTTTTCCCCAACAACTCATAGCTCTTGCATCACGACAATGCACCAGCTCACATGGCACTCCCTCACATGGTCTGTGAGGGAGTTTTTAGCCAGTAAACAAATAACTGTATTGGAACACCCTCCCTACTCACCTGATCTAGCCCCCGGTGACTACCTTCTTTACCCAAAGATAAAGGAAATATTGAAAGGAAGACATTTTGATGACACGTAGGACATCAAGGGTAATACAACAACAGCTCTGATGGCCATTCCATAAAGAGTTCCGAAATTGCTTTGCAGGCTGGACAAGGTGTTGGAGTCCGTACATAGCTTCCCAAGGGGAGTACTTTGAAGGTGACCGTAGTGATATTCAGCAATGAGGTACGTAGCACTTTTTCTAGGATGAGTTCGCGAACTTAATTGTCCGACCTTGTTTTTCCAAATCAGGTTGCATTCTGAGGTACTGGGGATTAGGACTTTAATATCTTTTTGAGGGGATACAGTTCAACCTATGACACCATCTGTATTTCATTGTTTATTGCCAAACTGAACTACCGTTTTCCCTTTTTAAAAGTGATCACAATTTGTCCTCCTTTTAAATTTTATTTTTCTTCTACTTGATATTGGATGTGATATTGTTGCCTGAATGTACAAGTGTCTCCAAGGTGCAGAACACTAAAATAGGATCTCAGCAGAACTAAAGAAGCATGAGCCTGGCCTGTGCTGCTGACACTGGGGAAGGTGGCTCCATGAAATGACTTTTGCAGGCAGCTGCTGAGTTTAACTTGGGGTCATGTCTTCTTGGGTAAGAGGAGTGGAGGTTAGTTCAGCTGTGTTAGACAGAAGTATCTCTAAAAGGATGGAGGGAAAGAGTGTGTATATAAGATATAGAAGGCTCTTTCTCATGGTCTCTTCCAGTGGCAAAGTCTGAACGAAGTGATTTTGTATAAACTGGGCCAATCAGTTTCTGTTTCTTATGTAATGTTAAGTTTGGAATGGAGAGACCTAATGTGCAGTGAAGACTTAACCCAAAGAGAGCTCTGATCTTTGCATTTTGCTACTGGGAGGTGATCTCTAGGCCCCCAGAATGGTCTGCATGATGGGAGTGTCTTTGTTTTCCTGAAAGCTTTGGCCACAGACAGCCTAACAATATGATTTATGATGGGGGCCTTGGGTTTTATGGTATCAGTTCTGCCTTTGGAAGGGATGGAAATGAAAGATATGAGCCTGACCTCCAGGAGGGGCTAGAGACTAACGGCTAGCCATGTGGAAAGTATGTGATCAGCTCCAACAAAGATGCTGGACACAAAGGCTTTGGTCAGCTTCCCCTGGTTAACAGTACTCCATGCATATTGTCGCATCATGGCTGCAAGGAGTTAATGCCATCCATAAAAAACTTGAAGAGGATGACCAGACAGAAGTTCCGTGTTTGGACTCTACTGGATTCTGCTCCAATGTGTTGCTGCTGTGGCTGATTTTAATGTGTTTCTTTTCTCTGTACCATAACCATCAGTATTATAAAAACTGAGGGTGGTTTTTGGGACCCCCATCAAACTTGCAATTGGCGTCAGAAGTAAGAGCGATCTCTTGTGGTGACTGTTCCCTCTAACTACTCAGCTAAACTCTTGAACCCAGTTTCTGGGAATCAATGTTGCTGTGTCACATAAGGAGAAAGTCCACAAAAGCCCTCTGCTGAGGTGCTCAGAGCTTTCTTCATTCCTTCTCTTTTTGGGTTAGTTCTTCCTTTGATTCTGCAATAACCAGTATCTCTAATAAAGTACATGTTTTTTTCTTAGGCTTTCCCTAATTGAGTTATTTTATTTGCAATCAAAAGAATTTTCTTAACTACCACAGAAGAAGCAGTGGGTACTATGAAACCAAATGGTGGGGGATTTGACCAGCAGACTTCCCCAAGCAATCCCTTTAAAGGATAAATAAGGGTCAACTTAGGTGAAGAGGGAACAGGAAACAGGAAACAGGAAGTGAAATAGCCCTAAGTTTGATACAGGCACCAATTCATTATTTCTAAAATTGAGACATAAGGGAAAAGGTCAAGCATTTATCACAACTCATTTAACACATAGTAAACTAATAGTTCATGGGAATTGGAGTTCTTTGTAGAAGGATCAAAGCTAATGATTGAGATGTAAGGGTGGAGATAGAATTAGACAGTCACCATGTGCCTCCTCTAATGAAATAATAGAGACAGGGAATGAAGAATGGCCTTAAAGCCAGTAGTTGGACAGTAGTGGGGAATGTTCTACTGGATGGTCAGGTTGCCCAAACTTGAAGCACTGATTGACCAATCTTGATGTGTCTAAGAGTCAGGTAACCAGACCTGAGGGTGCTTCCTCATGAGATACAATATGAAATGTACAGTCCCACCTTTGAAGTATTTTTGATCCCATCCTTATCAGCCTGAATGACAACAAACTTCTGGATATAACCATCAGTTTACAGGAAATTTGGGGCATATTTAATGACCAATAAGGATTTAATCAATCAAAATCAGATTGTGAGAAATTCTACAGGAAAATTGTCTCAACATCTTCAACAAATAAATGGTAGTATTAAAAAGGAGAGGAGAAGTAAATTATTAAAGACTAAGGGGGGGCTGGCCCGGTGGCTCAGGCGGTTAGAGCTCCATGCTCCTAACTCCAAAGGCTGCCGGTTCGATTCCCACATAGACCAGTGGGCTCTCAACCACAAGGTTGCCGGTTCAACTCCTGGACTCCCTCAAGGGATGGTGGGCTCCACCCCCTGCAACTAAGATTGAGCATGGCACCTTGAGCTGAGCTGCCACTGAGCTCCCAGATGGCTCCGTTGGTTGGAGCGCGGGCTCTCTACCACAAGGTTGCCGGTTTGATTCCTGGACTCCCACAAGGGATGGTGGGCTGCGCCCCCGGCAACTAGCAACAGCAACTGGACCTGGAGCTGAGCTGCGCTCTCCACAACTAAGACTGAAAGGACAACAACTTGACTTGGGAAAAAGTCCTGGAAGTACACACTGTTCCCCAATAAAGTCTTGTTCCCCTTCCCCAATAAAAAAAAGGAAAAAAAAAAAGACTAAGGGAGACTTGGAACTTATCAAATGCATCTCCAATAGATTTCTGACTAGCACATGTGTGCATACATCATACATATGAATACATGTATATGTTTTTATGCATAAATGCATGTACATATGAGTGTATACAATTGTATATATATCCTACTATGAATATGAAATAATTTCAAAATAATAACACTAACATTATTACTATCAATATAAATTTAGTTTAAGATTTCTTTGGGATTATTTTTGTCCCCCACATTATGTATTAGATAAAAAAAATCTTTCCTTCATGAATTGAAATTCCACTTGTCTCATACTAAATTTTCACACTTCTTTGATTCTAGTCTGGACTTCACAATGTTCCAGTCCTTTGATCTCTCTGTTCATGGGTCAGTACCACACAATTTTAATATTTGATAGGCCACTCATATATATACATTTTTTTCTTTACTTTTTGTCTTTTACTGGTTATTATTGTTTGTTTATCTTTCCTATGAAATTTAGAATCAGGTAGTTTCCTTTTAAATAATCCTGTTAATATTTTTATTGGTTGTATTAATTTTGATCATTTATGAAGTTTAGGTACTTTTATCTCATGGAAACCATGGGCTTGCTGCAGCATTTTTTGCCTAAGAAATTTTTAGAGGTAGCAATCTGGCTGAAATCATAGTAGTATTTAATAGTAAACCCACAGGTTTTAATTAAATTACCTGCCTGCACATCATTTAAGACAGTATAGCATTATTCAATTTATACAAGTAAGGTAAAGCTCCATTTTCCATTCAAAAAAAATCACTTTGTGGGTTAACCACTGGTAAAATGCTATGAAGATTCTGGGGTACCTGAAGCCCTCCTTGTGTGCCTCTTTGCTTCCACCACTGAACAGCATTTTTGTGATTTTTCTTAAAAGAATTAAAAGCATCAAACTCATTTTTAACCAAAGTTTTAAATAATAAGCTCTGGTCCATTATTTGATTTCCTATACTGCCCCATTCCTCCAACATCAGGTCAGCGAGAGAATTTCAATATCAAGGTGATAGGATTTTTACCTTAGGGTAGTTACTAGTGACTTTTCAATATTCATTTGACAGATAGCATTTGAAATCCCCGGATTGGATCAAAATCAGGGGGATTGTTTGGCCCCAGTGAGTTAGTTTTCCCTCTTTAAAAATAATAGGTAAGGCCAAGATCTATCGAAAATATGTGGGAAAAATGAATTCCAGCTGAAAAAGGGAATGTTCAATGCTAGAAAGGGATATAGGTCCTCTCCTGAAATGGTACAAAGTGGAAGACTTGAAATAGCTTCTGAAATGCTATTTAAACCAGTTATTCAGCATGCCTCACTCTGATGATGTTTGAATATTCTCTTTTTCCACATAAATGAAAGTCCACAAGAGTTTGTAACTGATTTATGGCATGAACGAATAGTGCCTGTGCCTCCATGTTTATTATCAGATGGATAATCAATATTGGTTGCTTGTATTTGGGGTGGGAGGGAGCAGGAGTGGGCAGTATATTTGGCATATACGACACTAAATAGGAAAATCTCAACTTTGTCTCCTCACAATTCTACTCACAGCCTACTTCTACACTCTCAATACTACTTCACTTCTGACACTGCTGGTCACCAAATGGATGTTTTTCCCACACCAGGTAATTCGCTGACACCAACTGTTTGCCCTACAATTTAACTCACTTTTGACACTACCTATATGGAGATCAGATTACATAGGTGTAGGCCCACAAGATTCCTTCCACTTCAGATTCCAATCACAGGTTGTTACCTGTGCTTCTCACTCATCAGTTTTGCTCACAAAATTCAGGGAAACATTTTACTTACTATTGGCAATTTATTGGAATATTTCAAAGGATACAGATGAATATTCACATGGAATCATAAAGCAATGAATGGGGAAGGGGCACAGAGCTTCCATGCACTCTCCAGGCACACCACCCTCCCAGCACTTCCATGTGTCTTTGCACTTCCATGTGTTATTCAATCCAGAAGCTCTGAGGAACCCTGTCTTTTTGGGTTTTTATGGAAGCTTCATTACATAGGTTTGATTGATTGAATCATTGGTCATTGGTGACCTTCCATCCCCATCTTCTTTCCCAGGAAGTCAGGGGGTAGAGGGGCTGAAAGTTCCAACCCTCTAATCACATGGTTGGTTCCTCTGGCAACCAGCCCCATTCCCTCCTTAGTTATCTAGGGGCTTTCCATCACCTCACTAACAAACTCAAGTGTATTTGAAAGGGGCTTGTTATTAAAATAGAAGACTCTCCTTTCACCTTTATGGCTCTTATCACTTAGGAAATTAGAAAAGTTTTAGAGACTCTGTGCCAGGAAGAAGGATAAAGATCAAATATATATATTTCTTATTATAAACTACAACATGACAACCTCAATTTGTTTATCCAGTCACCTCTTGATGAACTTTGGGTTGTTTCTAGTTATAAAATGAACTTTTTTCATCCCTGGTAACATTCTTTGCACTGAAATCTACCTTATCTGATATTAACATAGCTACTCCATCTTTCTTTTGACTAGCATGGCATATCTTTTTTCATTGTTTTACTTTTAACTCTCTATTTTTATATTTAAAGTGTGTTTGCTATAGGCATGCTATAGTTTTTTTATGCAATCTGAAAATCTCTGTATTTGAATTAGAGTATTTAGACTATTTATATTTAATGTGATTATTGAGATGATTGATTACTAATTTGCTATTAGTTTTCTATTTGACTCATGTAGGGACAATAAAGTTCGTCACGTTTCCTCCTTGGCCATCTGGTGGCCCTGACCCGGCGACCTGCTGCGCACATGAGATAAAATATTGTGCAAGCTCCATCCATCTTAAAGATGTTGTTGTTTGTATACACTTATGTAAGCACCTTGGCTGTGTGTCACTTTTGTCTCTGGATGGTATAAAATGGTCCAGTCATTTGATGAAGCTGGCTATGTGGGCCATGCCCAAAGTTTGTGAGGGCGGCTGAAAAATGGGGCTGTGGGAGCCGTGCCCAAGGACTGCTGCTGTGGGCTGCTGAGACAAAGGCTGCTGCTGGCTGAGGGCTGTAACCCGAAATGTCTAGCTGTGCCCAGCAATGAGACAGAAACCCTGGCTGTGCCTAGGAAGCCTGTGAATAAAACATGTCTGCACTGCCTTTGGTTCCATGCATCTTCTTCCAGCTCTTAGAGTCATAGACACCTTACCCCGGGGATACCCCCCACTCAGATATCGACATGACACCTCATTGCCCTTTGCTCCTTTTTCCCACTCTTCTGTCTTCTTTCGGAATGATTGAGTATTTCCATGATTCCATTTTATTCCTTTTGTTGGATTATTACATACAATTCTGTCATTTAGGTAACTTTGTTTTAGAGTTTATAGTATTCATCTTTAACTTATCACAATCTGCTTCAAGTGATATTATACCACTGCATGTATAGTACTGTAATAGTATATTTCTATTTCTCCCCTCTCAACCTTTGTGCCATTGTTGTGATATATTTTGCTTTTATACATGTTATATCCTGCATTGTTCTTTTTCTTAATTAAAGTTTATTGAGGTGACAATTGTTAGTAAAGTTACATAGATTTCAGGTGTACAATTCTGTAATACATCATCTATATATCACATGTGTGTTCACCACCCAGAGTCAGTTCTCTTTCCATCACCAAATATTTGATCTCCTTTATGCTCATCTACTACCTCCCTCCCCTCTTACCCTCTGGTAACCACTAAACTATTGCCTGTGTCTATGAGTTTTTGTTTGTTCATTTGTTTGTCTTGTTCTTTTGCTGTTTTCGATTTTATATACCACATTATCAGTGAAATCATATGGTTCTCGACTTTTCCTGTCTGACTTATTTTGCTCAACATAATAATCTCAAGATCCATCCATGTTGGCACAAATGGTGCTATTGCATCTTTTGTTATGGCAGAATAGTATTCCATTGTGTATATATACTACAACTTCTTTTTTTTTTTTAATATTTTTTTGGGGAAGGGGAACAGGACTTTATTGGGGAACAGTGTGTACTTCTTGGCCTTTTTTCCAAGTCAAGTTGTTGTCCTTTCAGTCTTAGTTGTGGAGGGCATAGCTCAGCTCCAGGTCCAGTTGCCATTTTCTAGTTGCAGGGGGAACAGCCTACATCCCTTGTGGGAGTTGAACTGGCAACCTTGTGGTTGAGAGGACGCATTCCAACCAACTGAGCCATCCGGGAGCTCAGCGGCGGCTCATCTCAAGGTGTCATGTTCAATCTTAGTTGCAGGGAGCACTGCCCACCATCTCTTGCGGGAGTCGAGGAATCGAACTGACAACCTTGTGGTTGAGAAGATGCGCTCTAACCAACTGAGCCACCTGGGAGCTCAGCGGCAGCTCAGCTCAAGGTGCCATGTTCAATCTTAGTTGCAGGGGGCGCTGCCCACCATCCCTTGTGGGACTCGAGGAATCAAACTGGCAACCTTGTGACTGAGAGCCCACTGGCCCATGTAGGAATCGAACCAGCAGCCTTCGGAGTTAGGAGCATGGAGCTCTAACTGCCTGAGCCACTGGGCCGGGCCACAACTTCTTTATCCAATCATCCATCGAAGGACATTTTGGTTGTTTCCATGACTTGGCCACCGTAAATAAAGCTGCAATGAACATTGGACACATCTTTATGGATAAATGTTTTCAGATTTTTTTGGTAGATACCAGGAGAGGGATTGCTGGGTCATATGGTAACTATTCTCAATTTTTTGAGGCACCTCCACACTGCCTTCCGTAGTGGCTACACCAATTTGCATTCCCACTAACAGTGTATGAGGGTTCATTTTTCTCCACAGCCTCTCCAATACTTGTTATTATTAATCTTGTTGATGATAGTCATTCTGACTGGGGTGAGATGATATCTCATTGTGGTTTTTATTTGCATTTCTCTCATGATTAGTGATGTTGAACATTTTTTCATATGTCTATTGGCCATTTACATGTCTTTTTTGGAGAAATATCTATTCATGTTCTCTGCTCATTTTTTAATTGGATTGTTTGTTTTGTTATTGTTGTTGAGTTGTATGAGTTTCTTATATATTTTGGATATTAGCCCTTAATTGGAGGTGTTTGCAAAAATTTTCTACCATTCAGTTGGTTGCCTCTTTATTTTGTCGATGGTTTCTTTTGCTGTGCAGAAGCTTTTTAGTTTGATATAGTCCAATTCATTTATTTTAGCTTTTACTTCCCTAGATTTTGAGGTCAAATTCATAAAATGCGATCAAAATGGCGGCGTGAGGTGAGCCTCTGTAAAGCTTCCCTGGAATTTACAACTAATCAAACAACAATAACTCCACAAAGGACTCCCTGCACAGAGACAGGCAAGACGAAGAAGCCCACTACTGAATTCACCTCCAGGTGGGCGAATTGCGCGAGCGGGGGAGGGGGGAAGGGAGAAGTTTGGGGACGGAGCTGCGTGGGCGCAAGATGCAGACCTCGCTCAGTGCTCCAAGCTCTCTGCATCCCGGAACTACCGCAGCTGCGGGAGAGGGAAGAACTCGGACTGCTAGGGCTCCGCTTACGGCCCACAGGGCTGAGGGGGCAGCAGATAACAGGGCTAAACCCAACGATCACGGCAGAGACCTCGGAGCAAAGACTGAGGGAAGAAGGCTGAAAACGGTGGTTTAAGCCCTCACTGCCGAGCAGAGAAAGGAAGCCTCAGGCACTGAGACTAGCCGCCCCCTGCCTACCCTCCCAGAGCTCGCCCCACCCCCAACTGCCCGGTGCTAGAAGCGATAAAATTGCAGTGTCAGATCAAAAGGACAGGATATTTGCTGTTCTGAGAACTGTGGACTACAGACACAGATTCGCAGCCCAACTAGTTCCGGCAAAGGGGTGGGAGCTGTGGAAGCAGGACTGGCTGTGGTGGTGGTCGCCGCCATTGCTCTGGGCCACCTCTCACAACTCACCCCGCCCCTGGCCCCACCTATCTGGGTGGATCCCTGCAGGAGTAAACAGAACTGCCGAAACATACGGGTTCTGGATCTGGTGCAGAAAGAGCTTTGGAACTTCAAAAGCTCTCCGCAACCCCATAGGGACGTGGCATCCTATGACCCAGGTGAGCTGTTAACAGAGCAGAGGCCCGTCTCCCAGGGAATCCCCCCATTCCCGGAATAATGCAGAAGCCGGAATAATGCAGAGAAAACATAGCACTACTGTGTCAGAGAGAAAAAAAAAAGCTGCAGTCGGAGAGAAAATAAAACATTCTACCAACAAGTATTGGAAAACAAAAGAAAGACCTCTTCCTATCAACCTGTTGCAGAAGCCACTCCTGTAGATGTCTAGGAAGAGAAATACTAAATCAGTAATTGCCATGAATAACCAAGGCAACAACACAGCTCCGAAAGAAAGTGAAAAGTCTCCAGAAAAGGAATTTAAAGATATGGAAATATGTGACTTAGATAGAGAATTCAAGATTGCAGTTCTGAAAAACCTCAAAGAGATGCAAGAAAACACAGAAAGGCAATTTAATGAACTCAGAAACACAATCAAAGAACAACATGAGCATTTTACGAAAGAGATTGAAATTTAAAAAAAGAACCAAATGGAATTTCTGGAGATTAAGAACTCAATAGAAGAAATTAAGAATGAAATAACCAACTTAGGTAGTAGAGTTGACCAGATGGAGGAAAGAATCAGTGACATCGAAGATAGAAACCTGGAAATTACACAGATGGAAGAAGAAAGAGACTTGAGACTTAAAAGAAATGAAAGAACTCTACAAGAACTTTCTGACTCCATCAGAAAGAGCAATATAAGAATAATGGGCATACCAGAAGGAGAAGAAAGAGAGAAGGGAACAGAGAATATACTCAAAGAAATTGTTAATGAGAACTTCCCAAATTTGTGGACAGAACTGGATCCTCGAATCCAAGAAGCAAATAGAACACCTAATTACCTCAATCCCAACAGGCCTTTTCCAAGGCACATTGTATTGAAGCTGTCTAAAATCAACGACAAAGAAAGAATCCTCAAGGCAGCCAGTGAAAAGAAGATGGTAACCTACAAAGGCAAGCCCATTAGATTATCATCAGATTTTTCAGCAGAAACTCTACAAGCCAGGAGGGAGTGCAACCAAATATTCAAACTATTGAAAGAGAGAAATCATGAGCCAAGAATAATATATCCAGCAAAGATATCCTTTAGATATGAAGGAGGAATAAAGACCTTTCCAGACATATAGAAGGTGAGGGAATTTTCTAATACACGACCTGCACTACAAGAAATACTAAAGGAGGCTATTCGACCACCATCAACAGGGACAATTTGTGGCAACCGAAACATAAAAAGGGGGAGTGTAAAGGCCTGAACCGGAATATGGGAATGGAGAAAGTAAGCGTGCTGAAGAAAATGGAATACTCTAAATATCAAACTTTCTTTTACATAATCTTAAGGGTAACCACCCCCAAAAAAATCCAGAACTAAAATATATACTGTAGTAAAAGAAGAAACAGAAGGAAACATCATAGAATACCACCACACAGAAATAATAGACAACAACAAAAAGGCAAAGAAACAATGGAGTCACAGCCTTACCAGAAAACTCAAGATAGAATGACAGGAAATCCTCACCTATCAATAATCACCCTAAATGTAAATGGACTGAACTCACCAATAAAAAGGCACAGAGTAGCAGATTGGATCAAAAAACTAGACCCAACCATTTGCTGACTCCAAGAGACACATCTCAGCTACAAGGACAAGCATAGACTCAAAGTGAAAGGATGGAAATTGACACTCCAAGCAAATGGTACCCAGAGAAAATCAGGTGTAGCCATAATGATATCAGATGAAACAGACTTCAGGGTGAAAAAGATAATAAGAGACAAAGATGGACATTTCATAATGGTAAAGGGGACTATACAACAAAAAGACATAATAGTCATCAATATTTATGGCCCCAATCAGGGAGCACCAAAATATACCAAGCAACTACTAACAGAACTAAAGGGAGAAGTTGACCAAAATACAATTATACTAGGGGCCTTAAATACATAATTGACAGTTATGGATAGATCATCCAAACAGAAAATAAATAACGAAAAGCAGCCCTAAATGACACATTAGATGAAATGGACATGATTGACATATATAGAGCACTTCATCCTAAAACATCAGACTACACATTCTTTTCGAGTGTACATGGAACATTCTCAAGGATAGACCATATATTGGGGCATAAAAGCAACCTCAGCAAATTTAAGAAGATTGAAATCATACCAAGCATATTCTCTGATCACAAGGCTTTGAAATTGTATATCAACTGCGAAAAGAAAGCAGAAAGAAACACAAATACATGGAGATTAAACCACATACTTTTAAAGAACGACTGGGTCAAAGAAGAAATTAGAGGAGAGATCAAAAGAAACATAGAAACAAATGACAATGAAAATACATCCTACCAAAATTTGTGGGATGCAGGGAAAGCCGTTTCAAGAAGGAAATTTATATCATTAAAGGCCTATCTCTAGAAACAAGAAAAATCCCAAATAAATAACCTCGTGTTACACCTCAAAGAACTAGAAAAAGAAGAAAAAGTGAAACCCAAGGTCAGCAGAAGAAGGGAAATAACAAAAATCAGGGCAGAGCTCAATGAAATAGAGAACAAAAAGGCAATAGAAAAAATTAATGTGACAAAGAGCTGGTTCTTTGAAAAAATTAATAAAATCGACAAACCCTTGGCTTGACTCACTAAGATAAAAAGAGAGAAGACACTAATTAGCAAAATCAGAAATGAGAAAGGGGAAGTTATCACGGACACCACAGAAATACAAAGGATCATCCAAGAATACTATGAAGGACTATATGCCACCAAATTCAATAACCTAGAAGAAATGTACAAGTTCTTAGAAACATATAGCCTTCCAAGGCTGAACCATGAAGAACTGGAAAATCCAAACAGACCAATCACCACTGAAGAAATTGAATCAGTCATCCAAAACCTTCCCAAAAGCAAAAGTCCGGGACCAGATAGCTTCACTAGTGAATTCTACCAAACCTTCAAACAGGATCTAATACCAATCCTGCTCAAACTCTTCCAAAAAATTGAAGAAGAGTCAGTACTCCCTAACTCATTTTATGAGGCCAACATTACCCTGATACCAAAACCTGGTAAGGACAACACAAAAAAAGAAAACTACAGACCTATATCTCTGGTGAATACTGATGCAAAAATCCTAAACAAAATTTTTGCAAATCGAATACAACAATGCATTAAAAAGATTATTCATTATGACCAAGTGGGGTTCATCCCTGGGTCACAAGGATGGTTCAACATCCACAAATCCATCATTGTGGTACATCACACAAACAAAATAAAGGACAAAAATCATATGATTATATCAATTGATGCAGAAAAAGCATTTGACAAGATACAACATCCATTTATGATTAAAACACTTAATAAAATCGGTATAGAAGGAAAATACCTTAGCATAATAAAGGCCATCTATGACAAGCCCTCAGCTAATCTCATAATTAATGGTGAAAAACTGAAGCCCATTGCTCTACGTTCAGGAACACGACAGAGCTGTCCCCTATCACCTCTGCTTTTCAACATAGTGTTGGAAGTCCTTGCCAGAGCAATCAGGCAAGAGAAAGAAATAAAAGGCATCCAAATTGGGAATGAAGAAGTTAAATTATCACTCTTTGCAGATGACATGATGCTATATATAGAAAACACTAGACTCCACCAAAAAGCTATTAGAAACAATCAATGAATACAGTAAAGTTGCTGGCTATAATATCAATGTACAAAAGTCCATTGCATTCCTATATACTAACAATGAAATCTCAGAAAAAGAAATACAAAAAACAATTATCTTTGCAATTGCAGCAAAAAGAATAAAATACCTAGGAATAAACTTAATCAAGGATGTGAAGGATCTATATGCTGAAAACTGTAAGACATTTTTGAAAGAAATTGAAGAAGACACAAAGAAATGGAAAGACATTCCGTGCTCATGGATTGGAAGAATCAACATAGTTAACATGGCTATATTACCCAAAGCGATATACAGATTTAATGCAATCCCCATCACAATCCCAATGGCATTTTTTAAAGAAACAGAAGAAAAAAATCATCAGATTTGTTTGGAACCACAAAAGACCCCGAATAGCCAAAGCCATCGTAAGTAAAAAGAACAATACTGGAGGTATCATACTCCCTGACTTTAGCTTGTACTACAGGGCTACAATAATCAAAACAGCATGATATTGGTAGAAAAACAGACACATAGACCAATGGAATAGAATTGAGAATGCAGAAATAAAATCACATAAATATGGACAGATAATTTTTGACAAAGAAGCTAAAAACATACAATGGAGGAAAGACAGCCTCTTCAATAAATGGTGCTGGGAGAATTGGATAGCCACGTGCAAAAGAATGAAACTGGACTGCTGTCTGTCACCACGTACCAAAATTAATTCAAAATGGATCAAAGACTTAAACATAAGACCTGACACAATAAACTGCATAGAAGAAAACATAAGTACTAAACTTATGGACCTTAGGTTCAAAGAGCATTTTATGAATTTGACTCCAAAGGCAAAGGAAGTAAAAGCTAAAATAAACGAATGGGACTATATGAAACTTAAAAGCTTCTGCACAGCAACAGAAACCACCGACAAAATAATGAGGCAACCAACTGAATGGGAGAAGATTTTTGGAAACAGTGCCTCCGATAAGGGACTAATATCCAAAATATACAAGGAACTCATGAAGCTCAACAACAAAAAAACAACCCAATTGAAAAATGGGCAGAGCACCTGAAGAGACATTTCTCCAAAGAGGACATACAAATGGCAAATAGACATATGAAAAAATGCTCAACATCACTAATCATCAGAGAAATGCAAATAAAAACCACAATGAGATATCACCTCACCCCAGTCAGAATGGCTATCATCAACAAGACAAATAGTAACAAGTGTTGGAGAGGCTGTGGAGAAAAAGGAACACTCATACACTGTTGGTGGGAATACAGACTGGTGTAGCCGTTATGGAAGGCAGTGTGGAGGTTCCTCAAAGAATTACGAATAGAATTACCATATGACCCAGCAATCCCTCCCTGGGTATCTACCCAAAAAATGTGAAAACGTTTATCCATAAAGACACGTGTGCTCCAATGTTCATTGCAGCTTTGTTTACGGTGGGCAAGACATGGAAACAACCAAAATGTCCTTCGATAGATGAATGGATAAAGAAGTTGTGGTATATATACACAATGGAATACTATTCGGCTGTAAGAAAAGATGATATAGGACCATTTGTGACAACATGGATGGATCTTGAGAGTATAATGCTAAGCGAAATAAGTCAGATAGAAAAAGCAGAGAACCCTGTGATTTCACTGATATGTGGTATATAAACCAAAAACAACAAAACAACAAGACAAACAAATGAGAAACAAAATCTCATAGACACAGACAATAGTTTAGTGGTTACCAGAGTGTAAGGGGTGTGGGGGGTGGGAGATGAGGGTAAGGGGGATCAAATATATTGTGATGGAAGGAGAACTGACTCTGGGTGGTGAACACACAATGGGATTTATAGATGATGTAATACAGAATTGTACACCTGAAAGCTATGTAATTTAACTAACAATTGTCACCCCAATAAATTAAGAAAAAAAAAATATATATTTTGAACACACACACACAAAAGAAAATCAATTAATCATAAATATGATAGTTTATTTCTTGACTCCGAATTCTAGTTCATTGATTTTTATGTCTATCCTGTGATAGTGTACACAATCTTAATCTGTAGCATTGTAGTAAGTTTTGAAATTGGGAAATGAGATCACTCCTAAATTTTTTTTTCAAGATTGGGGTCGTTTGATTTTCCATATGAAGTTTAGAATCACTATGTTAATTTCTGGAAAAAAGTCAGTTGGGATTTTGACAGAGATTGTTTTGAATCTATAAATCAAATTTAACAAATGAGACAGTGTCATCATACCTTCCTTTATTTTTTTAGCATGGTTTCCTTTAGTTCTTTAAACACCAGGAGTGCCAAAAAAATGTATACACATTTTAAGAGATGTTAAAACTTTAGTCAACGTTGCTGAAGCAGTTCTCCATAATCCCAAGTGTCTGGACTCTGGACTTTGAGCACCTCTTGTAATTGCAGAAGTCAAACGTGACTTGCATTCATCTTTTGTTATCGAAATATATCGATATTTCAATTTCAGATATTTCAGAGTATTACAATTTTAATATAGCTTTCCTTTCTTAAAATGTGTATACATTTTTTGGGCACCCTGTGTATATTTAGACTTTCAACAGGCAAGAGTTATCCCTTCTCAAGTATGGTCAGTTTTTGTCTGTTAAGTCTGACATCTGGGCCTTTTCATAGATAGTTCCTGTTGTCTGCTTTTTTTTTTCTTGTGTATGATTCATACTTCACTGTTGCTTTGCATGCACTGTAATTTTTTATTGAAAAAATGGAATTTTTAGACATTGCAACAACTCTGGATACTGAATCCTTACTTCACCTCTCCACTTCCAGGTTTATTGCTGTTTGCTTATTTATTTGTCAGTGGCTTGGTTGTACTGTTTTAGTGAAGTCTATTTCTCCCACAATATGAAGTTTCTGATGTCATTCTTCAGAGCGTGCACAGCAACCTCGGGATGACAGTGGTTTTAACAGAGTTCACTTGATTGTCTCTTTCCTCGATCTTTCTGTTAAGCTGTCTGCCTCTGTTGGAATCACAACTAGTGCTTAGGCCCTACTGATTGCCAGTTGATAGCTCTATTGTTTTAAGTACGATGTTGAAAAAACAGGTTAATTGCTCCACTGTCTGAGCAAATTAAATTTAGGCCCCCATCTCTCTCTACACAACTCAGGGAATCTATCAGGCTTTGTCTGTGTTTCCTGCTCTGCACCTCAGACTGGAAACTGTCTCAAGGCAACCAAATGGGGCAATCATAGGGCTCACTCACTTTGTTTCTCATCTTAGAGGGATTACTGACTTTTGCTGACTAAATCTAGTGTTTTGAAACCTTTTTTATCCTTTTGGTGGGGAGGCATTTCAGGGTGGGACATAAATCTGGTCCTTGTTATTCCATCTTGGCTAGACACAGAAGTCTAGAACCCCCTTTTTAATTTCTATATTTCTCTCTGAATCCAGTAAGTAAAAAAATATTAGATGTACATGCTAAGAAGAAAATTTAAAAGCATACATAGGAGAGATCTTTTATGTACAAATAAGAAAAACATATGGACACCTACATTATTTAAAGATATTAAAAATCAAATACAAATAGCTGCTCCAGATAAATTCTAACCTCTCCCAGTTTTGTTGCCCTTTGTGGAAAGATCTCCACAGCCGAAGGAAGGAAAGGGATTTTGTGATGACTTAGAACATTCAGGAGAAGGACATATGTAGCTGTCTCAAATTTCCTCTTCATTGGTGGTATGTTCTCTCTCACTTTCACTCTTCTTCCTTTGTTCCCTTCCTTCCTCTCTGCCTCTAAAATTGCAATATCTTGAACTGGTTTTTGAGCAAAAAGGAAGACTAAAATGTTTATGTTAGTGGCAACATTTTTGGTATCTTTAAGAGATACTCTTTAAGTAAAATAATGGTGTGAAAGAATAACATAATCAATATTTCAAAATGTACCTCTTTCAAAACCCAAACAAAAGTCTTTGACTGCTCAACTTTCAGAGTTCTGTTTTTACCAGACACTGGAAAACATTGAAACCATACCAATTCCTCAGAAATGTGTTCTTAACCACAACTCCATGTAGGCAGACAAACAGAATTTGTGTCAGTTCCTGGAAAAGAAAGGCTTAGGAGGCACATTTAACTATTTCACCTTCATAGTTCATTAGTTCTTGGTCCATTACTCTTCTTCAAAAGTAGTGAAGGCCAAGTGTCAGACATATCAGTTCTCTTCCCACCTCTATTCTGATTGTGTGGCTGGATTCTCAGTGGTCTGCTCTTGATTTCCTGGAGGCCATTTTTTGGCGACTGGACAGCACAGTCCTGGTGGCTTTAACTATCAGGAATGACTTCACTGTAGTTGTGGAGGGTGCAGCACGCTGGCCCATGTGGGAATCAAAGCAGCAGCCCTGTCGCCCAAAGCTCACACTCTAACCAACTGAGCCACAGGTCTGCCCCTTCACATGTAATTTTAAATTATCTACCATATTTCTCCAAAAATGAGACCTGGTCTTATATTAATTTTTGCTCCAAAAGATGCATTCGAGCTTATTTTCAGGGAATGTCTTATTTTTTCATGTACAACAATCTACATTTATTCATGTACAACAATCTACATTTATTCATTTACAAAAATCTACCTTTATCCAAATACAGTCATGTCATCTTCTTCTGGAACATCATCATAACTCTCCAAATCCTGACTTGTGGCTTGAATTTCTTGCAACTCCATTTCCTGTAGAACCATTGGTCCCAATCTCTCATATCCAGCAATAGAGCTCTCCTTAAATGAGCACTTCCTGTCCATGTAGCCTGCTCGTAGTGCATTGGCAACACAGCTGTCAGTGATTTTATCCCATGAATTCTTCACCCAAGTCATGACCCCTTGCAGGCTGGGCTTCACAAAGTTTCCATGCTGTTTTCTCTCCATTCTATTTTTAACATAGTCATTGATTTCCATGGTGAAATGGTCCTTGAATGGCTTGTTTATTGCAATATCAAGAGTCTGAAGACGGGCAGTCATTCCTGCGGGAATCATTTTTTGATCTATTCTTCTCTCTGCAAGGAAGTTCTTCATGTCTTTAGTGCAAGTGCACGCTTAATAAGTTCAGTATCTTCCAGCTTGAACAGTGTTGTCGATCTTAGAGACGGTTCATATCACTGAAGGAAGCCATCCAGCCAGTATTGTGATGCTTTGAATTCTTCTGGGGATATTTCTAACTGTGGTGCCATTGCGAGGGCGAATGCTTGAATATCAGCCCTGCGCACAACCAAAGCCTTCGCTTTCCTGTCAGCAATCCATTCACAGATGATGTCCTCCTGCTCAGGAAATAATGGTTGCCGACCTGATCCACACTTGTGCTTCTTAGCACTTCCCTCGTCCACCTGTTGACTGAGGTTATCATATTGTGCTCGTCATTTTCGGACCATTCGGAGATCCAGCTTCTTTTATTTGCAGAAAGCCATAAGATTCTTGCCCCGGGAGTCCTGCACGATTTCTTTCTCGTACTCGACGGAATAACTCTTTCTTTTTGCACTCATCTTGTCTGGGGGTTAAAATATTATTCCTTTTAAATCTACCATTAAATCAAGTGTGAAATGAAGACTTACAAGACAGGAGAGGCAACAAAAATGATGACAGTTAAGAATGATGGTCCACACAAAAGCGACGAAAAATGACAGGCACCAAAATTCAGAAAACGTTTCTTTATTTCACACGAGTACATTAAGTACATCCATTACAACACACAACGTGTTGAATTATAAAGATTCATGTTAGACACAACCACGTTTGTTCGTTATCAAGGTCGCACGTTATTCATGCGTCGTGTCTGTACTCTGGTCATTCGGCAATAAGTCTCGAGTTCATCTGTTCACATAAGCGTTTACCTCTCATCCAAAGGCCCCCACTTGGGTATTTACAAACACTTGATTATAATTTGTATTATAATTTATTTTAAGTATTAATGTCAATAATATTATTTATTTATATTTAATTATATATTAATATTATTATTTTATAATTCAATATATCTGTCATGTGTTGCAACAGACATACTAAATACGTCTGGCTGACGATCTTAACTGGGCTTATTTTTTGGGTAGGGCTTATATTACAAGCATCCTGAAAAATCATGCTAGGGCTTATTTTCTGGTTAGGTCTTATTTTCGGAGAAATACAGTAGTACTAGCTACATTTGAAAACTGAAAAAGGAAAAGGTTAAATTCATTTTAACAACACATTTCATTTAACCCACTATATCCAGTGTATTATTTTTCCAACATATAATCAACAAAAAATTAATGAGATATTTAAAATTCTTTTTTCACATACTAAATCTTGAGAATCTTATGTATTTCACACTTATAGCATATGTCAGGGTGGACCAGCTACATTTCACAAGCTCTTATAGCCACACATGATTAGTGGCTGTTGGACAGCACAGTTCTGGTGGCTTTATCTAATGGGAATGACTTTAATAGTGGGCATCTAAAAATGCCATAGCAAACTGGTAGACATCGTTTCAGGGGAAGTGGGGCCCTATGGTAACCTTCATATGATACCATACTGCAAAGGAAAGCACCTCTACTCCTTCATATGGTGGCACCTCAAATGAGAGGGGGCTTATCCAAAACTAAGAAGATAACACGATATCAATGAAGGTATTCATTATTGGTTCAAAAAATATGAATTATATGTCTATTAGGAGCTGAAGTTATAAAATTTAAAACATTTTCCACATTCATGGAGATTACTATCTTTTGAGGGGGAGAACTATTTATCAGAATCACACAAATAAATATGCTAAGTGTTACGGAGAAAAGGTAGCCAGAGTGATGAGAGCAGATCCAGGAACTTGATCTACTCTGGAGTTTGGCAAACAATTCTGGGTGTGAGGATGTTGGAGCCAAGATTTGAAAGATGTGTAAGTACATACAGGAGAAAAGGGGGGAAACATCCCAGGAGAAGAAAGAGCACGTGCAAAAGTGGCAGGAAGCATGGCACATTCAGGGATCAGAAAGAAGCCCTGTGGGACTGAAGTACAGAATGAGAGAGAGCAGTGCAATATGGGGGCAGAGTATGTAGGCAAGGGCCAGACCAGGACTAGCATGTTAGACCAGGTTATACATGTTGGTCTTTATGCCAAGACCAATGAAAAACCATTGTTGGATTTTAAGAAAGGGAGATGATGTAATAAGGTTTTAGTTTTGAGAAACCATTCTGACTACAATGTAGAAAGTGTCCTGAGGAGGAGAAGAAATACCTGTGGGGAGACCAATCAGGTTGCTAGTGCAGTAATCTCAATAGGAGAAAATGGTGGTCCACATGACAGTGGTGGCAGTAGAAATGGAAGCAGTTGATTTTGAGAAAATTCAGAAAGGTCAGAGAGTCATAACTTTGTCAAGGGGGCTTAAAGGATGGTTACCATGATTGCAAGATAACAAGAATAAAGAAGACCAGAGTTGGAGAGGAGTTCATGTAGAATTTTAGGGGCCCAAGAGACATTCAAGGTGGGAATGTCAGGTAAGTAGTTACTCATAGATATGAGAACCTGGAGCTCCGAGGAAAGGTCAAAACTGAAGGTGATTTTGAGGTCATCTGTGGCCATTCGTTGGCCACTCTGACCTTTTACTTCATCAGGGATGTTATTCTCGAGTGCCTTTGGATATGTTGTTCCATCTGTCCAAATCCTTCTCCCTCTCCTCTTTGCTTAATGACCCTCTACTTTTCCTTTAGATTCCAGATCAATTGTCACCTCCTTGGGGCTACATTTCCTGATGCCATGCCTATAATAAACACTCACAGCACCACATATGTGCACTTCACTTTTGTAGCACTTGAAGCAATTGCCAATTGCAGTTTTACATTTATTTGCATTCTGATTTGATTAACAACTGTCTTTGTCACCAGAGTATAAGAACAGAACCAAGTCTTTTCTTTTTTCATAGACTGTATTATTTTTAGAGTAGTTTTATGTTCATAGAAAAAATAAGTGGGAAGTGCAAAGAGTTCTCATGTACCCCTCCACCCCCCACCACAAACACAACCTTCCCCACATCAACATTTTACACCTGAGTGGTACATTTGTTACAACTGATGAATTAATACCCAATGTTCATAGTTTACATTAGGGTTTACTCTTGGTGTATATTTTTTGGGTTTTGACAAATGTATAATGACATATATCTACAATTATAGTAACATTCAGAATAGTTTCACTGCCTTAAAAATCCCATGTGTTCCACCTGTTCATCCCTCCCACTCCCCAACCCCAGCAACCACTGATCTTTTACTGTCTCCACAGTTTTGCCTTTTCCAGAATGTCATATAGTTGGACTCATACAATATGTAGCCTTTTCATATTGGCTTCTTTTAGTAATATGCATTTAAGTTTCCTCCATGTCTTTTTATGGTTTAATACATCATTTATTTTTACTGCTGAATAATATTCCATTGTATAGATGTACCAGAGTTTATTTATGTATTTGCCTACTGAAGGACATCTTGGTTGCTTCCACGTTTTGACAATTATGAATAAAGCTACATTCATGTTCAGGCTTTTGTGTGTACATAAGTTTTCAACACTTTTGGGTAAATACCAAGCAGCACAACTGCTGGATCATAGGGTAAGAGTATGTCTAGTTTTATAAGAAACTGTCTTCCAAATTGACTATGCCATTTTGCATTTCTACCAGCACTGAGTGAGAGTTCCTGTTGCTCCACATCCTCATCTGCATTTGGTGTTGACAGTGTTTTGGATTTTAGCTGTACTAATGGGTGCACCCTGGTATCTCATTGTTGTTTTAATTTGCAATTCCCTGGTAATGTATGCTGTTGAGAATCTTTTCACATATCTATCTGCCATCTGTACATCTCTGGTGACGTGTCTGTTCAGGTCTTTTCCCCAGTTTTAAATTGGGTTGTTCATATTCTTATTGTCAAGTGTTAACGGTTCTTTGTATATTCCAACTTTGTTTTTGTTCATCATTGTGTACCCAGTGCCTTCGATTATACTCAGTAGGAGTTGAGTAAATGTACACTAAGTGAATGATGAAGAGAAAGCAAAATGGCAGATAATTCAAGCTGTGTATAAACTTTAGTTTTTTAAATACAGAATATAAGAGTGAGATGAGAAGAGAATATCTAGATTTTGAGGATTTCCCTCAATTAATGGCTGAATAGAAGAGACTATCTAAATGGACACAGAACATAAGGAAAGAGGCTCGACTTCATTAGCTATCAGAGAAATGTAGATTAAAACCATGGTAAAACAGTACTACACACCCATCAGAATGGCTAACATTCCTGAAAAGGATGGAAATACCAAGTGTGGGTAAGGGTGTGGAGCAACTGGATGCTCATACTCTACTTCATACAACCAACTTGGAAAACTGTTTGGTGGCAGCAACTAAAGCTGAATATTTTATGACCTAGCAATTCCACTATTAGGTATAGTGGACTGATACATAGACTGATACATAGAACTTTATGATTCTATTTATATAAAATTCAAAAGCAGGCAAAAAGAATCTATTGCATTAAAAGCCAGGATAGTGATTACCTTTGGAGAGAGGTAGTACCTTTGAGGAGGACCAACGTAGGAATGATTCTAAGGTTCTGGTGTTTCGTGATCTGGGTGTTGGTTATATGAGTATGCTTAATTTGGTGATGATTCATTGAATTACTCACTTTATGATTTGTGAATTTTTCTGCATGCATCATTATACCTTAGTTAAAATTTTATTTAAAAAGAAAAAGATAAATCTGATTGGAGTCCTCAAAAGGAAGTAGCAAAGCTCCTTTTCTATCACTTCAGACTCCAAAAAAATGTGAGTCTATGGGCTATTATAAGAGCAAAGGAATTTGTTTATAAAAACTTGTGACACATTTAAAATGTTTATGCTTTAAGTTGGAACCTAGCACTGTTGTCAAAAATAAATTTAATTAATGGTCATGGAATGATAAAAATATTGTAGAAATGGTCTAAGATATTTAATGGGCAATGAGAGAAAACACTTTGGCTTCCAAACTATGTTCCACTATTGGTTCTTATCAAGGTAAACTTTTTTAGTCAAGACAATTATAATAGGGGCAGCTGGATGGCTCAGTTGGTTAGAGTGTGAGGTCTCAACAACAAGGTTGCCAGTTTAATTCCCACATGGGATGGTGGGCTGTGCCCCCTGCAACTAAGATTGAAAACGGCGACTGGACTTGGAGCTGAGCTGCGCCCTCCACAACTGGATTAAAGGACAATGACTTGGAGCTGATGGGCCCTGGAGAAACACACTGTTCCCCAATATTTCCCAATTAAAAAAAGACAATTATAACATATAAATGAAATTATTCATTTGCCTGGATGCTTACTCTGGTCTTTGTAAATCTATTGCTGATGAATATTAAAGTCATGAGTAGCTCTTAGCTGAGCTTCAGGTACTTGCTTAGAAATGCCGTGACAGTTTCCACCACTGAAACAGCTGAACATGGAAAGTTGTCCATAAGGATGGTTAGTTTCTCATAAGCTCTGTCTTCATTCCCTGCACAGAAGAGACCAAATGACTATTAATGTCTTGATTTGTAGAATTAGGGTCAAACAATCAAATTCTATACTAGGAAGAAGTAACTTAGTAGAGTACAAAGAACACCAGAATTCTAGTCAGAAAAAATTGTCTGTATCCTAGTCCTGCTACTTACTGTGTGACTGTGGACAATTACTAGTTAGACTCTCTGAACCTCAGTATCTTCATCTATAACATGGGGATGTTTACCTGGCTTGTTGGGAGGGATAGTGACCTCAGATGTTGGAAAGCATTTAGCCTGTGGCATGAGCTCAATAAACATCCTCTTTGTTCCTTTCATGATAACTGAGAAGTGAGAAAAGAAACACGTGTTATAATCTATCTTTTTTCAGTAAGCGTAAACTTTTTGTTCATAGAGTTGTTGAATATATAACATATTTAATGATGTAACCTAGTGAAAAGTGCTTCAGCCTCAGAGGACCTTAGTTCAAATCCTGCCTGCCATTTGCTAAAAATTTGATCTTACATAAATTACTTAAGATATCTGAAATTTAGGTTTCTCATTACAAAACAGCTAAATGTTCCTAGTTACCCCATGGGCTAGTGTGAGGGTTAAGAATGATGTGTACTAGCCAGTGTTTTTTTTTGCAAGTGAGACTCAACCGCACCTAGACTAAACCATGAGGGGGACATCATTGGCTCTTGATACCAAATTTAGGCAAGGACAGAGATGATCTGGTCTTGGGGATAACTGCAACGGTGGACTGTGACACTTTAAGTCCCTCGTTTTTTGGATCAATGTTGGTATTTCTATTTTTTTAAAACAGATACCATGAAAGGGGTTCAACCTAGGCTCTCCAGGCTTAACATCTTAATTATAAATGCTGTCTCCTTTGAGAGTTTTCATGGCTACCTGACCATGTTCCCTAAAAGTAAAGTTTGTGACCCTGTGCCATCTCTCTTTTTTCCCACTGTGGGTATTTACATGGTCATCACAATGCTTTCCCACCTCTCTGAAATGGGGGAAATTGAAGCAACCTTAAGCTTTCTTGGACTGACTTGGATACAGCAATTCCTTGTCACCTAAGGGTGAGTTCTTTCTCTGAAGATGCAGTGCTGAGGGACTAAGATAAGGGGTACCTTTGTGGAGAGGGCTTTTTGTATTTTAGACTGGCCATCAATCCCAATGCATTCAATTAAGCTCTCTCCCTTATGCAGCTAAATCTAAGTCAATCTGTTCATTTTCTTTATGTATATGAAAACAAAATATATACATGCATATATTTATCTATTTTTATAAATGCATAGTGAATAGTTTTTCTACAGGCTCATTAAAATCCATGAAACTCTTATTAATCTTCATTAATTCTTATTATTTCTTGAAGCATATCATGGTATTTAAAAGCACAAGCTTTGGGTCTAGAAAAAATGTGACTTTCATCCTGGTTTCATCACTGAGCAGGTAATATTTCACGTTAACCTCTCACTTAGGCTTGGTTTCCCTAACAAATTATCTCATAATACTGTCTGATTTGCTCTAAAAGTATGATGAAGTATTATTAATAACTATAATTTATGCAGAGACATCTTCTTGCATATATACTTGCTTATTATTTTTATTATTTATTTGTATGTTCATTCTGGTCAGGACCACAGTCTTCCAAAGAAGCAGACATCTCACTGTCTTATAAGAAATCAACATTATGTTAAAGAACAAAGCAAAATTTATTAGTCAAGTCAGACTTCCATAACAAAATACCACAGACTGGATAGCTTAAACAACAGAAATTTATTTCCTCACAGTTCTGGAGGATGAAAGTCAGATCACAGTTCAGCTGGCTCAGTTTCTGCTGAGGGCTCTCTTCCCGGCTTGGAGATCGCCACCTGCTTGCTGCATTCTCATATAGGCTTTCCTCAATGCGTGCTTACAGAGAGAGTGAGTGAGCAAGCTCTCTGGTGTCTCTTCTTATAAGGGCACTAATCCCATCAGATTAGGGCCTCACCTGTATGACTATTTAACCTTAATGACCTCTTTATAGGCTCTGTCTCCAAATAGTCACATTGAGGTTAGTAGGGCTTCAACATGTGAATTTTGGGAAGACAAAATTTAGTCTATAGCACAAAACAAAACAATATTAACCTAAAATTGAATATAAACATAAACTAATAAACCTAACTGTACATCAAATGATTATGTAACCACACAGAAAAACACAATTCAATTTGCTTTTGAATCAAGTGCCCTGATTGTATGCCTTTTGTATATGTGAGGAAAAAGGAACTGTGGAGAAATCTTTAATTTACTTAGTACTAGTTTTGTTGTTGGAAGTTGTATTAATTTAGTGATATTGGAATTATTTTGTGCATATTTTAGGGTAGTTATGCCACATGTTCTTGGGAACCAGGTTTCTTATTGAGGAAAAATGAAATACAAATGAATTATAGGGGGAGGTGAGAAAAAGAGCTGTAATTGCCTAGAGTGAACTCGTGTTTGTTTGCTTAATCTAACCCATTGAAAGGGCCTATATGCCCTTTCTAATCTCTTAAAAACCTAGCACCAAAATCTTGGTGTCTAAACACTAGTCCCTATTTTAAAAAATCAAGGATCCTTAGAAAAATAGTTGACTACAGGCAGGTAAAGTAAAAGGTGAATCTGACACCATTATTGTGTTAAATTACTTATTAAATGCAAAGAGATACACCTTAACTGAGTTAGCATCACGAGTAACGGGATAAACTGACATCTGTGCCCCTGCTATGGTGTAGTGGAAAGGATACATACACATCACTTTTGTAGTATTCTAGCCAAATGTTTAACCTGACTCTAATTAGGAGAAAACAGTTAGGCAAGTTCAGATTGTGGAAGATATTCTAAAAGACAACTGGTTTTTCAAAATTGTCAAAAGCCTTGGAAGATAGGAAACAACCAAGATGGCGCAATAGGTAAACACTGTATTTACCTTCTCTCACAACCACATCAAAATTACAACTAATCTACAAAACAACCATTATTGAGAATCGCCTAAAATCAAGCTGAACTGAAGTCTTGCAACTAAGAACGTGCAGAAGAAGCTACCTCCAGACTGGTAGAAAGGTCAGAGAAATGAAATAGGCTACCCCCCACACCTGCGTGTGACCATTAAAGATTGGGAGGGCTATTTCGGCTATGGGGGTCCCCCCCATCCGCAAGAGGAGCAGGAGATCCCAGCCCCACCTCAGCCCAGGGTTCCAGTGCTGGGGAGAGGAGTCCCCATGATTTTTGGTTGTGACAACCAGTGTTGATTGTGACTGAGTGAGACAGTGAGGCTGCACTCACAGGCGCTCCTCTTAAAGGGATTGCATGTGGCCTTATCCACCAGTGGAATCACTGGCTCTGAGCTCCAGCACTGGGGCAGCAGCTGAAAAGGCAGCAGGGATAAACAATGGGGAATTGAGTTGCCTAGCTTGGGACGGGGGCTGGAGAGGCGGCTTTCTCCTGACAGGGGAGCTGGCGGAAGCCATTGTTTCTTTGTTGAGCCCTCCCCCTTCCCAGTGTATGAACACAGGCGGTTGCCATGTCTGAGTCTCTGCCATTTGTTTGCCACCCCTGGTTATTCGAGACCTGGCCCCTCCCAACTTTCAGGCACACCCAGGCTGTTTCAGTGGCTTTTTCGTGCAGCCTACCTACGGTGGCTCAAATTACAGACTTTCCTAGGGTCTCTCAAAGGTTCACAGAATGCAGACAAGCAGTATCTGGCTTGAGTGTGTCCTTTACCTCTGGCTGAGCAGCCCAAAGCCAGCACTAGCGGCAGCCCACCTTGGTTTGTGAGTTGGCCTTTCAAGGTGCTTCCAAGCACAGTAAGGGCAGCAGCATCTGTGGATTTCTTTCTGGCTCCTGCTGGGTGGCCCTGGGTGGGGCATGGGCTGTGGCTGAACTTGACCTATAGGGGATACCCTCCAACATGGTCCTGGGGCTGGTGCCCACAGTGGCCATCTTCAAAATGAGCTGGAGCATCACCCAGCCGCCTCTAAGTATGACACATGCAATGGGTGGATTGGGCAGGCACCAGAGTCCTGCCAAGGCAGATCCTGGTCTGTAGGATCAGCCCCAGCACAACTCTTCCACTAGTCAAGGCCAGTCCTCACAACCAGTGAGCCCAAGAGTCAGTCCCTCCCATTGATATGCAATTATCAGCCAAGGCTCCACTATAAGAGGTAGGCACACACAACCCACATAAGAGATACACCTGGAGTGTGTGGCTCAGGTGACCAGAAAGATTGTGCCACTGAACCCCACAGTATACGTACTACATAAGGCCACTCTACTAAGACTGGAAGACACAGCAGCCCTGCCTAATATGTAGAAACAAACATAGGGAAGCAGACAAAATGGGGGAGAAAAGAAAACACTTTCTAAATCAAAGAACAGAACAAAGCTTCAGAAAAAGAACTAAATGAAACGGAGATAAGCAATCTATTAGATGCAGAGTTCCAAACACTGGTTATAAGGTTGCTCGGTGATCTCAGGGAGAACTTCAACAGAGAAATAGGAAGCATGAAAATGGAAATGGAAACCATGAAAAAGAACCAGTCAGAAATAAAGGATACAATAACGGAAATGTAGAATATATTACAGGGAATCAACAGTAGATTGAATGATGCAGAGGATCCACCCAGTGATGCAGAAGATAAGGGAGCAGAAAACACCCAACCAGAAGAGCAAAAAAAGAGAAGAATCCAAAAAATTGAGGAGAGTTTAAGGGGCCTTCGGGACAATGTCAAGCATACCAACACTTGCATGATAGGGGTACCAGAAAGCGAAGAGAGAGAGCAAGGAATTGAAAACCTATTTGAAAAAATAATGACAAAAAGCCTCCCTAACCTGGTGAAGGAAATAGACATACAAGCTCAGGTATGTTGCACAGAGAGTCCCAGACAAGGTAAGCCTAAAGAGGTCAACACCAAGACACATCATAATTAGAATGCCAAAGTTAAAGAGAAAGAAATAATCTTAAAAGCAGCAAGCGAAAAGCAGTTAGGTACCTACAAGGAAGCCCCTATAAGAGTGTCAGCTGATTTCTCAACAGAAACTTTGCAGGCAAGAAGGGATTGGCAGGAAATATTCCAAGTGATGAAAAGCAACGACATACAACCAAGATTGCTCTACCCAGCAATACCGTCATTTAGAATCTAAGGACAGATAAAAAGCTTCCCAGACAAGAAAAAGCTGAAGGAGTTCATCACTAAACCAATATCACAAGGAATCTTAGAGGGACTTCTTTAAGATGGGAGGGGATTTAACAATGGGTGAAAGTGGAAGGGATTAAGAAGTTCAAATTGGTTGTTATACAGTAGTCATAGGGATGTAGGTTATAGCATAAGGAATATAGTCAATAATATTGTAATAGCTAGGTACTGTGCCAGATAGGTACTAGATCTACCAGGGTGATCGGTGGGAATGGGGTTCGGGGTAGGGTGAAAAAGGTGAAGGCATTAAGAAATACCAATTGGGAGTTAACACAGTAGGGAGAATATAATCAACAATGTTGTAAAGATCATGTAAGGTGGCAGATGGGCACTGGACTTTTCAGGGGGATCACGTCATAGACTGTGTAGATGCCTGACCAATGTGCGATACACCTGAAACTGAAATAGAACAATATTGCATGTCAACTGTTACTAAATATATAGGTATATATCATCACAGGATGTAGAGTACAACGTAGAGAAGACAGTTGATGGTATTGTAACAGCTCTATAAGATGTGAGAGGGGTAGTAGCGTAAGGGGTGGGCCCACTTTGTGAGGGGTATAAATGTCTAACTATTACGTTGCTTTGTATACCTGAAACTAATAAAAAAAATACATTAAAAAAAATCTTGGAAGATAGAACAAGGCATAAAACTTTGGATTGTATATTAGACATTAGTTAACTAATATAACAAATTAATTGTTATAATTATTAATATAATAATTAATGCCATTAAGTAATTGTTTATCATTGTTAAATAACTTGGGAATGAAAATGTTATTTTAGCTTTATAGTCATGAGTCACTTAACAGCAGAGATGTTCTGAGAAATGCATCATTAGGCAATTTCGTAGTGCGAACATCATAGAGTGCACTTATAGGAACCTAGATGGTATAGCTTACTCTACACTTAGGCTGTATGGTATAGCCTATTTCTCCTAAGCTACAAACCTATACAGTATGTTACTGTAATGTTGTATATACACCATGATAAGTATTTATATATCTAAACACATTTAAACATAGAAAAAGTATAGGAAAATATGGTGTAAAAAATAAGAAATGGTCCACCTGTCTAGAGTACTTTCCCTAAATGGAGCTTGCAGGACTGGAAGTTGCTCTGGGTGAGTCAGTGGGTGAGTGGTGAGTGGTGAGTGAGGACTTAGGACATTACTGTGCGCTTCTGGAGACTTTATAAACTGTACTGAGGTCACACCAAATTTATTACAAGATTTTTCTTTGCTCAGTAATAAATTAATCTTAGCTTACTGTAACTTTTTTACTTTATAAACTTTTTATTTTTTTACCTTTCGACTCCTTCATAATAACACAGCTTAAAACACAAACACATTGTACAGCCGTAAAAAAAATATTTTCCTTCTTAATATCCTTATTCTATAAGCTATTTCTATTTAAAATATTTTTATTTTTATTTTTTACGTCTTTTTATGAAAAACTAAGAAACAAACACACACATTAGGTGTACACAGGGTCAAAATCATCAATATCACTGGCTTCCGCCTCCACATCTTGACCCACTGGAAAGTCTCCAGGGGCTTTGACTTGCATGGAACTACCATCTATGATAACAATGCCTTCTTCTGGAAGACCTCCCAAAGGATTTCCCTGAAGAGGTGTCATTCTTTTCTGAAATATATTCATAGTATTTTGCTTCATTTATTTTTTATCATAGATTTACTTTTAAGCAGATAATGCACCGTGAACAGTCCTCTCTATTAATGAAAACCTTTTGGTGATGCTGATGCTGTTGGTCCAGGGACCACGCTTTGACAACCACAGATTTAGAGATGCAGAGATTGGGGCTTAGGCAAAGGTGCAGAGGCAAGAAAGGAAAGTAGGTTTGTGCAGATAAGATGTGCCATCAGGATTTTGTAAAACAGTGAATACCACATGAAAGAACTCAGACTGTATTTGGATATGAAGGATAGAGCCATACAAGATTTTTGAGCCCAAGAGTAGAATTTAAAATACTATCATATATATAAAAAAAAGAAAGGAAGTGCTATACATGCTGCAACATGGATGGACTTTGAAAACATTATGCTAAGTGAAAGAAGCCAGTCATAAAAGACTGCATATTGTGTGATTCCATTTATGTTAAATATCCGGAGTGGACAAATCCAGAGAGACAGAAAGCAGATTAGTGGGTGCCAGGGACTGCGGGGAGGGACAGTGGGGAATGACTGCTTAATGGGTATGAGGTTTACTTTTGAGGTAATGAAAATGTTCTGGAAATAGATAGTGGTGATATTTGCAAAAATTTGTGACTATACTAACTGTCACTAATGGTAAATTTTATGTTAAGTGTATTCTACTATAATAAAAAGATATATTTTTTATAAAACTAGGTTATATCACCAGAAAATACGTTGGATATAATGATAAGAGATAAAAGATGGAAAATTACGTAAAATATTTAAAAATGATTATAACTATTCCAAGATGCAATTTTATATATAGAAAAAAAGATCAAATAACTTGATGTTAGCTCCGGGTGTGTGCATGTGTGCATGTGAATGTGTGTATGTTTTGAATGGTAAAAATGTGATTTTCACCATCAGAGTTTTTTAAAATTTTCAATAAATATACAGATATAACGTTAAAAATTGTTTGAAAAGAGGAGGAAAAGGAGAGGACCAGTTCTAGTATAACTTGACTGAGAATAACAATATTGTCTTGAAAAGCAGGATTGAGCCTGCGTTTTGGGACAAGTGTGTGTTTCAGATGCTGGGATTGGAGACCTAAGGCTGAACAGAGAGACTCAGGATGGCACCAGATGAGGAAGTAAGCTGTCCTTCAAGCAGAAGTGGTAACTGTCCACTACCCACCCAAGAGCACCACAGTTTTTTCTAGAGACCTCCTTCTCGATGTCCAGCCTCCCCTCTTTCACCTCCCCTGTGGTTTTCCTCCTTCATTCTGCTGTCAGCGTGTTCCAGGGATTTCATTCATTCATCCATTCATTTTCTCAGCAAATATTTATCGAGCATCTATGCACTCTGTGCTCCGGGGCAGCACCTGTGCTTGTGCAGGTAAGTTGTAAGCACACAGGCTTGTTCTTCTGGCCAGCTGGGGCTGGTTTAACACACCTGACTTTTATATTGTTTCTCTTTCATTTTCTAAATACAATTGTTTTCTATTGCTGGTCTGAGCTGCAACCCTCTCTCGCGATTCCCTTGGACAGTGAGGAAGCGATGCCTTGTTTGTTTCACTTCTCTGGATTGTGCCCTGAGTCAGGCTAGATATTGCAGTCCAGGCAATGTTCTGGACATCCTGATGGTGTGGTCAGTGAAAACTTCCCCAAGTGGTGCCTTTCCTCTTTGGGTGCACACCCCCATGCAGTTGCTTTGCTATTTTTTTCTAACTATCCTCAGCTTGGACTTATCTCTGCTCCTTCACCAGCTCCTTTTCTCTAGTTCTGCCACTTTTTGGTCACTGGCATAAACCTTATAGACCATGTCTTTTCTGCTTTGGACCGGGATCTATTTTTTCCAGTTTTTATTTTTTAATCATTATTTCCTTCTCCTCACAATATTAATGTGGCCCACACCCACATTTATATTCATGAGTTTTCACATTGTGGCCACAGCAATAGAGATTTGGAAAACAGTCTATTTCTTCAAAGGGTCACAGTCAGAGGTAAACTCAGACTGTAGGCTTCTTGATGCCAAGGCTTCCTTGTTGACTTTTTGCATCTCTAACTCTGGGGCTTGTGTCTGGTGTACAGTGGGTGCCTGATTAATATTTGGGAGAACAGAGTCAGGACCAGTACGTATGCACACTGGATGGCAAATTCAGGACAAAGAAAAAGTTAGCTGAATATTGTATTAGTCAGGGTTCTCCAGAGAAACAGAACCACTAGACTGTATATACATTGCAGAGAGCTTTGTTGTAAGGAACTGGCTTATGTGATTGTGGAGCCTGGCAAATTCCAAATCTGTCAGGTAGGCCGGTAGAAAGGAGCCTCAGGAGAGAGTTGCAGTTCAAGTCTGAAGGCTGGCTGCTGGCAGAATTTCCTTTTACTCCAGGGAAGTCAGTCTTTTTCTATTAAGGCCTTCAACTGATTGGAAGAGGCCACCGACATTATGAAGGGTAATCGGCTTTCCTCACAGTCTACCGATTTGAATTTTAATCTCATCTTAAAAATACTTTCACAGAAACATCTAGAATAATTTTTGACTGACTATCTGAGTACCAGGGCCTAGTCAAGTTGACACATGAAATTAACCATCACAAGTATTAGTCTCAGGTTTGTTGTTTAGGTAAGAATTCTAGGGCCTTAAGAATAATATAGTTGAGTGGAAAATGTTGTGTTTCATAGACATGATCTCATATGTTCCACAAATATTTATTACTTCTACTCTTTGGGAGAGACTCCTGAGGCCTGTGGAGAATACCAGAATGTTTAGGATATGGTCCTGGACATCTAGGAGCTTCCAGTAGTAAGCAGAAATAGGATCTGTCCAAATTATGCCAGCCAGCACTGACTCTCCTCTTTGCAGCTAACTCCTGATTCTGTACATATAGCTCTGATATTTTACTTCCCACTCTGTTCGTCATTTCTGCAAACTAAAAACCAAGTAAAGTTAAACACATTATGTGGTAATTGAAGTGCACACTGAAGAGTCACAATGTCTGGGCTTGAATCCTGGCTGTGGCCCATAAAGACAAGAGACCTCTAGGCTTCAGTTTCAAGAACAATAGCACCTTCTCCTAGGCAGGAGGACAGTGATGTAATTGATATAAAACACTTGGCAGAGTGGTACCCAGTACCTAGCTAGCAATTAACAGTTAGTGTTTGCTTTCATTTTTAAGTGTCATTCTTTCTTCTAGATTTTATATTCAAAAGAAGAGAGTATTACCAGTTATTTAGACCTAAACCTTCTAGGTTCCTTTTCTTCCCCTCCTTATTCTCTATATGCTAAGTTGTATATTTGGCAATGATCGGAGAGCATTCAGATTCTTTAACTCCCCTCCCACTAAAACCTAAAACTAAGTGAATTTGCTCATGGTCAGTAAAAAAAGAAAATAAACAAATATTTAATCAGAGAAAAGATATGTGAAGGCACCTCATAAAAGAATGGCTGTGAGGACATTAGCACATACATAGAAAGACTGTGATTCAAAAAAGGTCAAACCAGTTTACAGTCTGCCCACCCTGAGCATTCCCCTTCCTATCCCACTCACAGCAGCATGAAGCTTTAGGTTTTAAGACCTTGCTAATTTGATAAGTAGAAAATTGTTTCTTAATGCTTTAATCTGTATCTTTACTTACTTGTGAAATTGATACTTTCTTCACACACTTGTTTCCTACTTGTGAAATGCCTGATTGTGTCTGCTCATTTTTTTAAAAAGACCATTTTTTTTGGAGCTGTTTTAGGTTCACAGCGAAGTTGAGAGGAAAGTAAAGAGATTTCCCATATAACTCTGTATGTATAGCCCCACATGTGTACAGCTTCCCCCATCATAAATATCCTTCACTAGTGATTGCATTTGTTACAACTGATAACCTACATTGACACATCACTAAGCCCATAGTTTACATTAAGGTTCAGTCTTTATGTTGTACATTCTATAGGTTTGGTCAAATGTATCCCTCATTATAGTATTCTACCCCTGGCAACCACTGATCTCTTTATAGTCGCCATACCACAGTTTTGCCTTTTTCAGAATGTTATATAGTTGGAATCATATGTAGCCTTTTCTGATTGGCTTCTCCTACTTAGTAATATGCACTTAAGCTTCCTCCATGTCTTTCATGGTTAATGGCACAGAATATTTGTTTATCATGGAATAATATTTCATTGTCTGGATGCACCACAGTTTATTTATGTACAAGTATTTGCCAACTGAAAGACATATTAGTTGCTTCTAAGTTTTGGAAATTATGAATAAAGCTGCTATAAATATCCATGTGCAGGTTTTTGAGTGAACTTAAGTTTTCAGTTCCTTGAGGTGGATACTAACAAGTACGATTTTGGGTCGTATGGTAATAATATGATTAGTTTTGTAAGAAACTCCCAAATTATCTTCCAAAGTGGCTGTACTATTTAGTATTTCCACTAGTAATTAGTGAGGGTTCCTTTCGCTCCATATCTTCACCAGCATTTGGTGTTGTCAGTGTGCTAGATTTTGGCCATTCTAATAGGTGTGTAGCAATACCACATAATCTAACAATCACTCTCCTTGGTATTTGTTCTTCTCCTTCAATATGGTGTTGGCTATTCTGGGTCTTTTGCCTCTGCATATAAACTTTAGAATCAATTTGTCAATATCCACAAAATAACTGGCTGGGATTCTGTTTGAAATTGTGTTGAATCTATAGATTAAGCTGAAAAGAACTGACATGTTGACAATATGGAGTCTTTCTTTCCATCAACATTGGAATATCTCTTCATTTATTTAGTTCTTTGATTTTGTTCATAGGAGTTTTGTAGCTTTCTTCATGTAGATCTTACTTACTTTGTTAGATTTATATCTAAGTATTTCATTTTTAGTGGTGTTAATGTAAATGATACTGTGTTTTTAATTTCAAATTCCACTTGTTCATTGCTGATATATAGGAGAGTGGTGACTTTTGCATATTAACATTGTATTCTACAATTTTGCTATCATTGCTTATTAGTTTCAGGTTTTAATTTTTTGTCAGTTATTTCAGATTTTCTACATAGACAATCTACCATCAAAGAGTTTTATGTCTTCTTTCTTAATCTGTACACATTTTTATTTCCTTTTCTTGTTTTATTGCATTAGCAAGGACATCCAATTTCATGTTGAAAAGGAGTGGTGAGAGGGATGTCCTGCCTCATGTCTGATCTTAGTGGGAGTGTCTATTCATTTTTTCTAATGGGATCTTAGTTTCTTTTTAAATATATTAATCTTCTATATTAAGATCATTAACTGAATTATATTTATGCCAAGTATCCTTCTAGATTGCAGTTTTTAAAAATAGTGTTTATATTTTCTCTATAGAGTAGGTGTTAACTTTTTATTTTTAATTATTGGTTTTAGGTGTACAAAACACCATAGCTATTAGATATTTATACACCTCACAAAGTGATAACCCCAACAAGTCTACCCATCTGACACCATACATAGCTAATACAATACCATTAACTATATTCCCTATGCTGTACTTTACATCCCGTGCTATATATTTTTTAAAATAATAGTTAACCTTCAATATTATTTTATATTGGTTTCAAGTGTACAGCATAGTGGTTAGGCCTTTATACAATTTATGAACTGATTCCCCCCACCCTGAAAAGTCTAGTACCCATCTGACACTATACGTAGTTTTTACAGTATTATTTACTATATTCCCCGCACTGTCTTTCACATCCCTGTGACTATTTTATAACTACAATTTTTACTTCCTAATCCCTTCACCTTTCTCACCCATCCCCCTAATCCTCTTCCAATCTAGCAACCATCAGTTTGTTCTCTGTATCTATGAGTCTATTTCTGTTTTGTTTGTTCATTTATTCTGTTCTTTAGATTCCACATATAAGAGATCATATGGTATTTGTCTTCCTCAATTTGACTTATTTCACTTAGTATAACACTCTGTAGGTCTATCCATCTTGTTGCAAATGGTAAGATTTCAGTCTTTTTATGGCAGAGTAATACTCCATTGTATAAATCTACCACAATTTATTTTTCTGATTATCTATTGATGGGCATTTCAGTTGTTTCCACATCTTGGCTATTATGAATAGTGCTGCGGTAAATAGGAGTGCATATATCAAATAGGAGTACATATATCAAATAGGAGTGCATATTTCAAATTAGTGTTGGATTTCTTCGGATAAATACCTAGGAGTGGAATTGCTGGGTCATAGGTAGTTCTATTTTTAATTTTTTGAGGAAACTCCATACTGTTTTTCATAGTGGCTGCACCAACTTGCAATTCCACCAACAGTGCACAAAGGTTTCCTTTTTTCTATGTCCTCACCAACCCTTGTTGTTTGTTGATTTATTGGTGATAGCCATTCTGACATGTGTGAGGGTATATCTCATTGTGGTTTTTATTTGCATTTCTCTGATAAGTAGTGACATTGAGCATCTTTCCTTATGTCTATTGGCTGTCTGTATGTCCTCTTTGGAGAAATGTCTATTCAGGTCCTCTGTACGCATTAACTTTTATGTGTTCAAATCTATCAGTCTTTCTCTTTGTGATTTCCGAAAGTAAATCTGCATTTTCCTCCCTCCATTTAGGAGAAATAGAGCCAGAGTCCCTTCATTCTCAGCCTCTCCACGGCTACCGTCAGATAATCTTGGCACACACTTCTGAACAACTGCTGAGAGCAGAACCAGGAGAGGTTCCATAGCCTGAAACTGAGGGACTCACATGTGGTCTAGGGAACAAATGTTTGGAGGAAAGTCAACTTCCCAGAAATGTTTTCCCAAGAAAGGACTCTGCCTTAAAATCCCCTCTACTCGAACTGTTGTTACTGAACTCAAGGTGTTTGTTTCGCCTGCATGCATCAAAGTCAACGGAGACACAAACAGGAGTTTGCAGCAGAGAAAGTAGAGGTTTATTTAAGGAAACGACACCAAGCCTGGAGACACAAGTGAGCTAGTGCTTTTAAGACCTGGCTTTCCGAAAACATGTAGGTTACAGGTGATATAGGGCAAAATCACAAAACACAGTGGGTTAGGGATTCAGGATCATGTTGGGAGCAGATTGGAGGTGAGGTAAGGGTAATGAATCATTCCTTAAGGTCTGGAGGACAGTTCTGAGGTCTTTTTAGAAGTTCCTCTGTCTGGTCTCGTGGGAAAGTAGCCAGGAGATCGTTCCACCTTAGGGCTCAGGAACTGAAACATAACTTATGTAGGTCAAAATGTTATCTTTAGCTTGCCAGAGGTCCAGACCGTGTGCTCCTTAGTCAGGAACCGGCTACCGTCTTCTGATGCTTTCGGGGTTGCTGATTATCCAGGGGAAAGGCTAGGTCTCTGAGGGGTATATATATAGACAGAGGGATATTATTTCTAGAGCTAGAATTTAAAACTAAATTTAATCAAAGTCATAAGGACCCTTGATTTCACTATGATGGATTGGTTTTGAAGAAAAGGTTAGGTTTAGTAGAATATAACATTCGAGGTGTGTGTGTGTGTGTGTGTGTGTGTGTGTGTGTGTGTGTGTGTGTGGTGGAGATCAGGAATGAAAGGGAGGGAGGGAGGGAGAGAGAAAGAGAGAGAGGGAGAGAGAAAAAGAGACAGAGAGAGAGGAGTTGGATTGTTAAACACCAAAAGGGGGAAAGGGGCCTCACTAGGGGGCTGGGAAACTAAGCAATCTTTTCTTATTTCCTGTTTCTTTTTAAAAACCTGGTATGTCATTCAGTGAAACAGTTGTTACTTAGCTGAAGTTCTAATTTATATATTTAAACCTTCCATATGAACTGAGTGTAAGATGGAGAGAGGTGATAGATAATTCAAAGGTTTATAGCTATGTGTAAAAATATTGATATTGTTTTCTAAGTCTGGAGTCTTTCTACATGAGGAAGGAAATGAGAATGTGTAGAAGTTAAACTTTCTTTTTAAGGGACAGTAGCAGCCCAGAAACAATTTTATAGGCTTAGGGAAGGGAATAGGGTGACGAACTGGTGCTTTTTTACCTAGGACTGTGGGGTTTCTCAGGATGCAAGACATTCAGTGTTAAAACCTGGATAGCCCACAAACGGGGATGGTTAGTCACACTCTTACACAAATCTAATTTAATCCTCCCCCAAAATAATGCAACAGCCTTTTTATATCCATCTTTGACAAAACATGAAACAGCAGACCTAAGAGATTCAGGAACTTCTTTAAATTCACACATCATAAAGGAGCCTAGAGTTAAACTTAGTTCTGTCTGATGTCAAAGTGCTCTTTCACCCTTACCACACTTAAGATCATCTGTTATACTGATACACTCTCTCATCCACTCACTCATTGCAGAATGCCGAATATGTACTGTGCTAAGGACTGGATTATAGATGATTTATAATAGGCACTATTCATATTGGTACATGAAGTAAGTCAACCGATAACAATGAGAGTAATCGTTCAATAATAATAACCACCACAGTGGAAACAAAATTTAATGTCATTGGAACCTTAGGTCAACTCAGTTAACTCTGAAACTAGGTACAGCAGGTCCTTAAATAATACTGTTTTGCTCAATGTTTTGTTATAACTTTGATTTTAAAAAATTCGATTCCTGGCCGGGGCCACTATCTATGTGGAATTTGCATGTTCTCCTTGTGTTGGCGTGGGTCTTATCTGGGTACTTGGATTTCCTCCCACATCCCAAAGAGGTGCACACTATGTGAATTAGAGTGTCTGAATTGTCCCAGTCCGAGTGAGTGTGGGGTGTGGGTGTGAGTGGCCCTGCGATGGAAGGCGTCCTGTGTAGGTTGGATTCTAGCCACCTACAACACTTATTCCAATAAGCAGGTTGGGAAAGAATTATCTTAGTTGCTTTTATTAATCTTTCTTAAATGTATATCTAGCACATGCTTATTTCAATATTTAATATAAGAAATGTTTTGAGTCTTTATTCAGAAGTTTGGTGATGTTTTTGTGGCTAGAAATATGTCGTAGGAATTTATTTCTTGTTTCTATCAATTAGCTTGTGGTAAACTTGGTTTCATTATACATCATTCACTTAAAGTTGACATTTCAGGAATCTACCGTGGGGGTTAAGTGAGGATTTACTATACTTAGATCTTCTGAGAGGCACTTAGTGAATTAGGGAATAGTTAGCAGTAGGCTCTTCCTAGTCTAGGGCAATCTTGGGAATTCAGGCAGAACAAAGATCTCTGTCTCTGTCACAGACACACACACACACACACACACACACACACACACACACACACACACACACACACCCCTCCTGGTGGACTAACTCCAGCCATCTTGATCATCTTCCCCCACCCTGCTTAAATGGGCGCTGGGTTTGATCGCATTCAAGGTTTGCTGACTCTGGAAGTTATATTAATTTTCCTAATTGAAAGAATAAGAAAAAATAAGCAAATATACTAAGCCTCAGACATTTAACAGCATGTAATAGTTGCCTGTTTATTTGTTTGCCTGTTTCCATTGCAGGCTCTACAACAGCAGGTGTCCTCTGTTTCATTTAGTTGCATGTCCAGTGTCTAGCACATAATTAGCACCTACTATTCGCTGAATGGGTGTGTAAATAATTAAAAACAGAAATTCCTGAAGATGTGAGAATTGTTTCTAGCATCTAAAATCAGTTTTCTAGTTTGATAAATAATGTTAAGTATAAAAAATGTTAAACACAGCCACTCTTAAGAAAAAATTATATCCTAAACTCCACAATATTACTCTAAGCAAGTGCAGTGAAATTTATATGATTAGTCAGGAAGATCAACCTACTGATGGCCTAAGAAATGAAAATGGGTTGGGTTGACTTTGGTCTGCATCATTGTAATTTTATTTTCCAGTTTTACAAGTAAGTGATGACAATGGATAAGACTGACTGGGTTACATATTGTTTATGGCTTTTGGGAGGTAAATGAATTCATCTATTTACATTTTGTGGGAGATGTTAATACATATCTTAATATCTTCTCGTAACTCAATTCTTTCAGCTTAACTACGGATTGGAAAGACTGTAGGCTGATGGGCAGGAGTGTTCATGAAGAGACCAGTCAGATGAGGAGGATGGCTTGGTGCCCAGTGTTGAGACTCAGGAATGTATATCTGGAAAAAAATCTAAAAATTGTCATCTGACAGCAAATCTTTGGAGAGCCAACAGATGCTTCCCTTGTTTTAAGTAAGGGAGATCTGCTTGTTCTCCAATACTTCTGAGTACTCCTGTTCAGGTGGTGATGGAGAAAATGAGGAAGGTAACTCCCCACCCTCCTCTGCTCCCATTCGTCTTGAGCACTGACAACTCACCAACTTCTCTGGCTGCTGCTCCTGAGCTTCGAAGAGATGTCATTGATCTTTGCACACAAAGATGAAGACAACTGGAGTGGCCAATAGAGGACAGTCATTCACAAAGGGATTTGTATCTACTTCTCTCCCGTGCCCTCAGCCAGGCTGCCCCATTCTCAGTTGCCGGGGACAATCTCTTCTCCATAGATGGCAGCTCCTTCTGTTCTCAAGCATCCCTAGTGACAAGAGAAAAATTCGAGATGTTCTAAATTACAGCGGGCTGGAGAGAGAGAGAAAGAGACAGAATCGTTAGCCTGTTAATAGCTGGGGGCCAGCTAACAAGACTACTCAAATTCCTGAGTATCTGTTGGAACTTTGAACTAACTTCTAGGTGACTGTTTTCCCATTACCTAAAAGTAAGAATAGCCAGGCACCATCAAAGTCCAGAAGCCTCTGTTTCTTATTTACATATGAACTTTCTGGACTGTTGCCCACAACCAATCCAAATTAGCAAACACTTCTTCCTTACAGACTCTGCGCCTATCCCCAAACTAGTCCTGCGTCACCTTCTCCCACTCCCTTTATTGATAGCCAATGCAAATTCTTTCAAAACAACTTGCATCTTTCTTCACGCTACTTGACATTTAAACAAAGCCTGTCAGCCCCAGGACAGTGGACATGTTGCTTCCCTACCTGGTGCTGCTGCTGGTCGTTTAGACTTCATGCTCTAGGAGCTGGTATTTTTCAATTTTTCTTGCTACATAGCAATGGCCCAATTAACCCTTTCTTTTAAAAAGACTGTCAACTGTGGAAATTAAGTTTTATTATTTTACACTAGCAGCTCAGAATCCCTCAGGCTTCTTTCTTCTTCTCCAAGTCGGTGGGTGAATTGTGGGGTCTTCTCACCTCTGCTTTCCTAAATCCTTCAGGTTCCTCCCTTATCGGGCTATGTCCTGAGTTCAGCTCCTCATAATGTGTTTAAACGGTCTGACTTATAAATAAGAGGCAGCAGCACATGCTAGCTAGAAAGTGTACGGAATTTAGGGAAGAGAGAGAAGAAGGAAGGAAGGAAGGGAGAAAGAAAGTTGTTCAGAAAATGAGAAATATTAAAAGCTATTTAACTGATACCGCAGACACTAAAGTTCCATAAACAAGATGTAATTATTAAAAAGGTTTATAAACAATTATTAAAAAGGTTTATAAGCATTTTTATTTTTCCTTAATTGTTCCTGGAGCAGAGTAGATGACACACGCTGGTCTACTGAGATGAACCTGCAGTCTGGGGAGTTGCAACAAATTTGTATGGTTTATATTGTTTAGCATGCAGATGCAATTTTGTGTCATATTATTCTCATAGAAACTTATTTACTACAAACTTCTCTATAAATCTACTTAGTATACACATTTCATTTAATACCTAAGTGACATACACCATTGTACACCATTAAATATACTATACCCTTGTAGAGACACCATATTTGGCTTTAATCATTCCCCAAAGGTTGAGAGGTTTCAGTTGTTTCATCCCTTTAACATTGCAATTAATGCAACTGTTCTCCATTTATCTCAGTAGAGGTGGTTTTTTACTTCTCTAATGTATTTCTTTGTTTCTTTGCATAATTTAGGCTCTATAATTGTTCATTTTGTGTTTGTTTCTATGTTATTGTCCAAAAAAAAAAAAAAGAAGATTTACTGGATCAAAAACATGATTAGTTTTATGGCTGTTATTGGCTTTTGGTAGATTTTAAAGAAATATTATGTTTGTTTTTTCCAGGCACTTTGCAATCACTTGGTAGACTTTCACTAAACACTTCTTGGTGAATTACTCTTTTCTTTTATGGGAAATTCCCACACAGAACCTTCCCAGATGAAGTCCCAGGATAAGGAGTGTACCAGGCTCAGCCATACGATTAGGGGGATAGCCCCTAGACCCTGGGGTCATATCATGAAGACGACTTTGTGTTCTCCCAGACTGAGGCACCCATGAAACTGCAGGCTTGTTTGAATAGCATACAAGGCCAAAGATTCTGTTAGAAAAAGTTATAGGTTGATTGACATAAAGAGATTCATTTCTAGTCACTTTTCTTAAAAAAAAAAAAAAAATTCTTGTCATTTTAAAATCCTGATGATACAGAAACGATCCTTGCTTAATCTATGGGTAACCTCTCATATAGACAGATAATTACATTTGTGTATCTGTTTGGACTCGGACTTGTTGTAAGAGGGATTTAGTTGCTAATTATTTATGTTGAGTAAATGCTAAGGGAAGTGGGAGCAGAATATGTGCAAACTCAGGGGGAGACTTTCCTAAGGAGGCCATATTTGAGCAGGTATTCGAAGGATGATCGGTTTTCATCAGATGGGCAGAGAAGAGGGTAGTTTGGGCAAGATATACTGAAGAATTTGGATTTCTTCCTATATGCTGCCATTGAAGACTTTAAAGCAGCAGCAAAGCAGAAGTCTGAATTAGTACAGTGAACTTTGATTTTACAAAGGCCTCATATGAAAAACTTGCATGTTCTATTATTTTATTTGATAAATTCAGTATGCATCACTGCATTTTTATCCCTGCATAAGTTATATCAGAACCTCTTCATATTTGCAGAAAATTCCAGAGGAGTAAGGATAGGCCCTTACTATAGTAATCATTGAATATAATAATAGCATTCATAGAGAATATTATGCCTTTAAAAAGTTGAGAGCTACCCAGGACATGTCACTCCCAAATATGTCTCATAGCAGTCATCATTCCTGGTGAGGGCCAATGTGTCACGTTGGGTTGATCATGCAGACCAAGTTTTTCACGAGGCCAGTTTTTAAGTCCTCAAGGATGACCTGGCTGAAGACGGAGTATAACCCATGAAGGTGGTCTGGTTGACAGACAAGTATTGACACTTTGTAAAGTAGAATGCTCACCCTGATCAAAATAAGACACAAATGAGGTGATTTTTAATGGGGTTGGAGGTGAAGAAAAGGACAAGCAGACTAGGGTGCTTTATAGGGGGGAGTGTGGGGAGGCCTGGACAAAGGACTATTTCAGAAAAGCCTAGAAACCACACAAGCATCCCAGACACCTAGGCTAGTGGAGGAGTGTGGAATGAGGAGAATCATGAAAAAGAGTAAGGGAATGGAAGAGAAATTCTGTTAACTCATTTTTATTTGGAGTGGGCCTGTCCTCAGTGACCTATTGCAATTTTATGAATTCCCACTCATTTTATAGGGTGTAGATAATGGAAAAAGCTTTCACCCTGCTTTCACCAGCTTTTGGGAAGTGAGAAGAAAGGCCAAAGGGAAGTGCTTCTACCTGGAGATTCAAGTCATACTGCCGGGGATGGTCTAGGTGCTGGGGAAGACTGTTGAAGGCCTTGGTCAAGTTGTTGCTTTACCATGACGTGTCTGCAACTGTAGGGTACTTGTTCTCTGCTCAGCAAATCTGAAGACAGTGAGGGATTGTGGCCAGGGCTGGGTAATTCTGGTAGGCCTCCCTTCATTCTGCCCACATGTAAGACTGTCGTTACTTTGGACACCAAGTGAAGGATAGATATTGACACAATAATTTCCCCATTGAATAGGACCTGTATCTTGTCCATGACTACTTTTTGAACAATTTAGTCCAGATTTGTGTGAGTAACCCTCCACAAACCTGTACCTGGCAAGGGGACGCTGCTATGGGGAATTTCATTGCCACTTGTCTGTTTTGTGGCCTGTTTTGACTCCAGTGTAATAGGATTTTCTCTCTGGAGGCCTTGATTTGGAAGTCCCTATTCTATAGGGCTACTTTGGTGCTCCTAGCTTCAATCTGGCTCCAATGGGAACAAAGCCAGATGATCAAGGTAGGTGATCTGCTGGGGGGAATGGAAATGTCATTGATTAAAACTGGTGAGTAGGGAGAGAGGCCTGAGAGTTTAGGATAGAGCATGAAGTTTTTTTTTTTTTTTTTTAAAGTCGTGTTACTTCTAATTGGAAATGCCAGTAAGTTATTCAGGTAGATATGTCCAAAAGGCTGACATTTCTATAGCAGCAACAAATAAAGTTGTCTGAGCGGATGAGGTATACTGGAGAAGGAAAGGGGGCAGTTCTCACAAGCTTCCCTTGACTATCTCCTGCCAGAATCTCTATTTCCAGGTTAAGGAAGGATGCAGAATGTCTGTGGGGAGCTACATATTTCTAGCTGTAGTTCTGAGGGCTGGGTTTGTGTCAAAAAAAATTTTCCTAAAAAAAAGAGCAGTGTTTTCCTAAAAAAAAGAGCATTTCTTGTCTCAGAAATGCTAACTCGACTGTCAAAATGGATGTATAGGAAGTGTATAAAGAGGAAATGATTCTAAATTAGGATTGAATTGTAGCAGACCAACGGAGTCTGGGCTCTTCTGGATCTTTTGGCAGGACAGTGTTCTTGACAGTCTCCCATCACTGTCCTTTGCCAGAACTCTCTCATTTCTACTAGACTGCCCAGTTGGCCTACAATTCGAGGGCGTCTGGCAAAGGCCCTTCCTTCTTTGTTATCAGGGCACAAACTACCCAGTGTTCCTGCCCCTTGACTGGCTCACAGCTAGGATCTGGATAGGATGCTGCTCTGGTCTTCCTCTGTTGACCTTTATCAGTGTTGCAGGGGTGGGTTTCACTGTCTGCCAGACTTTCTAACATAGTCCAGACATGAATTTCAGGAATCCCATGTGTTCCTTGTGAAGAATCATTTCAGCCTCTCAGAAGGCAAGTTGCAGCATTTTCTATACTGAGCAAAACAGCTTCTTCACTAGAATGCGTGTTTCCTTTTCAGACACGGACACGCCTGTGTTAGAGGGAGGAATAGAACATTGCTTCTAGAACCATTTTCAACTTCATACAGAAAAATGAAATCAGGTGGGAGAGTGAAGAGCTACATGTGGGTAAACAGCCTCAGTATTAGAAACTGCAGGAGAAAGTGGGCTGTCAAGTTCACCCCTCCTTCTCAGCCTCACAACTGTCTCTTGCATGGTTTCATTTCTGACGGGAACCTAGTGTGTCATTTAATGATGGGATGGACATACAGTCTTTGAAATGCTACCATATAAATGATCTCGGCTGACAGCACCCACTTTTCAGATGAGGAATGGAATCCTCAGTGATACAGCCAGTCGTGGGTCCCGATCTCCTCACAGTGGGTCCTGTGCTCCTTCCACCCCACGGGGCATTTCAGCCAGCAGCGCTGGAGGGGCAATTGCCACCGAGGGCTCTGTAGAGCCGGGTCCAGCTGCTGAGTTGGCCTGAGCGAGGAGGCACTCTGCCAGGGCCACCGCAAATCCCGGGAGAGGCCCGGGGTGGCTGACGCCGTCCGGGGGCGTTCCTGGGAGGTAGTGGCCGAGGAGGTCAGACCCGAAGACCCGGGAGGAGCCGGCCGGCGGCCACGTGACCAACTGCGGCGGGCGGGCGGCCCAGAAATAGCAGCGGCGGCGGTTCCGCCCGCGGGCGCCGGGAGGGAAAGGCGGAGACTGGAGCTCTCTGGCTCGGCGCGGACGCGGCGCGGCCCCGGCCCCGGAGGATGCTGAGCCCCTACCCGGACCGACCCCGAGCACATGATGGCGATACGGGAGCTCAAAGTGTGTCTTCTCGGGGTGAGTCCTGAGCCGCCAGCCGCGGGGGCACCCGCATCCGTGCGCCGCCCACTTCCCCCGCTCCTCATCGTCCCTGCGCCCCACTGGTCTGTGTGTCCCCTCTTCTCCCGCGCCCCCCTCGTTCCCTGTGGCCCCCTTGGTCCGTGCGCCCCCTCTTTCCCGGCGCTCCCCTAGTTCGTGCGTTCCCCTGTCCCCGTGCCCCCTCATCCTTTGGGACGCCCCCCTTGTCCCCACGACCCTGGGGTCGCCCGCGTCCGTCTCCTGCTGGGGTCCGAGCCTGTTAGGGAGCTTTCTCGACTCCTTCCACCCCGGCCGGCCGGCTCCCCGGGATCAGCGCGGGCCTCGCCGCGCTGGGGGCCAGCGCCAGGGCCGGGCGCCCGGGTCCCTGCGCGGTGACAGGAAGAGCGGCGGTGGGACCTGGCCACCGCCGCGGCCTCTTCGGCCGCGGAGGACTTTCTTCTTCGCCTTTGATAATTTCCTTCCGGCGGAAACTAAGTTACTCCGCCAAGGCGCGAAGTCCTCTTTTGCCTCCCGGGGGCAGTTGGTTTATTCACTTTTAAAAAAGAAATTCCAGCTGAGGGTGGGAAAGCGCGAGGGGCTGATTGGGCTGGAAGGTGAAGAACGTCCTGTAGAGTCTGCCGTCTGGAGCACTTTTGTGACCCCGATAAAGGCAGGATGAGAAAGTCCTCTGTCACCCCTTCCCCTTCCAAAGGGGGTCTTCTGAGCCTGAAGAATCAAGAAAGAAGCCAAAAACAAACACTCAAGCTGTGCCTTCTGGCAGACGTGTCAGATAATACGGGACAGCCCCTCGGAAACCCCCCCTCGCCCCTCCCGGGGGAGTTTAGAGATTTAAGGATCCTTCCTTTCTTTCCTTTTTTGGGGTGTGTGTGTGTGTGTGCACTTCAAATAACAGATTTACTTCTTTTGAAAGAGCTAATTTTAAGCCGTTTTCAGCAGTCTTTGGCATTGATGCCTAGTTGTACTGCCCTTGGCAAATCTGGTCCCCAAAAAACCATTTCCTAAAAAAAACAGCAGCGTAAGGGGATAGTCATTCTCACTTGTCTCAAAGAAATGCTAACTCGTCTGTAAGATGGATGTACAGGAAGCTTATAAAGAGGAAATGATTCTAAATTAGGATTGAATTGTACGACAAAACAGTGTCCAGGCTCCATTTACGCTCTTCTGGATCCTTTGGCAGGACAGCGTTCTTGACTGTCTCCCGTCACTGTCCTTTGCCAGAACTCTCTCATTTCTGCTAGACTGTCCAGTTGGCCTAGAATTCCAGGGCATCTGGCAAAGGCCCTTCCTTCTTGTTATTCGGACACAAACTACTCACTGTTCCTGCCCCCTGGCTGGCTCACAGCTAGCATCTGGATAGGATGCTGCTCTGGTCTTCCTCTGTTGACCTTTATCAGTGTTACAGGGATGGGTTTCACTGTCTGCCAGACTTTCTAACATAGTCCAGACATCAATTTCTGGAATCCCATGTTTTCCTTGTGTGAGGAATCATTTCAGCCTGTCAGAAGGCCTTCAAAGACTTGGAAGAAATGTCCTGTCCCAAGGAATCAAGAGGCAACTTTGATGTGTGTTGTGCGTGTTAGGCCTGGCCTTGGGAATAAATGAAGTAGACAATGTTTTGCTTTTTTTCCATTTTGTCATCCACTTAGGTGGCACAGGCCCTGCCCCATCACAGGAATTATTTTCAAGTTCATTATTTGATGAGTTCTCCATATCCTTCTACAAAGAAACGGATCAGGTAGAAAGAGCCCTGTACCAGAAGGCAGCAAAGCTGAGTTATCATTCTTTCCCACTCACTAGCCTTGCAATTTTCCACAAGTATCTCAATCTATAAAATGGACATAATAACATCTTTCCTGTTAAGGCAGAGTACTATACCAGATGATTTCCTCAGGTATATCGTACCATTTCCTGTTAACATATGATTCCAGGGTAACAATTAGCAAACCTGGGAGATGAGAAAGCTGGAGGAAATCCCTTTACTTCTTTTATCTTTGAGAATGAAACACACTCTGTGGCTTCCTGAAGACAGTGCCTCACCTTGTTTGCTAGTTTTTTTGCAGTGGCTCTATTGGTAGGAGTTTGAGTTTGGAAGGGGAGAACAGTGCCAAAGCAGAGCAAGAAGATATTTCTGGATAGACAGAGGCTTGGAAGTGTCAACCATCTCACACCATGTCTGTCCATGGTCTTTTTTATTTTTTATTTTTGAGTGGCTCTAGATTTTAGTCATTTTTAGATCAGAGGATATCTTATTTGAAAGGCCCTTATTATCTACACTGAGTCATATTTTTTAAGTCCTCCAGTTTGGCTGGTCTTGTGTTGCTCATCCAAATAGGGTGATTCTCTGGGTGAGAGAGCATTTGGGTGAGGCCAAGGCCATTGTAACTGACTTGGGTTTGCTCTCTTGATTTGAGAGATAACTCTCTGTGTCAGTGGTTGGACAACAGAGTCAATGCCAAGTCCAAAAGCCCTTTCAAAAATTTAACAGGAGCCTGAGCTACTTTGCTCTTTGTGTCCAGAGATTGATGAAGTTTTGCATGTGGCTACCACTCAACTTCCTGTTTATAGCCACTGCTACACCTCCCTGAAATCCCAGTATGACCAAGACTCTAGCAGCCATACCCTCTGTTGGTATTACTTTCTGTTGAGTCCCATTGAATAGGTGATGGAGAATGGCGACCTCCTAACTGGACTCTTGCTCTCCCACTGGAGAGGCTGAGGGGCTAGTCTTTTTGTGTCTGGTCATTTGCCCTGATTGATCAGTGATCACTTAGGGACGTACTTCCCATTTAAGGCACAAGGTTGTTTTAGCATGGACAGAGCCAGCTTTTATCCCTATTAGTAGTAGTCTTTGACTCCCTTTGTGGGGTCAAAGGTTCTGGACAGGTGGATCATTTGCAGCAGGTGGAAGTGAGACTGAGCCAGATGATGTATCTTCTTTATCTGTACCTGTACCTTTTAGAGCCCCGATGTTAGGTATATCTGATCTTATTTTTCGGGCCAAGTGCTCCTAGATGGAATTGACAATAATCTGTGGAACATTCTGTGAATGCTTTGTGTTCTTGGAAAAACTAAGGACTCAAAGAGCTTTGGGTTTTTTTAGGCTCCCTGTTATACATTCTTGTCTCTCATTGCTCTCATGGGTGGACTTTCTTGCCTTTATCCCAAAGACCTTTCCTGGGATAAGCCAAGCCATCCATGGAAGCTAGCCACGCAGGAGGGTGTGTTTGATAGGGGTCCTTGCTTGACACCTAGGGACCCCATGAGTTCTTGGCAATAGAATGCCAATTGTTCCACTTTGTAATCTCAACTAGTATTATGAAACATGTAGCTTAAAAACAACTCCCTTAAAAACAGCAAAGTATGTTAAAAACCTAACAAAAACAATATTGAGGCAGCAGCTGTTCCAACCCGAAAGGTGGAAAGCTTCCCAGTATGCATTTTTAACACACATCATCACGTGGCAAAAAGCAAGAGGAGAGAGAGAAGGGAGAGGAGGAGAAGAGAAGGACGGGAGAGAAGGAGGAGGTGGAGGAGAGGATCGTTCTTTTATTATTTCCCCTGTGTGTGTATGTGCATGCACTTAAAAACTGCTTCCGGATGGAATCCCAAAAAGATTTATATTTGGACTTCGGTCGTCTTGACAATAGTTTAGAGATTTCTGCCACTTCCTCAATAGCTGAGTGACATGTTTAAAAGACAACTGAAGGCGTTCCTGCTTCTGGTAAGGAGCTTGGTGAAGCCTCTCTTTTTGGCCTTTGTTGGAATCTATGGTGGTTCTTCCCTGAGCAGTCAAATATTTGGGATTTGGTGTGACATCTTCACAGTGGGGGCTTCAGATACGTATGTACAGGGCCTTCACATGAAAGGGCTATGTAGTTCCCAAGGGCACTAGCACTTGAGTGGAACAGATTTCTGTTCATTCCATTAAGGCAGATCAATCAGGAGCTGTGGAACCTCAAATGGACTGCTTTGAGCAATAGTGAGCTCCCATTACTGAAAGTATTTAATAAGGTTACATGAATTTGTTAGGGTCATTGTGGAAGGAATGAATGCACAGTGTGGGCAGGACTGGACCAGGCAACCATTGCATTTGCTTTCCAAGCCTGTGATTCTGTTAACGTACTCATTTTCCCCCCTTTTCTTTCTCAGAAACTAGCGTTTTCTTTGGGGTGAGAAGGTGTGCAGAGAGGCTAGCAATATAATGTATTTTTTTTAAACCACACCTGATTCCTCTGTTAAATATTACGCCTTGTGGAAAGTGCGGTTCAGCATTGGTGCTGGGTAGAGAGTAAATGTAAATGATAGAGTGGGATGTCTTCCCAGAAGTGCCCAGCATATAGTAATCTGGAATACCCAGGCCAGGGTGATAGAATACACCAGGGTCCCTTTGTTATCTTTTGTTCAAGATCAGCATCTATGCAGCTCTCCCTCAGATTTCAGAGCTCAATATGTCTCTAGTGTGTGTATCCGAATCATTTTGGAGTATTTTCAGAGTTCTGTGGACCCTCCCCATCCCTTTGTTTAACACTCTCAGACCTGTGACCTCATATCTGCCCTAGCCTAGGTTCACTGTTTTAGGGATTGTGTTGTATCCCTCCGGTGTGCTCCAAAGCCATGGCCATTGGAAAATAGAAAACTACATTTTAAGGTGTTAGGACATAAAAAGATTTCGAGTCCATAAAGTAGAAAAGATCTTCAAATTTAATTGTGTCCAACAGGGTAAACTAATTTTAGTGCTTGCATATCTGTGCAACTACTACATTTTCATTTGTCTTGGTTTTTATAATGTGTTTGAAAATGGAATCGGCATTCATTCACTCAGCCATTCACCATTTATTGAGTGCTTCTTTCATGCTGGGAGTTGTGAGTGGCTGCAAGTAGACAGGACAGCTGTGATCTTCGTCTTCAAAGAGTGCTCTGCCTTTCTGAGGACATGGACACTCCTCTAGCAATGAGCTAAAAAGCATGGGTTGTGTTCCTGTGACAGCACTTACCACAGAGGCATGAACAACAGATGTAACAGAGTGGATAGGATAAATACTGACTATCTTCCATCTTATTAGACATGAGGACAGGTAAAGAACAGAAAGTTTTTGCTCAAGGTCTTTTTGAGTATCTGCTGTGGATAAGAAGCTGTGCTAGCTCTGCCAGAGATAGAAAGTAGGGCGGGTGGTTCTGATCCCTGCTTATGGAGAAGCTCCTGGTTGGGCAGGAAAGATAGGCACATACACAGGAACTAGTATCCCCGGCAACTGTGATGCGTGGGATCCTGGACATGTCACATGGTGCAGTGGGAGATGATAGAGTTTAAATTAAACAGAGTGGAGGCTGGGAAGGGAGCAATCTGGGAAGGTCTCATGGAGTGGGAAGGATTTGAACATGCCTCAAAGGACAAGTAGGGTTTTGACAGGAAAGGAAAGGTGAGTATGGACCCCAGGCACTGAGGAGAGCAACTGGAGCTCTGAATCTTAGGTATTTTCTGCAGAGCTAATGTGGTTGGAGGGTACAGGGAGGCAAAGAGCACAGCCTTTCCACTCCCATGTTTATCACTCTCTTGCTGACCCCACTGTCTCTCTAGCATGGGGTCTTTTTAATTTTTAACTCCCCTTTCTCCATGCTTTATTTTGAAAATTTTCAAACTTACAAAAGTTAATTTTCAAACTTACAAAGTTAAAAGGGAGGTACAATGAATGTCTGTAGACTTCTCACCTAGATTCAGTAGGGGTAATTTTTGCCATTTTTTGTTTTCTCTAATGTATCTAGATAATATGAAATTTGTTCTGAACCATCTGAGACTAAATTGCAGACATAGCACTTAACCCCTAAATACTTCAGTATGTGTCTTTTAGGGAAAATGGCAATCTCCTGCACAACTGTAATAGCATTATGTCACACAGATAGGACAGTAGTATCGAGCATAGAGTCTATTGTCAGATTTTCCAGTTGTTCCCAAATGTCCTTGATAGCTGATGAAAAAAATCCAGGTTCCAGTCAGAGATCACGTATTACCTTTTCTTGTCATGTCTCTCATCTAAAACAGTTCCTCTCCTTTTTTCCCAGCCATGAAATTGATATTTTTGCAGAATCCAGGCCAGTTGTCTTGGAGAAAGTCCCAAAATCTCAGTTAGTCTGATTGCTTCCTCACTGCTTCTTCCAAGTTAAGCATTTGGTGAGAAGACAACATAGATGATGTTAAATGGTCTTACTTTTTAGTGTAGTGCACGTGCAGCCCAGACATTAAAGGGCATCATATATCTGTTATTGTTTAATCTCGTGTGACTGACCGTCCCTCTAAGAGTGGTCTTATTTTGTATATGCTCATGTATAATATTAAAATAGTCTTTCCATTTACTTCTATGGAACTCATTCAAAAAATATCTCTTCACTTCTACAAGTGCCAAACAGTGGTGTGTCTGAACTGAAAAAAGGGCTTTGACCTTATAGAACTTACATTTTAGCAGGAAGTTGGGAAAAATAAAGCATATGGCGTGACAGAAGGTCATAAGTGTTATATGGAGAAAAACACATGACAGAGCCAAGTGAGGGGCACAGGAGCTACAAGAGGTTCCGGGGAGCAGGTTAGTAGGGTGGTGAGTGATTGAATATGTTCAGTCTCTGTCAAGAACCAGATGAGGGCACTGCCTCTCATTTGTGCAGGGGTTGACTTTGTTTTGCAACTTCAGTCTCATGGCGTGGTCTTTGAGCTGCTGACAGTCACATTTGTCCGGAGATGAGCCAGAGTTTTCTTTCTTGTTGCCTAACTTTGTCAGCAGAAGTAAGGAAAAGAAAAACGAGATATAACATTGGCTTCACTGAATGAGTTTCTCACTGTGAAATCTTCTGTTTATTTGTGTCTTTTTCTGATGTGTTTCCTTGCTCCTAATGCCTCAGCCCTGCTCCGACTTCTCTGGAGGTCATGAAAATGGCTTCTGCTCATTCAGGATTTAACCCAGAAGGTAGCCTAGACTACTTTCAGTTCCCCCAGAGGTTCCTAGAAAACTTGGGTTATCAGAAGATTGAATGGGCCCTGCAGGAGAGCAAGCAGAACCTAGGGGAAATCATCTTCCTCCCATTTTCTCTTTCAACAAGATACCAGAGAGCTGGATTCCTTTGCACGAACAGTATTCCTTTATCTAGAAGAAAAAGGTGCCTGAGTTCTCCAGTGTTACTTCCTTTCTGTCTTTATGGAATCACTGTTCTAATTAGGATCTGCAAATAGAATGTGCAGTCCTTAAAAAGTGCCTCTATCAAAGACTTCCTTGGAAGGGAAGGACTGAGAGAGGGCGAAGGAGTGAGGGAAGAGTAGACTAGGAGAAGAGAAGAGAGGAGAGGGGAGGGGAGGGGAGGAGAAAGGAGGGGAGAGGAGAAGGAAAAACAGAGAAGAGGAAAGACAGAAGAGGAGAAAAAGAGAAAGAAGGGGAGGGAGAGAAAGAGAAGGAGGGAGGCAGGGACACACACACACATGATCAATAAAATCCGCCCTATGCTGGCAAGGAGAAAGAGCAAACTGTTTCTGTTTTTGTTTTTTGTTTTTCCTGGTGAAACTATGAGCCAGGACATTTACATTTATGGGAAGCTTAATTGTCTTTTTTGTTTCTTTTTTTTTTTTTTTTTTAAAGAACATCTCATAGCATTATACTACATACTTCATAGACATGTTTCATTTTAGGAACTAATATACTAAATTTTTTCATGACAAGCTTCTAAAAAGCTATTTTTCTCATTGTGAAGTAATCCATTTTCATCTTAATTGAATTTGGAATCTAATGAGGTGGGAGAAAAGATTAAGTGGTGAAATGGCAAATGTTGATTGTAGTTTGAGATCGCAAAGACAAAGAATACAGGATGATGCCTGTAACATCTTTTCTTTATAATGACACATATAATTGTACCAACCTGCTGATGTCTTGTTTTCCTCTAGTTAGGTTGAAATCCTGCAGGCGTGAAGAAATCATCCTGTCTACCCTCCTTTACTTCATGGCTCACCTGCTCGTCTCTCTTCTTTCCAGGTCTGTTGTTTTACATTCAGACGACTGCTTTTTTTATTTTATGATCAACATCAAGCTCCTCATCCTATCCCATATTTCTTTTATGTCTCTGTTCTTGTCTTCTCTGCAGAATCATTTTCTTCCACCATTTTAATTTGTTTTCTTGTTCTCTCTACTTCTCACCGATGAATCATCAGTCTGTCCTCCTTTAAAGAGGCATCCTAGCATTTAGCTCTGAGGGGAAAATGTTTCTAACTCTGCTTTTCACTTGCTCCCTCCGTTGCGTATGGAGTGTGCTGAGTTATGTGCCATGACCTTTCCTCCTGCTGCCAGTGTAGACCAGAAAACCTGGCCAGGTTTACCCTTTGGAGAGTAACGCAGACATTTTCTGAGTCTTGTTGTTTTAGTTCTAAAAACAATGAAATGGGTCCGTAAAAGTAAATGAGGATTAAGTAATACGTCTTGTGCTATGAGGGATGAACAGAGGTGCTATGAGGGATGAACATGGCTGCTATGCGGTGGGCTCATAGAACAATTTCCCATACACGAGGGCACTCTGTCCTTTACGTGTATAGTCCAGCAGTCTGATGCCCTTGGTCTGATAGGGCATAAGTGGGAAAGGGTAAGTAACACCACCGGACAACTCCATGGGATGTCACATGACGCTTAATTGCCAAATGTTCTCAAGGTAAGGGCATGTGGAGTATGGGAGTGGCCAGGGAGGGATTGTGGGTGTCTGCCAAGTTAAGTTGGGTGCAGAGGAGGGAAATGTTTGGAAGGGGACAGGAGTGGCTCTGTTTACATGATGCACATGTAAACAGGAAAAGGTTCTGGAAATACTCAAATGTCAAAATGGTTGTTGGAGTGGGGCAGCAGCTGATTTGTGCTTATAAATAACTTGTTCTTTCTCTTTTGCTTCTGTGTTGGTTTATTGAGAGCACATGCAATACTCGGCTAATTAATTTAAAAAGCTACAAAGAATCACTGCAGGGCAGAAGGAGATGTTTGGTGGGTAGAGGTCCATTTGGTTTTTAGTGCAAATAACTGATAAACTGATAATAAAAGTGGAAAGTAAACTTGGCTCAGACTGTAAAGGGCTTTGAAATGTGAAAGTTTATACCCTTGTTGAAATAATGGGTATCATCAGTGGGTCATAAACTTTGAGTGGCTTATCAGGTAGTGCTGTGTTTTTATTTGTGCAAGTCTTTACTTGGGTTTCCTGTTCCATTGTGGAGGGCAGCCACTTCTGTTTGGGGTGTGGTACATGACCTTTTCACTGGTGGATACTGTTTTCTCACCATTTTCTTGTCTGGTATTTCTCAAAAGGGGGTCTAAGAAAGTTATGGATCTGTCATCTGTGGGGTCTGCAGGTTTTCTCTGCCTGTTTCAAGGCTGTTCTTTAAAAAATAAGTAAAATTACATCCTGGATCTTGCAGGTAATCATTCTATAACAAAACTCTGTGTCACAACTTTAATGCCCATGAAAACTGGCTAATGAGAAAGAAACAAAGGCAGAGTTAATACAGAAATAATGCGCTGGGGTCACGTGAACACCAGGTGGTTCCATAGCACATGCCACATAGCTTTACCAGGCACCGTTCTAGGGTTAGGTATACAGCAGGTGACAAACAGACCCATTATCCATGACCTTACGGAACTGATGTTCTAGTACAGGCAACAGACAGCACACAAATACCTAATATGACAGATGGCGACAAGTGAAGTAGAGAGAAAGAAAACAGGGAAGGGCCTCGGAGTGCTGGCTGGGAGGGTGTGGCCTCAAGGAGGGCTTGAGAAAGGACTCACTGAGAAGGCCTTTCAGTAAAGACAAAGACAATATTCATGAGCTATCTGGGCCCTTCCAGTAGTGAAGACCCCGAGGCTGGGGTGGGAGGGGCTTGCATGCTGAGTTTGGGGACCCACAGTCAGGCCAGTGTGGCTGGAACAGAGCAACTATTGGACAGAGAGCAGAAGGAAGTTTGGGGGCCTGATTATGTGGGGTCTTGAGGGCCAGTGTGGGAATTGTGGCATATCTTGGAAATGCAGTGGGGGAGCCATTGAAGGTTTTTGTGCAGAGCAGTGACGCGATCTGACTTACTTTTTGTGAGAATCTCCTTAGCAGCTGTGTGGAGTGTAGACCATGAGCACAGGAGGATGCTTGCAAGGGAGCCAGCCCGAGAGAGACTGCTGCTGCTGTCCTGGTGGGAGGCCAGGTCATGGTGACTTCCTCCAGAGGGCAGCAACCTAGGCAGTGAGTGGGATCCCATTTGGGCTGTTTTGAAGATAGAACTGAAGACTTTGTCCACAGATTGTGTGTGGAGTGTGAGGGAATTAAACCATCACAGGGCACATTGTGAGAGAGCATGCTGGCCTCAGAATCCAACATAGCCCTGAGCTGTTTCAGTTTAGCAGAGCAATATTATCTGTCATATTAGACTAATGCTGATTTGAATGTTATTGGATTTATAGTTTAATTTGTATTTAATTAATACATTGATCTATATTTTATTGTTTTATAATAAATATAAACTGTTCCATTGTTTGTACTTATTTATGTAATAATTAAAGTCTACATTGGTTTCCATGGAATTGCTTTTCCCCTTAAACAAGCCTATATGTAGAGTTTTAAAAAGGTCCGAGAAACACTGCTCTCACACTATTCAGGTTGGCCGCGGCTGACAGGCTCTTGTTCCCTAATGAAGTGTCAGTGTTGGCAGAAGTCTGGGAAAGGAAGGCTGCGTTCCAGTGATCATTGGTCCCTGGGCACCACCAGGTGGAATGTGGAGGTATGTTCTGAGCTATGCCGAGTGTCGGCCTGCAGTGCTATTCTTAGAGCAGCAGACCCCAACTCTACGGTCTTACTGCTTTTTCTGGTGAGACACAAGTAATGGACAATCTTGAAAGTCTTGGATACTCTCATGGATTATACCTAGATTCTGTTGAAACCTCAAAGTGTATGTAACATCCTAAAGCAAATAATGCATTAGGTTTTTTAAAAATGCTCTTCTCATAAAGGCATTATTTATATCAGCATTTGAGTCATGAACTCAGTCATTTAAAGATCTTCCAGAACAATTCAATTTAAAAGGAGCTATTGATAAATATGGCATATCAAATTTTTAAAAGAAAGATGAGTTGTTTAAAAAGATGACTTGTTTATCTCCAGACTTCCACCTCATAGATCAATCTTAGTATGATGACCTAATGTATAATGATGTTCAATTAAAAATATAAATACTGAAAATGTTAAAATTATAATTGATGTAATTTACTGATTCGAATATGTTGTCCTGATTAATGTGAATTGCGTTATTGCACATTTCACTTGCAGAGGCCCTGTGCTTTGATTCGGCAATCATAAAACTATTGTGTCACAATCAAATGGGCACATCCTTGTACTTGCTTATGAGCAGTGTGGTTAGCTAGTTTATTTGTGTTATCTTCATATGTCCTCGACTTCTTATTAAAAAATACTCACTGGTAGGGGTAGGTTGGACTCTGCCTGGATATACACTTGCCTTCCATTACCAGTGCCTGTAACCGTGCACAGTGAGGGGTCTGGTCAGCCAGCACTGCCGCCGGCTTCAAGGCCCTTGGGACAGTGGAGGAAAAGGAGTGGACCCCAGGCCCGTTGCAGGACCAGCCCTACCCCTGCTTATAAAAGCAGTAGTACAGAGTCATCAGACAGCGATGAGGACAGTTGCTCTTTGTATGAAGAAGGAAATCAAGAATCTGAAGAAGATGACACTGGCCCAACTGCAAGAAAACAGAGGAGAAATCAAGATGATGAAGCCCATGATGATGATGAAGGGTTTTTTGGATCAGTCCTTCCTCCTGGATTTAAAAAGCAAGATGATTCTCCTCCAAGACCGATCATAGATCCTGCATTGCCACCTGGTTTTATTAAATCTACAAAGAAAAGTGACAAAGGCAGAGATGATCCAGGACAACAAATATCATCACATTTCAACTCTGAGGAAACAGCAGTGAAGATGAGAACATTGTTGGATCAATGCCTACAAAAGGACCGGTGAACTATAGTGTGACAACAGGATTTGAAAAAAGGGCCCAGCGAATGAAAGAAAAACTGACTGAAAGAGATGATGATTGTTCTAAACCAATTACAAGGGAGTCATGGATGACTGAGCTTCCTCCAGAATTGAAAGATTTGGTCTTGGGCCCAGAACTTTTAAGAGAAGAGCCAATGACAAATCTGGTGATCGATCAGTCTGGACAGATACCCCAGCTTACTGGGAAAGGAAAACTTAGGAGACACAGGAAACAAGGAAGTCATTCAATAACAAGGATTATGAACATATATAGAAGGTGCCAAAAAAATGTATACACATTTTAAGAAAGGAAAAAACTGTATTAAAATTGTAATACTCAATACACACCGATAACAAAAGATGAATACAAGTCATGTGTATACATTTTTTTGGCACGCCCGATATTGTCAGGAAGGGAAAAGAGAGTGGCTGAGCAGATATCCTTGAGCAGATAATCCTCCTCATACAATGAATCAAAAAGATCAGAATCTCTTATTGACATTCATCATGAAAAATTAAAGAATATGGCTGCTGAAGATAAAAGTCAGCCCCAAGAAAGAATACCATTTGACCGTGATAGGGATCTCAAGGTTAATCGGTTTGATGAAGCATAGAAAAAAGCCCTAATAAAGAAATCTAGAGAACTAAACACCAGATTTTTACATGGCATAGGCAGTATGTTTTTGTAAGGGGATTTATTTCCCTGTGCAATGAAGAAAAGTTGAAGAATACTCTTTTATCTGTTTACCTTTATTTCTTTGTTTTGAGCTTCCTAAGATTAGAGATTACATATTTTAGTCTTGAAAACCATACAAACTTACCTTGTTCTGTTTGTTTTTTAAAGTCATGTGAAAACAAAATCAGTGTTTCTTATGTAGAATAGAACTTGATGTGTCTTTGCCTTCTGAGAAAGCATGGGTTTTTCTTCAAATAATTAAGAGGATTTCCCCCCATGCCCTAATTTTTGTGGTGTCTCAAGTACCCTCTTAGACCTACTCAGGACTACCCACTGTGTCTCTACCACGCCTGGATTTCCTCGTCAGAAATCAATACTCTGCCCTGGACAAGTGTGCCGGGTCCCTGCAGTAAACCCACGAATTTGAAATGATTTGGGTTTCCCCTCTAAACTGCAGCAGTCAACATACGTTTACTTGAAAATAGAAGGTATGGAGGTCTTGACTGTTTTTTTTTTTTTTTTTTTAACAGTTTGCTTGTTTGGGCACTCAGGGCTTTTTATTTGTTGTTTGGGTTTTTAGGTCTGTTTTTAAGTCAGAAAAAGGGATCTCTATGTTATTTGCTAAGGAAAAACTATTTTGATTTTTTTCAACTTTAATAAGTATTTCTAGGGGAGTAAATCTGAGGGACAAGATGTGCCATTAACCATTAGCAATGTGAAGTCCAAGGCTCAGCTCTGTGACTTTAACCAAAGCTTTCTAAGTCTTTAAACTCTGCTTGACCCTGATCTTACTTTTCTGATCTTACTTTACCCATTTATATCTAACAGATTTTAGCTAACTTATTGGGGACAGATCTTTTATATCAATCATGAATAGGCTTTTTAAAGAAATGACACTCTATAATCAGAACCATCGTAGTGGGAGCGTTATAAGTTAGGAATAGACAATTCTAAATAGTTAAAGCCTGAATTCAAATTCTGTAAGTGGTATTTCCTTACAAATTGGTACTAATAGTTCTGCTAATCCTGTGTTCTAGTTTTGATGAAGCACAAGATTTTAATGGGAAAAGATTCTGATTCTAGTTCATTTGGGCTTTATGACAAATTGAGTAAACTGTTCAAATAGTGGTACAAATGATTCTCCTTCTCATAGCAGTGCAATGATATTTTCCATAACAAGTGTAAATAGTAGCCTGTCAAGGGGTGTTGCTGTTAAAAAGATGAATTAGTCTCTTAAGCAAATGTATAAGAAGGCCTCTCATCTAAGCAGAATTAAACATTGCTGCCTTCTGACTAAAGATGTCGTTTTTCGTGGGTGATGTTTTCTGGACACAAAACTTTACGCAGCAGCATCCATTGCTTTTATTTAATTTTGTTATAATTTTTTCCCTGATGAAAGGAAGAAATGTTTACTAGCTTCTCAATCTTCTATAAATTCCTAACATATTTTTGGAAAATTTGGTATTTTGTAAAGTAAAAATGTCATCTGTGGCTACTAAAAAAACAAACAAAAAAAACATGGGTAAAAGAAAAACAGTAATTAAAAACTCACAAGCACTGTAATAATTTGTAATTGCTCCTACTCCTAATCACGGTGACATTGGTAACAGTTGAGAAGGATTGCTGTGCAGTCCTGGAATTGAAGCCAAAACTTGCTCTGTTCTTTTCCAATCAAGAAAGCACTTCAGAATGCCTTTGATTAAAAAGGATGTCACCATACAGATGAGTTTGAAATCGCTCTAGTTTATGAGCACCACGTAATTATCATAGTTGACATGTACTGATTATAACTCATGTGTCAGGCACTATGCTGAGGGTTTCACATTGCTGCGTAACAAACTACCGCAAACTTATTGGCTTAAAATAACAATTATTCTCTCCCACAGTTCTGTGTGTTGACTGGGCTCAGGCGGGCAGTTCTTGCTTGGGGTTTCTCAGGCAGTTTTCACTCAGATGATGGCTGGGGCTGGAGCTGTCTGAAGGCTTCCACACTTAAATGTCCACTGCCTGTGCTGTGGTGACTGGATCAGCTGTAACTAACCAGGCTTCTCTCTTCATGTGGCCTCTCCACACAGTTAGCTTGGGCTTCTTCATAGCATGGAGCCTCATGGAATTCAGACTTGTTATATGGTGGCTGGCTGTTTCCAGAGTGAGTGTTCCAAGAGCCGTGGGCGGAGACTAAAAGGCTCCTTGTGACCTAGCATTGCAGATTCCACAATGTCATTTCTGCCACATTTTATTACTCAAGTTAGTCACTAAGTCCAGCCCAGAAGCAAAGGCAGGAAAATTAGACTCTACCTCTTGAAGGGAGGAATAGCAAGAATTTATGGCCATCTTTTATCTCCCCTACTGAATAAGTGCTTTATATACAGTATGGCATTCAAGGACTTGTAAGGGCGAGTTCTATTATTATTGCTATCTTACTGAGGAGGAAACTGAAGTGTAGGGGCTTGAGTACCATGCGCAGACTCACTGCTAATAAGTGATACTTCACACATTAGAACCAGCTTTGCGAGACTCCAGAATCCAATGCACGTAATCGCTTTGCTGTGCGGCAGACTGGGTTATTAGTCACAAATTACTTGTTCACAACGGGCATGTAGTAGGGAGAGCACCACTGAATCAATAGAATTGGATGTAAAAAACATAAAAAGTCTTGTATTAATGATAATAATTTAATAACCTGATGGAATAATTTGAGCCAGGTATGAGGTACCTCCATGGGAGAAAAAGAGGCAAGAGAAAGCCTCTTTTTCACAAGAGAAAGCAGGTTTTTTTGGGAGGTAAGATGACTGTTTCTCCCTTCTGGAAATGTTAGATGTGAAGAAGGCAAAAATGTACTGTCGGGCAGGGTTGGATGTTGGTGACAGTAGAAGGCCCTGATACATCCATGACAACACTTAAGGCATGGAGACAATCACAGCCGAACACGCCTCGTATTTGTTTAGCATTTTACAGTTCACAGTGTGCTGTCCATATGTTGTTTTATTTAATCCTCAAAGAACCTATGTGGCAGGCATTTTGTCCCTATTTGTAGGTGTGAGAGACCAAGGCTAAGTAACTGCTTTGCTCAAGGTTACAGAACCTCTGTCTGTAGGACATAGGATCCGTTTGAAGTGCTATATTTGGGTTCAAGAAACGTCAGTTTGTGAATTTTGATTAATCAATCAGGAAGGCCAACATGCTGGATTATAGGGGACTGCTAGATTTTAGAAGTTTCTAGGACTGCCTTTATAACGGTTATCACAGCTGGACAGGCCTTCTGCCAGTACAGCGCAGTGAGAGTGGACATGTCACAATAATTAGACATGGTAACTCAATTACCCTGCAAATCACATAACCTCCTTTGTAAACTGCTGACAATTTGCATCTATAACCCTTTTAAGAGAGAACCTGGCCTAGCATATCACATTTGAAAAAGTCTCTTATCTCTTCCACCCCAAAACATTTTACATCCTGATAACCGTAAGGCTGACAGGAGTTTAAGTAGATTTTTTTTTTTTCCACAAGAGGGTCTCCAGCTTAGATCTTTTCTTTTGTTTTTAATTCCCCTTCTTCCGCTTCCCCCACCCAATACAATAACTGTATTGGAACATTCTCCCTACTCACCTGATCTGGCCCCCAATGACTTCTTTCTTTACCCAAAGATAAAGGAAATATTGAGAGGAAATATTGAGAGGAAGACATTTTGATGACATTCAGGACATCAAGGGTAATGGCCAACTCTGATGGCCATTCCTGAAAAAGTGTTCCAAAATTGCTTTGAAGGGTGGACTAGGTGCTGGTGTGGGTGCATAGCTTCCCAAGGGGAGTATTTCAAAGGTGACTGTAGTGATATTCAGCAATGAGGTAGGCAGCACTTTTTCTAGGATAAGTTCATGAACTTAATTGTCTGACCTCATATATTTGTTTACTTATAAATTCCTTGACTACTCAATATGTCAAAATAGTGGTATTCATCCTGGGAATTTTTTGGTTAATATTTGCTAGTTGTGTTATATGGTATGAGATGTTCAAAGCTAATTTAGTAAATGTTTGTTAATAATTAGAATTGCCAAAGGCAAGAGAAGTCTTAAGAAGATTGTGCTTTCAGTTTCTAAAAAGCTTTCAGACTATGGTGGTAATCAATTTGCTTTGAAATGTTGTGTGACTTCTGTTAGAATACACTAATTTATTTTGAAAACAGTACTCTTTCATGGTGAATTTCCAAGTTTTCCCCTAAAACTAAACAAGGTTTTATGGCAGTGTTTTGAGATATTGTTGGATGAGAGGGGCAATGGCTCATTATTTTTGTTCTTGAATCTATGTTATCTTTAGTTTACTCTTTCAAATATATATTAAAATTTATTACCTATTTGCACTTATTAATGTTTCATATACCAATTGTAAGAATGGATAAATAGATTTATGTGTCTAGCAGAGGACTGGTTAATAATTTTTGAATAGTGTGCCAAGGTGACACTGTCAGTTTTATGACTTTCCATAGATGATGGATTCTGCTCCTGCGACAAGGTCAGGCACATAAAAATTCCAATCAAATAACATAAAAAGCACAGTTCCATATGTCAGTTTAATTCTGTAGTAGTCTTTTTGTCGGCATAGCTGACGAATCCATCTGTTATAAGATTAGCCCCAGTCATGCCTCTGTAGCAGATGATCTCATACACACATACACACACACAGCTGCTTTATGTAGTATATGTAAAAAAAAAAAAAATATATATATATATATATATATATACATACATATAGTGTACTATAAATGTGTATTGTATGTAATATAAATGTATATGTATTTAGGTTATAGTAGAGGCTGAGTGAGTGGTAGAGTATAGCATCTATAATTCAATATATAAAGGATGATGCTGGTTTCTCTTAGTGAAACAATGTTTTCATTATACTACTTGGTATTGGGTGGCTAAATAATGCTGTTAATTATGTGCTGTCACTAATGAATAGACGTATGTTATCCTCTACTGCCACTCTTCACCAACCATGTAGTGGCCAAAGTGAATTGCTTGTGTTTATTATTCTGATCGTAGGATAGCAGTAAATGTCACAGCAAATCAATCTTGGATTGGTAATAGGTTGTCGCGGAGGCAGAAAACGGCAGGCTAGAACAAACTGATCTATACCTGTTATATAATCTCAGGTAATTATGGTTGGTTATGTGTGGAGGGGCTGAAATACTACATTGCATAAGGCATCCAAGCTAGGGTCTCTAAATAGGTCAGATGGTTCCAACAGATACCCTTCCCCCTTTCTGCTTCTCTTAAAAGCTCTTGTTACTGAATGGTTATAAAAAGAGTTTTGTCTCCCTTAGCACTAACCAACAAGACAGGACTACCAACAACTTGGTCCTGGCAGGCAGCCAGCCTGCCAGCATTTAAATGGTGCTTGCTGCCGTGGCAACCCACTAGCCTTTCCTGTGAAACTAGATGCAGCTGCTGAAGGACAAGTGCAACCTGACAGGGCCCTGAGCATACCCCGGTTCAAATGAGGTAATGCCCGCCTGGGCCACTGGGAAGCCATGGTGGCAGACAGACCACCTGTCCAATAGCTAAATATGGAAGGGTGGCATTTCCCAAATAAGGACGTTGGGAAGAATCTGGGTTTAAAGAGATGGATTGTGATGCCTGGTATAGTGTCATACTTTACAAATAAATCTCATAAATTTGGATTTAGAATTTAGACTCAGAGACAGGGAGAATTTATCTGTATACCCCTTTTTAAGTGGTATGCTAAGCAAATAAATAGGCCAAAGAAGCTATAAGGATAATTCTTAGCCTAGTTAGAGGAATACACAGGTTTTTAAGTCTCTTAGGTACACTGTATTGATTAGGGTACAGGTTTAGGTACTGAAACAGAGATCCCAAGTGTAGTGACTCAAATAGGATAGAAACCATTTCTTTCTCCTTTATCAGTCCTGGTAGCTGATTCTAGGCTGGCTTGGTGGCTTATGGGATCAGGACATTACCTGTGCTTCTGTCTTGTTTGCCAGAAGTCAGTCCCATGGCCACCGTTACCAGCAAGGGTAACCAAAGGCCCAGCTAAAACTCAGGGCTCTTTCTAATGGATGAAGGGGAGAGTGGGTATCATGGAACCCTAACAGCTTCTCCCATATGCACCCAACAAGGTCACTGCCAGGCCAGCAACATCTTGACTGGAGCTTTGAATTGATTCTTCTCTTAGACCGTGGACTCTAAAGAGAGAGAAGCAAGATGGGATCATGTGAAGAGCATGGTAATTCCAGTAAGACCAGTCAAGTGACTTAATACTGACTCTGCCACTTGCTGGAGTTGGCCTACAGTTGGGTTGTTGAGCCTGAGACCCAGACCCCTCATTTCTAAACTGTTGGTAATAATATCTATCTCACAGTTTGTTATAATTAAACAGCACAAGTAACATGAGAACATCCAAGATCATGCCTATAATATGATAAGTTTTTAATATAAGTTTGTTATTCTTCTCTAGGGAGAACCATAGAAATCATCTACTTCCTCAACTAACACTTCTAGAAAAACAAGTTGATTTTCTCAGAGGCTTGATTTAATTTGCATTTTTGCACCAGTGAGTGCAGTTTTACTCCTTCAAATGTAAATATAAAAATTCCAGTGATGGGCTAATGTTCACCCACCCAGAGGCAACTCATACTGTTATCACACATCTTTTTTGGGCTTTGTTATACCAATGCTCGAATGAAGGGGGTAAACAAAAAATCGGATTTCCTTGGGAAATGACACATGCAAGCTACCTTACAGAGGTTGGCAGTGGCAGCGGGTGGCCTTGAAGCGGTCATGAGCAGCAGCCCTCGCTGCAGTGTGGCTGTGCTCCTCCTGGCCTATATGGCCTGTGGTCCCTCGGTCTTAAACTCAGACTGTCATGCAAGATGTTGGACTTGGGCAAGCCCCTGGAACGTGCTGTCTTGAGGCAGGTGTGACTCCTGCTGGGGCCCTGTTTGTTTGACGTGTGACACGTGGTCAATGACACCCCTAGGATGTGGCAAATGAAGTCCACAGTGAAGCAGCTCCAGAATTGGCTGCCAGCACTGTCAAAGACACAACACAAAGACTGAAGTGGTAGGGTTGGAATTGATGAGGCTTTACTGGGAATGGCTGCCATTGTCCTTCTCCAGGAAGCTGGCCCAGCAGGGATTCACGTCCCCTCGGGAATTCAGGCCACTGGGAACATCACATTCCTTCCCATCACTACTGTTGTGCACTTGGGTGTGTGCCAGCACCCCCCCCCCCCCAGCCTGGGTTCACACACGTGCATGCGCACAGGCAGCTGTCCCTAGTGCTTTGGTAGCTTTCAGGGGGCTGTTAGAGGTAGTGGAGGTTACTGCCTCCTGCCTGGGTTTCCTGCAGCGGCTGTGCATGCTTTATTTAAGTCACTATCTGCCTCTTTGCACGTTGGTGGTCCCTCCTGCTGCTTCAGCCTTGGGAATTAACAGGGGCCCATTAGCTCCCTTAGATACGGTTACTTGCCACAAGAACCCTGAGATTGCCATTTGAGGAGGATTGCATATGGAAATGCTCACCTCCTTTTTCCACGAGGCTCCTTTGTCTTTTATGTACTGAATCTCTTCCCTCATTCAGTGCCGACAGGTTTTTTGATGCTACAGGGGTCCCTAAGGCCAGCAGGGAAAGTGAGTCAGTAGCCTCTCAAAACGTCTTCCAGCCCTATGGCTCCCCACTATGTCTCTTGTCCAAAGTCCCCAGACCTCACCAACAGCCTGTGGATAAGAGAGTTGAGTTCATTGCTGACCATCTGGCAGAGCCAAAGTGTTGGCAGCATCTCCATAGGGGAAGCCAAGGTCTGAAGATTGAGAATTTCAACTTTGATTTAAGACAGTCTTTCAAAACTGGAACTTGGTTGGGATTGGGTAAGATTCATGACATCACAGTGCAGGATTGGTGGAAACAGAAAAGGAGAGGTTTTTGAGGGTTTCAAAGAATTCTAGGCACAAACTGTGTGTTGATGCTTCCCATTGAAGAGCTGATGGGCCTTCTGGGAAGTTCCTGTCATGAACAATCATCCCATTTGTCTGGGCAAGAAGAGTAAAGAAATGCTAATGGCAATAGAGGAACAGCCAAGTTCTGTTAAAGTAGTGAGGAGGGGCATGTGGGGCCAACCCTTTGCTTTGCAACTGTACATTCTCAGTGTTTTCTTTATAGAATTTTGTCCTCTAATAAAAGATGTGTTTTTATTTATAAACGTGGATGGGATTAGGGCTGGGGGGGCGGGGTGCAGTTTGGGGTTCACAGCTAAGGGGTGAGGGGTTTCTTTTTGGGTAATGAAAATATTCTCGAATTGATTGTGGGGTGATGGTTATTCCATTCTGTGTATATATAGTAAAAGCCATTGAATTGTATACTGAAAAAAGAAAAGGGAAAATGCCCATTTAAAAAGCAATTGTTAACAGTCTGCAGTACTTACTGAGTGAAATGAAGACCAGGGACAATGCTTTAATAATACATCCCCTAGAACTACTTCTGATGGAAATAGTTTTACTTGAAATAATTTATTTTCCTTGAATTGTATAATTTTATCAGTTCTTTGTGGTGACTTTCCCTGTACAGGCATTACTGGCATATGAGGAAAATAATTAACACATATAGAAATAACTTGAATGCTATAAAACAATTATGTTACCAAAAATAAACAGGAGAGATATATTTCAATTATACTATATATCTCAATTCACTTGAAAATGATGTGTTGCCTTAAGCCAAATAACAAAACCTGATTGTTTATATATCTGAAAAATATTTGAAAGTTACTATTGTCAACAAAAAACAGCCAGCCTAAGAGAAAGCTTGTAAGAGTTTGTTTGAGCCAAACTGATGACAGTTGCAGAAGCAAAATCTCAACAGATTGAGATAATGTTCCACAAAAGGGTGGTTTGCAACTTATTTTATACATAAAATCAAAGGAGGAAGGTTACATGAAATCCATTGGTGATAGTGAACGGAGGAATATTTTTCCTGGGATTCCCCAAATGATGTAGATGATGTTGGATCTGCCGGCAGTTTCTGAGTGTGGGCCGGGATCCTGTCTCGTGAGACCGAAGAATGGAAACACGGACCCAGGAGAGGCAAAGAGTTTTAAAGAGAGGATAGTTTATTGAAAGCAAAGAATCAGAGCTCCCGAGCGGGAGGGGGTCCCGAATGGGGGTGCCCCATGACTGAGGCAAAAGCTCTTACTTTTATACCTTCCCTTGCCTGCTTGGGGAAGGGGAGCTGTTGGAAGAAGGGAACTGTTTGAAGAAGGGGACTGGCGCCTTCTAATCAAATTCGTCTACCAGGTTTGTTCTGCTTGCCCATCCTAAAGGAATTAGCAAAGTAACCCACTCTTATCTATCAGATCTGATCCATCTGTCAGGCCAAAATGAATTTTATGATTAACCTCAAGGCCTTGTTACATTATGTCCTGGAGCGAAGGAGTGATTTCAAAACCTGGAGTTTTAGGACATGGCTGTCTTTTTTTATTCCACCAGGGACCTCCCTGTCTACCTAGGGACATGCTAATTCTCCCATCTCAATAGCTTAAGGGGATGGGATAAAGCAAAGTGGGGCAGTCTCTGGGATTTGATAAAAGTAAATTGGAGAGACAGGTACTTCTTTCACACACAGGTGGTACAGGAGAGTTCATAGTTCTCATAGAGATGTTGATCAAGGGACAAGAATAATAATGAGGGTTTCTGTACTTTCCTGCTCTTGTCCGGAAAAAAGGATTACTGACATTCCAAAGATGTCATTTTAGGTGCAAAAAAGACTGCAGACAGGCCCACTTAAAGGCACAGATTAGCTTTATGAAGGAAGCTAAAGATGTGACTTCCTGCCTGCTATGGCTCACTTAGTTATGAAAATTTTTATGCTCATGACATCTTGTGTAGTTATTTTCAGTCTCCTGAGCTTGTCATGTTTAATATGTGGCCCCCTTTCCATCCACACTATTGTTTTCTAGATTTCTAGAAGGACTGCTTCACAGGAGGGCTGATTGGTTAGGAAGGCAGTGCCAAAGCCGATCCTTTTCCGGGCTCCCAGATGGATGCCAAGCTGGGCCCTGGGTAGGTTCGGGAAACCTCCCTTCTCAGCCCACATACAATAATGGTTCTGTTAGTCATCCCTAATACACTCTGAGTCCCCACATCCCCCTCTGGGAGGCAGTGACAAAAACCTCGAAGTGCCAGGTTTTACTGCCTTGCAGCCCAGATCAGTTTATTTGTCCTGTGTCCGGTGCCTTTTGGGCTCCTCTCTGTTAGGTCTTGGTCTCAGTTTGCAGAGAGATCTGGACTTTAGCCCACAGATTCTGCAACTGTGGACTCCTGTGATATGGGTGGCCCCCCCTCCACCTGTGGGGCAGTAGATTCAGTTCACTGTCCATGCCTAGGGCTTCTTCCTTCTCCCCCAGATGACCTCCCCAACTATACTGCAGGTGTGAAGCCTGATGGTATACATAAGTCCATTAATCCTTTCCCGTTTTAGTTCTCATTTTTATATAGTGGTGGAGTTGCCTCTGCTAATTCCTTTTCTCATCCACACCTTTAGCTTTTCTCTTCTTTTTTATGTCACGTTGTGAGGAAATTTGGCATAAGCAGGAAAGATTAATAGATATCTCCAATTATAAAACTATGTATCATGTAGAGAATACCCTTCCAAGGTAGTGATTCTAGCCTTTTCTTGCGTTTGGCCTGTTTTACACCTCTGTAAGTTTTAGGTGACGGTAGCAATACAAAATAATTACTGTCTGTAGATGTGGGGAGAAAAAAAAGTCTATTGGTGTGGTTAAAATGACTCCTGACAACAAAAACATTCTGAGATGTTCTAAATTACAGCGGTCTGGAGAGAGAGAGAAAGAGACAGAATAGTTAGCCTGTTAATGGCTAGCAAGACTGCTCACATTCCTGAGTATCTGTTGGAATTTTGAACTAACTTCTAGGTGACTGTTTTCCCATTACCTAAAAGTGAGAATAGCCAGGCACCATCAAAGTCCAGGAGCCTCTGTTTCTTATTTACATATGGACTTTCTGGACTGTTGCCCACAACCAATGCAAATTAGCAAACACTTCTTCCTTACAGACTCTGCGCCTATCCCCAAACTAGTCCTGCTTCACCTTCTCCCACTCCCTTTATTGATAGCCAATGCAAATTCTTTCAAAACAACTTGCATCTTTCTTCACGCTACTTGACATTTAAACAAAGCCTGTCAGCCCCAGGACAGTGGACATGTTGCTTCCCCTCCTGGTGCTGCTGCTGGTCGTTTAGACTTCAAGCTCTAGGAGCTGGTGTTTTTCAATTTTTCTTGCTACATAGCAATGGCCCAATAAACCTTTTCTTTTAAAAACACTTTCAGCTGTGGAAATTAAAATTTTTGTTTAACATTCCCTATTGGTATTATGAAAAAAAGCCAGTTTACTGCCTATTTGTAAATTCATTTCAACCTTTTAATTAGATCATTCCTTTAATATATAAATTTGTGGTTCTCTGACTTCTCCTTTTAACTGGTCGTAACATCTTATTGATTCATTCATAACTAGGTCAGTAAAATCTTTAACACATGTTCATTTTCATATCTGTATGAGAGTCATGATTTTTTTCTTTGGTAATTACATTTTTTAGCTTTTATATTTGAGTTTATTCTTCATTTAACTTTAAAAACACTGCTATAGTTGAATGATAATTATTTTTTTTTAATTAAAATTTATTGGGGTGACAACTGTTAGTAAAGTTACATAGGTTTCAGGTGTACAATTCTGTATTACATCATCTATATGTCACATTGTGTGTTCACCACCCAGAGTCAGTTCTCTTTCCATCACCATATATTTGAGATAATTATTCTTTAACATAACATTTTATGGTCTCTATTAAAAATAACAAAGGTGCTGTGCTTCCTGGTTAACCAGTGACAAGAATTGACTCTAATAAGAGGAACTTGGATTTAAAATATGGAAGAAATAATTAATCTTGGGTTCAAGACATTAGAAGTTTTTCTCTTAATACGGTAACAATGATGTAGACTCATAAACAATCAATGGATCAAAGAAGAAGTTATATAACAGAATTTAGAAAACAATTTGAGATGAATGAAAATGAAAACAACACACCAAAATTTATGGAATGCTGCAAAAGCAGGGCTGAGACGGAAATTTGTAGCTGTAAATGCCTACACTTAAAAAGATTTCAAATTAATAACCTAACTTTAATGATATAGAGTATAGAAAAACAATAGGGAAAATCAATGAAACCATCGGATGAGAAAAGGATTCTATTGAAAGTAACCTCACAGGGTGATCTAATCATAAATTCCTAACTGGGCAGGACATGGTGGGTATCATGCCCCAGACCTATAACTTCTTTAGTAAGAGGTTTTTAAGCAAGCCCTGTCCATTCTTCTTGTGAATCTATGTTAACACGCCTTTGAGATATCAGACAAAATACCCCTAGAAAGCATAACCACCCTTAAGAAAGCACATACGCATGAGGCACGGATTGGATTACAGGATAGTTAAGAATCCTGTAGTAATCAAATTCCTGCTGTGCTTTCTCCACCCTCATGTAATCTTCATCACCTTCTCTCCTTAATCTCAAATGCATAAAATAAATTGCAAATTTGTTATTTTCTGGAGCATTTGAAAATTTGCTTCCCAGCGTATGTTGTCAGTTTGGCTCAGATAAACGCTTATAAAAATTCTCTACAGGTGTGGACTTTTCTTATGTTGACAAACCAAAAGTTGGCGCTTTGAAGATCAACAAACTTGACAAACTTTTAGCTAGATTGTGAAGAAAAAAGAGAGAAGCTGCAAATAAGTAAAATAAAAATGAAAGTGGGGACATTACTACTGACCTTACAGAAATGAAATGGATTACAGTAGAACACTTTGAGCAATTTTATGCCCAAAAGTTAGATAACCTAGATTAAATGGACAGATTCTTAGAAACATACAAACTACAAAAACTGTCTCAAGAAGAAATAGAATATATGAACCTATAACAAGTAAAGAGATTGAATCAGTTATCAAAAACGTCCCTAAAAAGTAAAGTTCTGGACCAAATGGCATCGCCCCCACCTGTTTTATTGATATATAATTGTCATACATCACTGTATAAGTTTAAGGTATACAGCAGAGTTTACATATACTGTGAACTGATTACTGCTGTAAGTTTAGCATTCATCTCATATAGATACAATAAAAAGAAAAAGAAAAACGAAAGAAAAATTTGTTTTGATGAGAACTCAGGATTTACTCTCTTAATAACTTTCACATATATCATATAGTAGCAGCATTAACTATGGTCATCATGTTCTACATTATGTCCCTAGTAACTATTTGTCTTATAATTGGAAGATTGTATTTTTTGACCTCTTCAGTTCTCCCTCCTCCATACCCTGCCTCCGGTAACCACAACCTGATCTCTTTTTCTGTGAGTTTTGTTTTTTAGATTCTACATTTAAGTAAGATTATACTGTATTTGTCTTTCTCTGTCTGACATATTATACTTAGCATAATGCCCTCAAGGTCCATCCATGTTGCAAATGGCAGGATTTCCTCAATTTTTATGGCTGAATAATGTTCCATTATACATTGATGGTTGTGTCCATGTCTTGTCTATTGTAAATAATGCTGCTATGAAAAGGACCAGATGGCTTTACTGTGAATTCTGCCAAACATTTAAAGAAAAATAATATCAATCTCTTTCAAACTCTTCTAAAACATGTAAGAATAGGGAACAATTTCTAACTTATTTTATGAGGCTAGCATTGCCCTGATACCAAAGTCAGACAGACACAAGAGAAGAAAACCATAAAGATTCCTTATGATATACAAAAATCCTCAACATAATAGCAGCAAACTGAATCAGAAACACATTGAAAGGATTATTCTCGAAAAAGAACAAATTTGGAGGACCCACACTTCTGATTTTAAAAGTTACTGCAAAGTTATAGTAATTTAAACAGTGTGGTAATGGCATAAGAATAGATATATAGACCAATGGAATAGAATTGAGATTCTAGAAATAAATCCATGCATCTATGGCCAGTTGATATTTGACAAGAGTGTCAAGGTCATTCATGAGAAAAAAATAGTCTCTTCAACAAATGGTGCTTGGACAACTGGATATCCCCATGTTTTAATTGAACCCTTACTTCATACCATTTACAAAAATTAACTCAAAATGGATCAATGATCTAAATATAAGAGCTCAATCTGTTAAACTACTAATGGAAAACAGAGGTTCATGACCTCGTATTTGGCAATGGAGTCTTAGATATTACAACAAAAGAAAAAAATACATAAATTGAACTTCATCAAAGTTAAAAAATTGGCAAAGGATTTGAGTAGACATTTCTCCAAAGAAGGTATACAAATGGCAAAAAGCACATGAAAAGATTAGGGAAATGCAAATTTATTTATTTATTTTCATACAATATAATATTAGTTTCAGGTTTACAACATAGTGACTAGACATTTATATAACTTACAGAGTGATCACCCCAATAAGTCTAGTACCCTTGACACCATACATAGTTATTATAATATCATTGACTGTATTCTTTATGCTATACTTTATATCCTCATGACTATTTTGTAACTCCCAATTTGTACTTCTTAATTCTTTCCCCTTTTTAACCCAACCCCCTTCAATCTGGCACCCATCAAAATAAAATGTTTTCTTTCCTTTTTTTTTTTTTTTTTAAAGATTTTATTGGGGAAGGGGAACAGGACTTTATTGGGGAACATTATGTACTTCCGGGACTTTTCCAAGTCAAGTTGTCCTTTCAATCTTCGTTGCGGGGGGCGGAGCCCACCATCCCTTGCAGGAGTGCAGGAATCGAACTGGCAACCTTGTGGTTGAGAGCCCGTGCTCCAACCAACTGAGCCATCTGGCCACCCGGGAGCTGAGCAGCAGCTCATTAACCTCACTCTAGTTGCTGAGGGCGCAGCTTGCTGGCCCATGTGGCAATCGAACCGGCAGCCTCGTTGCCCAGAGATTGTGCTCTAACCAACTGAGTCACCCATCCGCCTCTTCAAAATGTTTTCTGTATCTATGAGTTTGTTTCTGTTTTGTTTGTGTGTTTATTTTGCTCTTTAGATTCCACATATAAGTGAAATCGTATGGAATTTATCTTTATCTGTCTTACTCACTCAGCATGGTACTGTCTAGGTCTATCCATGTTGTTGCAGATGACAAGATTTCATTATTTTCTATGGCGGCATAATATTCAATTATAAGTATGTACCACATCTTCTTTATCCATTTATCCATTCATGGACTTCCAGGTTACCTCCATATCTTGCCTACTGTAAATAATGCTGCAATGAACATATGAATGCACATGTCCCTTCAAAGTAGTGATTTGGGTTT